>NC_091458.1:146338995-146713161 GCF_027789765.1 Dendropsophus ebraccatus
AAGTCCAGAAATGATGAGCATTATGATGAGCAACACCCCCCCCCCCCCCCCCCCCCCCCCCCCCAATACAGACCCAACCAGTCCCTTGGCCATCGACCACTTACGAACCCCGAATAAAGGAGACATGTGGCACATAAACTTTTTTGGGGGCGGAAGTCAGCCACAGCTTTATTTATATTTGTTATATAGCTTTAATTTCAATAACACCAGAACGGAGATGTCCACACAGGGTGTGCCGGCCGCCAATCCTGTCGGGCACTTCCACCTTCAGACCTCCTGGAATCAATTTCTCACCATTCGCCAACAGCTGTGACTTAGGTCTTGAACATCTATTAACAGGAAATGGATGTTGGAACGAACAGAAAAACAAAAACCACGACAAAAGGGGAGGGGGGGGGCAAGGACATCCTCGCTGTCCGAAGCAGAAAGAGGACTACTGGTATGAAGGCAGGGTATAAGAGGCAGCTTCTAAACCCCGATAGGCTGATGCAAAGGGGAATCCCTTTCATGCTTAACAACCAATCCAAGCTGAGAGGGAAGGATATTGACAGCAAGGGGCAATTTAACTCCTCACTACCCGGACCAAGTACCCTAGTCCAGAAACACCGCACTTATTGGTGTACCCAAGGAAAAGCTGTGATGAAACACTTTTTACAGTCCAACAAAGCTTAAAAATTTAGTAAAAAAAAAAAAAAAGTTTTAATTAAAATAGAAGACCCCTATAGCCCTCGCTCACAATTTTATAATGGAATAAAATCCACTCATCATTGAGAAAATCCACCTAATCCGACTTAGTCTTCAGGATATCAGTATAGGAACTTAACTCTTTTCTGAGAAACTGGTAATGCTATCCTGCTCAGCACATTACCCTTCTGTGGTAAGGTTATTCTGGGATCTGTATACTGCAGGGAGCCTGATACTGGGATCTGTATACTGCAGGGAGCCTGATACTGGGGTCTGTATACTGCAGGGAGCCCGATACTGGGGTCTGTATACTGCAGGGAGCCTAACACTGGGGTCTGTATAAGGCTGTGGGCCTGATACTCGGGTCTGTATTATGTAGGGGGCCTGATAATGGGGTCTGTATTGTGTAGGGGGCCTAATACTTGGGTCTGTATACTGCAGGTGGCCTGATACTGGTGTCTGTATTGTGTAGGGGGTCTGATACTGGTGTCTGTATTGTGTAGGGGGTCTGATACTGGGGTGTGCTAGGCACATTATAACTCAGGCGGCATGCCTGCACTGCACACACGCTGTTTACCAAGACAACATGGTGAGTCCGTGTGCAGAGGAAAGCCAGCACATGAAAGTTGTAGCCCGTATCTTAAAGAGGATGTACCATCAGGTACATCCTCTTTAATCTGACCCAGGAATAGAACGGTGCCGTCACAGTGAAGCTGGTGCCGCGGTCCGTTTTTTGAAAACGGCGCCTGTGTACATTGGCCCGGGGATGAAGCACAGGAGGCGGGCTGGGCTGCCCCAGTGGGAGGGAATTCCCTCCCCTCTATGAAGCAGCTCCATTAGAATCAATGGAGCCGCGTAATGCAGGGGTGGGGGGTTCCGCCCACTGGGACGGGCCGGCCGGCCTCCTGTGCTTCAGCCCCGGTACCCGTGGATAGTACGGCGCTGTACAAAGGAACCGGGCCGCAGTTCAAAAAACGGGGCTGCAGGTGGCGGGGGTTAAAGGTGCCGGCTTACATATTCGCAGTGGGTTTTCAGGTGCACCGGACACCCTCCCCTCTGCCGAATAGGAGCCCCCTGAAAAAAAAGCTTGTGTCTCCCATTGACTTTAATGGTGCTCATTACTGAAAGCACTCGAGTAATTAAAAATATGCGGTTTGAGTAACAAGCATTTTAGTACTCGCTCATCTATAATCAGCATTTTCTAACGTGCTGATAAAAGAGCAGCTCCGCCCTTGGTTAGGACTGAGCGGCAATGACTTGACATACAAATCTGTAGAGCCTAGAAGTTATTGAATAGTAAGGAAGAACTTACTATACGGCAAAGTTCATGCTGCAAATTCACAGCAAAATCCGCTGCCGATTCCTTGCCTGTCATTTTCAAAGAGAATACACACTCTCAGCGGGATCGACAGCCCCCTTAACCCCCTGCCGTCCGGAGCATAGATTACCTGCTCTGTGCTCTGGCTTGCTTCGAGGGTCCCCGGCTGGACGTCCCACCCGGCCAATCAGTGGCTGCAGCGCAGTAGCGCACTGAATGGCTGAGCGGTGGGAACCCCCGAAGCAAGCTGGAGCATCGATCAGGTAAAGTATACTCCGGCCGGCAGGGGGTTAAGGGGGCTGTCACTGACATACTCGCAGGGTGTGTCAATCCTGCTGCGAGTATGTATTCTCATTGAAAACGGCAGGATCCGCAGCGGATTTCTTGTGAATTTTCAGTGTGAAATCCACTGCAGATCCGGTGTGTGTGAATCTAGCCTACCCGTGTTTTCTGTAAATGCCATTTCCTTGTACAGTTAAACAGTCACAGAGGCGATGCTGATTCACATTGGCGTGTCCTTTTCTATAGAGAAGAGAGCAACTGAGTATAGACCAAGAGCAGAGTTTCCCTGATATTGATACATCATGGCGGGCGGGGAAACACTCAGGAACATGGCTTCCCTGTCTGTAGGGTCTGTAATTTACAGGACGTGTGAATGCAGCCTTAGTTGTGAAGGCCCACTCAGGGACGCATAGAAATAAGCTTGATTCATACAAGGAAGTTACAGAGACACCCAGCTTTGCCTGAGAACATCTACTGATTTTCATGGGTTAAAGAGAACCAATCACCTAAAATTCACTATCCCTATTATCAAAGGTCCTCTCTCCCTAAGTCTATCTATGAAGATACAGACTGCCTTTGCAGTCTGTATCTTATTCTTTACCTAATTCTTCCTCTTCTGTGAAGTAATGCCGGGCGCCGCCATCTTGATGACGTCACGCTGGAACGCACCACTGAAACGCAATTGACGTCATCAAGATGGCGGCGGCCAGCATTAATGCACCGGAACAAAGGAGCAGGTAAAGTATAAGATACAGACTGCAAAGGCAGTCTGTATCTTTACGAAGTCTATTTATGAAGATACAGACTGCATTTGCAGTCTGTATCTAATACTTTACCTGCTCCTTTGTTCCGGTGCAGTAATGCCGGCCGCCGCCATCTTGATGACGTCACGTGCGTTCCAGCGGTGCGTTCCAGCGTGACATCAACAAGATGGCGGCGGCCATCAAAAAAAAATAATCAATTATATTTACAAATATTAATAAAATAATGAAATACATCTAATTAGGGAAAAAAAAATTTTTGATTATCATCCATGATTGGTTCTCTTTAACTCTGCACCAACCACAATATCTGTTGCTGTTTTAAGTTGGAACTCTAGTTGAAAAATAGTTTGTGCATATGGGGGACCTGTGGCTGAAAGTAACGTTAACTGTTGAACTGCACTACTCTCTGGTCATGTTCTGCCATCTCCCAGTGACCCAGCTACATTGGCACCACCATAACATCAAGTGCACTCCCAGATACCATCAGCAACTCACTTTAAGTGGTTGTACCCCAGGGGAAACTTTAATTAAAGGTCTAACACTGGTACAGACCCCCTTTTTATCACTCTTGCTGTGTGTTCTAGAAGAGTGCCCCAGGGCTGGAGACGCCCTGGTGTGCGGTACCACTTGGATTTTAGCTTGCCCATTCAATGCATTCTCTCTAGCCACCTGCTGCATAGACATAACAGGCATTACAGATGGACACAGATATACAGTGAAAGTGTGGTGACTGCCCTGGCAGGGAGCAGTGACAGACGGCCGGTCACAAGTTAAATGGAACAATGAGACTCCACTGGTGTAGTGGTTGGCCGAGGCATAGCCCTGCCCAGTGGTAATTTGTTGTGACACCAGTGCCGGTTGGGCACACAGGTATGCTGGCACACCTGTTTTTATTTTGAGTGGGCTGGCTATACCTTTTCCCCTGTGGACAGTAACCTGCCAGGCTGTTTGGGGGTCCCTGGGGACAATTATCATGGTGGTCCGGAGTAGAGTAGTGACCCACCCGAACTATTGGCCCTGCCACCTACAGAAAGGGGAGATAACCCAAGGAAGCTGTGATTACTGTGTAGGTGCTTTGTGAAGAACCACAGAGTCCCGTTAAAATATACTCTTCTTTACTGTAGAGATACTTGATACAGGAAAATAAACAGACTTGAAAACAGGAACAGATCTGTACTGAGAGTGAAAAAGGTGATACAGCCGTGCTGGCTGGGTTGCATGCTGAGAGGGAGAAAACGATCAGAAGAGTAGAGAGGAGGATGTCGAGAGAGTCCCAACCCAAGTAGTACTGTGCTCTGCTGGGACTTTAGAGGTAGAATAAGTAGAATACTTGAAAGTAGAGAGAATACTTGTGCAGTGTTTTGACTCCTTGGTCTTTGCACCACCTATTGCCGACCAGTGTCGGGTGACCCATACTAGAGGGTGACACAAGCCCCAGACCTTGTTACCTGGGATGAGCAGAGTGGTCAGAGTTCTCTGATTGCACCCGCACTGCGAGATAGAGTGCTTAGGCTTCTAGCAACTTTGCTCTATCCGTATCAGTTCCTTTACTTCTTGGGGATACTGTCCTGCACTGTTACGATGTCCACGGCATGGGTTGAAATGATCCCTGACTTGACCTCTCTAGTAGTGACCTAACACTGCATAGTGTGTTATAAGATTGCTTGAGGGAATACTGTGTCTAGGTCTCACATATACTGTACATGTGCTCTGCTCAACGTCTAGACCACAACAACTAGACTGGGGACCTGGCAGAAGCCAGGGCCCAACTTGACTGCTGTAGGGAGCGTCCTATCTTGCGTCCTTCCTCTGCAGAATCGAAGGCAAGAAGACCTCACACTTCCCGTGGCCTGTGGCCTCATCTTAGTCCAATGTTGGCTGTTGGTACATTATTCTAGTTTGGGGTTACTAATTGGCCTTTGGATGTGTCTTAATTGAAAAGTCCATTGAATTTAATAGTAAAAACAGAGAATCACGGTGAAAAAAGAAAAGCTGTGTGTGAACAACTAATAAAAAACACGCAAAAATAATGATGTTCATTATTTTGATGTCCGCTGTAAAAACATCCATTATCCAATAGATTGTGTGCATTGGACATCCATCTTTCCGTTGACTTCAATGAATTGCCATTGTAGTCAGTTAAATTGGGAGGAACCCCTCCATAAAGACCAGTATGCAGTATGATTTGTTGTTGTGTGTCCTCCGACATGTGTTTCACCAGCTATAAAACTAAAACTCCCATTGTACACCACAGGTCGTTGGCAGTAAACTGGAAAGCCACAGATCACAGACTACTGTAGTATACTGTTTAAAATTCTCATCTTAGATGTGCAATACCTGGCATAGGTCAGGCCAGAACTTCCCAGATACAGGGAATTAATGGAAAATATACATATACAATATGCATGCTGCTCTGGGCGATACACAGTTTTATCCATGTTCTATACCTGTTTGCTGGCTGTATTACACTCTTTATACTTTTTGATTTGAGAGGACCACCCACACAAGATAATTTTGTACAATTTTGGGTTGTTTTGTAAAAGATGTTTCACTGAACCAAATAGTCATTTCCTGAAGTCTCTGCCGCCATCTGCTGTCTAACAAAGTCCCTCGTGAAATAGCAAAATGTGACTGTAGTTAAAGGGAAGGTGTCATAAGAAAATTACTTATTGTTTAAATTATGTTTTTATGTTTTTTTTTCAAATTTTCCACTTTTCTATTTATATTTTAAACAAATTCTGAAATCTTGCAGTTTTCCTTCTCACCACTAAAACTAAGCTGAAACTTCCTGTTGTGTCTGTGGTGATAAGAGTGTTGTGTCCTACCATGTGTGTTACAGTTATATACACCATTCGCAAAAGTCTGTACTTATTGCACTTGTGTGGTGATGAAAGTAGTACTAGATGTCACTGTGTTATATATGTGTATTTGGAAGCGGGACAGCTAAAGGATGTAAAGGGTTGTTGTTTCTTTATGTGTCACATGAATCTGCAGACCAGTAGCAAACTGTTTTTCTTCTCTCCTATCAACTCTCTCCTTATTTCTTCTGTTGCACCCTTCACCCACTCACAGCCCACATTAGTTACGCTAGGGAAGTAAGTCACATGGGCGGAGGAGGTGCAAAGGTCTTTCATGTTGGACATTGTGGAGGAAGAACGCAAGCTAGATAGCTCTCCACAGTGGTCGTATCTGGGCCCTGGCCCTCAGCCAGGTCCCCGTACCCTCAAGTCAGTCTTAGCTACAACCTCATATGGGAAGGAAGCAAGACAGTACACCTTCTTCAGTAACACTACACAGCACTGTACACTGTTAAACACCTCTTAGGAGAGGACAAGCCAGAGACAACCTCAACCCACGCCATGGACTAGGAGAAGTAACAGAGCAGGACAGTATCCACAAAAGCCACAGAACCTAGGAACTGATACGGATAGACCAAAGTTGCGATAAGACTAGGAACTCTATCTCGCAGTGTGGGTGTCAGCAGGGAACCCTCAGCATTCTGCTCATCCCAGGTAACAAGGTCTGGGGCCTGTGTCACCCTCTAGGAAGGTTCAGCCAAGTCTAGTGGGCAAAAGGTGGTGTGAAGATTAATTGAAGGTCAATACACGGGCACAGGTGTTCTTCTTTTTTTTTTCTTTTCTTCTTCTAAGTATTCTACCTCATCCTCCAACATCCTGGCAGAGCACAGTACTACCTGGTTATAGACTCTCACGGCATCCTCCTCTCTACTACTCTTTATCAAGAGTAAACATCATAATCTTGTAACCTACTGCAAGCAAGCACTTTCTAGTAAAAACCCAAGTTTATTCAAGTTAAAGAGACTTTGTGATTTTTCCCTTTTCACCGACACAGCACACACCGTAACATTGGGACACTTCCCCTTTCTGTGGGTGGTGGTTCCGGTCCGGGAGGGTCACTACACCACTCTGGCCATCCGTGATTACACTATCCCAAGGGACCCCATAGCAACCAGGCAGGACACTGACCACAGGGGAAAAGGGTACAACCCGCCATGTAAACTCTATCTTGGCCAACCACCTCCGGCGTGGAGTCACACATAACCACCTAGCAAGTGACCGGCCGATCCTCCGATATAACATCACACTGGGGGTTAACCACTACAAGAGGAGGCTGCTGTAAAGTGATCTGTACAGCATTGCAGCGACATGTTACACCAGTAGATAGAGGAGATAATAGCAGCTCCAAGTGGAATGACCTCTTCACAGGTCACAGAGCACGTTCAGTAATGTTTCACATTCATCTTAAGGGGACAGAGTCTGTTTATTTTCCTATATGTCCATGAGTTTTGTTGTAAAAGCTTGTCACTAAATGCCGGTAAGAAAAGCCCAGACAAGATGGCAGCAGAAAATAGAAACAGATTAGAATTAGAGAAGATGCAGCTGCTCAGTCGAGAATATAGGCAAAACAATCAGAGAGATGAGGGTGCAGGACCACATCAGTAACATATGATGAGGAGAGAATGCACCAATTGCACAACAAGTGATTGAAAAACATGGGGGTGACCCAAGTTGCCTTTTTTTTTGTAGGGATCAAAAAAATTCGGCCACCTAAACATGGAGGTAACTTAGACAGATTAAATTTTCAAAAAGAATGTAAATGGATATTTAAAGCGACTCTGTACCCACAATCTGACCCCCCCAAACCGCTTGTACCTTCGGATAGCTGCTTTTAATCCAAGATCTGTCCTGGGGTCCGTTTGGCAGGTGATGCAGTTATTGTCCTAAAAAACTACTTTTAAACTTGCAGCCCCGTGCCCAATGGGCGTGGCTTAGAATATCTGTGACCTAACTTTGCACCACCCCTCCGTCCCTCCTCTCCACCCTCTTCATCATTAGGAATGCTACTGGAACATTTTCTCCTGTCTGAACATTGCACAGGTGCCTTAATGATCCAGCCCATGTGCCGTGTTGACACAGGTGGGGAACAGGAGACAATCTGTCTGTAGCATTCCTAATGATGAAGAGGGTGGGGAAGAGGGACAGAGAGGTTGTGCCAGCCTAATGCATACACAATCTAGGCCATGCCCATTGGGCACGGGGCTGCAAGTTTAAAAGTTGTTTTTTAGGACAATAACTGCATCACCTGCCAAACGGACCCCAGGACAGATCTTGGATTAAAAGCAGCTATCCGAAGGTACAAGTGGTTTAGGGGGGGTCAGATTGTGGGTCGCTTTAATCCAAGATCTGTCCTGGGGTCCGTTCGGCAGGTGATGCAGTTATTGTCTTAAAAAACAACTTTTAAACTGGCAGCCCCATGCCCAACGGCCGGGGCTTATATTGTGTATGCATTAGGCTAGCACACCCTCTGTCCCTACTCATCATTAGGAATGCTCCAGGCACATTGTCTCAGCTATCTGAAGGTACAAGTGGTTTGGGGGGGTCGTATTGTGGGTACAGAGTCGCTTTAAACTAAAAATAGTACAACCCCTTGGTGTAAATGAACACATTAATTATGCCTGCTTTCTGTAAGCTTCAATATAGGGAGTAATGTAGTATTTGGGACAGCTGTCCCCTATAAATAAATAATAATATAAGTAAATAAGTAAATAATGAATTTTCTAAAAAAAAATTCTGTGGACAAATTAGAATATTAGTTATGTATCCTGATAATTCTACCATGACGGGACTTATTTTAATGTGAAAAAGCATGTTCGCTTTAAAACCCTCCAATATTAATATTTATCTTATAAGAGAGGCCACGGTTTAGAATGATATGTTCTCCCTATGTGCAATAAGGTTCTAAGAAGGTTTGTGCAATAAAAGTTAGCTGCTACATCTTGAATATATTACAGATATACTGTAGCTCTAATATCATTGTATATGTGAACTGATCCTCCTCCCCTCGGGGTATAATTTGATGCGTATAAAGGAGATTGGGAGTATTTATGCAGCACATTGGATGTATTGGTAGATTTATTAGGGCTGTGTAATTCATAGGTAATAGAAGAGTGATATGGCAACATGCAATAATATGATACTATTCATACCTGTTTTTGTTAGCAACTTTAGTATTGCGGTCATGTGATCCCTCATTTGCATAACCAAATGTAGTAGGGAATACACCTGACTAATTAGATGCACGATCATATGATTCTGGTCACATAACGACAGAGATGAGCGAACCTGCTGAGGTTCGGGTTCGTATGAACCTGAACTCTCGGCCTCTGATTCTCGTTATCTACAGCCTCTGTGGAGAGGGTGTATACAGCAGGAGGACCGCCTGGAAAACTGGGATACAGCCTATGGATCCGCTTGGAAAAGAAGCCCTCCACGCCTCCTAGTTCTGGTGTTTAAAGTCATCGGAGGGGTAAGATACCAAATTAATTCTGATTTTGGTCACCTATTAGGCCTTATTCATTCATACGTTCAGTATTGATTTCAAGTCCATAGAGTCCTCCCACATAATCCGCTAGAAATTACGGATTGGGCCTCCGTATTGCATCAGTATTTCCGTAAATCCATTTTTTTTTTACTGACTGCACAATACTAGTTAATAAAGTTGAGGAGGCAAGTTTGCAATTTACATTCATTATAATTTTTTTGGTTATCATACTATATAACAAAGCTATACTTACCTGTATCCAGGTCCAGTCTCCTGAAGCTTTTCAGTCTTGTGCTGGTTGAAAAAAAGAGACTAAATGCAGGAAGTCACTACTATAGCATTCCCTTTTTTTTGACCCTCCGGTCAAAAAGGATTATAAGAATATGCAAAAAATGCAGATGCAATAGTTACCAGCCCCAGTGTCCATGTAGGGATAAATGTCCAAGTCCCAAAAAGGTAACCGCATCCCACACAGTGTACATGGTCAATGCGTCCATCAATCACATGACTTCCTGCATTTAGTCTCTTTTTTTTTTAAACTAGTGCAAAATTGAAAAGCTGCCATCAGGATAGTGGGCCTGGATTTCAAGTAAGTATAGCTTTTTTATAGTATGATACCTAAAATAACTAATGTAAATTGCAACTATTAGGGAAGATCACTACTGGGGGGATGCTATCTTGCTATCTACTGGGGGGAGTGGGCTAACTAACATGAGGATTACCTACAGGGATGCTTAAATTAAAGGATATCCTGGGGGGACTGACCACCAGAGAAATTACCAAGACTACAGTTTTTTTAGTCTTGTGCTGGTTAAAACGCAGGAAGTCCCAGTCATCAATGCTCACAAAGAAGGCAGTCATGTGATTGATGAACACTCTGACACTCTGTATTGGCCGGGACTTCCGGTGTATAGTCTCTTTTTTCAACCAGCACAAGACTAAAAAGCTTCAGGAGACTGAACCTGGATACAAGTAAGTATAGCTTTGTTTTATATGACATCCCCTTTTGGTTTTGATCTCAGGTCTCCTACTGAAGATTTAAAGAGGAGTTGTGGCTCAGCATTTGTGCCTAAATCTAGTACGCCTCACCACTGCTTTTGGTTCAATTCCTCGATGGAAATGAAATATAGTTGTTTATTTTTCTTTTTTCTCATTATTGTATCATTTTTTAAAGTGCAAAGAATTTCCAATCGGGTCCAAATTAGTTTTAAAATTAAATTATTTTATATAATGATGAGAAAGCTGTGCACAGCTGAAGGTATGCTAAGGGTTTACTGTCTATTCCTTACTGTTATTTGTTCTCCAATCACCAGTTTGAGTGCCACACACCATTCTCATCTATCACACTCTTACACCTCAATCTTTCTAGCATTTTCCCCACCAACACAAGGTTAATCCCTATTCTATATAGTCAGGACTATCCAAAGCCCAGATGTGTCCGCAGTTGAGCAAATAGCATAAGCTGAAGCACTCCTTTTGATCTTGCTCGGCCTCCTCAGGTAATCTTCAGAGGTTAGTTTCGCCCATTTGTTTAAGCCTGGGACTCATACTACCAAACCTGAAACTCGCCGCACTTGTTTGGCAAAAGGTGGTCGTCTTCTTCACTACTTACTCTAACCATGAGTACAAGAGTCTTATTCTTCATCGTCTACATTAAGTTACTACAAACCATCCTGGCAGAGTACTGCACTACTTAGGAAAGGCCCCGAGACAGTCCCTCAACCTATTCAGTTCAGCTACACTTCATAACTTATTCAACTCAGCTACACTTCCTTACTTATTTATCTTCCTTACTTATCCTCTTCACGACAAGTACTCAAGCTAGAAGTTCTGTGTTGTCCATCAGAAGTAAGGACATTATCAGTTGTGATTATTTTTGGTACACTTTTATATACAACAAAGTTTACAATTGTATTGCACTAAAGAGTATTTTCAAGTTTCAAATAACTAAGGTACTAAACAAGTCTTCTACTGCAAGCTGCTAGCATATGCCTTAAGGTTCTCCTGGACTACTAGCTCTCCCACTAGGTGGGCCTGTAATCCCTGATTATGTGTCACTCCATGCCCACATGGTAGCGTAGGCAGATGTATTTTCCCATGGATTCAGGAACTTTCTCTCCCAGCCACAGCTGAACCACTGTATCAGAATAGGCCCCAGTCTGTAGCCTGCAGGATCCCAAGTCACCCACGTTGTAATACTGATTCTATTCCTACTAATCTATTTGTATTAAACTCAACTACTGTTTTCCAAGTATATTCTATATATATCCAAACATGAGAGAACACTAGGAGTATTTGCCTCCTATGAGAGTGATTGCAACAGTTAACAATTGCCTATTGTGTTCAGAGTCATATCTTGTACTGTCCTTCAAATCTTTCAGTAAACTATTTTGTGGTTAAGTTTATCTGTGATTCTGTAATCCCTCCCGCACGACACAGGCAGCTCGACAACACTTACTACTCTACTCAACTCCTTGTAAGTGGGCAGTGCTGCCGAGCCAGCGTATTCAGGGGTAGCCCAATGGCCCCACTCATGGCTCCCATAACAAGTACCCGTGTGGTGCTCTCCAACATCTGCCCTCCTTGGTTGATGCGCCCCTTGGCCTGCCACACTGTTACTACCTAGCAACGCCGGGAGACAGCACATATAGCACAATGAAGTTAAATGTAGTAGGTTATCTAAGGAGACTGATGCATTAGAAAAAAAATTATGTCATCTTTAGAGAAATGTGCTGGAAATACAAATATGAAAAAAGTGAGATACGATAGCGAGTTGTTATAGTTACAAATATAATGGAGTCCTCCTATGTGTCATAGTCAGTTCCATTGTATATCATTTAGCTTTTCTGAGATGCAAACTCAATTAGCAGCTGCTAATATGATAAGAGACAGGAGTGGGGAGGACAGCAGTGGGTGGAAGCAGCCATGAGAGCAAGGACAAGGGCAATAACACATAGGAGAATCTGCAGTGCACAGGATACAATTCTGTATACAGTGAGAAGTGCTCCTCTCCATTTAACATACATATTGATTTCAATATACAGAAGAAAGATTAAAGGGCAACTCCAGGGGAAAAAAATTCTTTCAAATCAACTGGTGTCAGAAATTGTCAGAGATTCGTTATCAGCTACTTTATGTCCTATATATCTTTGTATACGAAATACAGCAGCTGATAAGTACTGGAAGACTTGAGATTTTTTAATAGTAAATTTGTAAGTAAATTACAAATATCTGGTACTTTCTGTCACCAGTTTAATTGAAAAAAAATTTTTTTAGCTGGAGCTTCCCTTTAAATGGCGTTCCCAATGAAAAAAAAAAGAAAAGTATGTGTGTCAGGGCTAGCGCTTGGCTAAAAATGAGAAAACAAAAAAGTGTACTCACCTTCTCTAAACCCCACTGTCCCTTGATAGAGCTTTCTGCTTTTCTTGTGACACACAGGAAGCCTATCACTAGCCATAACAGTGACCCATTGGGACATCAATTGGGAACTTCCTGCATGTCAAAAGAACAACAAAAAAAGCTGCTCATCTGGGTTGAGGCGGTTTCCCTGTTGTCGTATCACAGCCTAATATTGTTCTCTAGCTGAGGAATACCTTGCTAAATATTTTAAACTAAATCTGGCATTGTCTGTTTCTTTTATGTACCACTACTGCAGCGAGGCGCAGCAACCCACCTAAGTGGGTAGTACGAGCCCCAGTCATTGGTTTTCAGGCTGTAGCAGACACCCGAGGTTTCCCAGTAGTCCTGCGCTGCGCAGTAGGATACGTAGACCTTTCTCACGGTAGCTTTGTCCCACTGGGGTCAGTTCCTATAGCTTCAGATAACTGCCCTGCACATTTTAGAGCAGTTCCTGGCATGGGCAAGGTGTTTCCTATTTCGCTTTCTTTTTAGTATAGCTTAGCACTGCATAGTTGTCTTAGTGTCTAGTAGGAGCACTTTGTAACTGAGCTGACTCTCACACATCCACTCTTATGGACCTCCAGCCACTAACTCTCTGACAGGGGACCTGGCCAAAGCCCGGTCCCAGCTTAACTCCTGCAGAGAATATGTTGCTAGCTTTCTCTCACTTCCAGCTAACTGGAGACTCACTACTTCCTCCAAGAACTAACTCCTCGTACAGTGGCTGAGTTAACCCTCCTGTGAGTGGTGGGGCTGAGTGTGTGAGAGAGAACTCGCACCTGTGACTGGTCAACATATAACATGTGATATAAAACAAATAACCCTTCTGCTCCTTCAGCTGTGCATAAATAGAACAGTAGTGACACCTAGTGAGGAAAAAACAACAGCACACCAACTCCCACTTGTGTGAACCTGAGGGAGTGACCAGCGGTACCATCAGCTTGGTAGGCGGTCAGGGGGGTCACAGATTCACTTTAACTAAACATAAAGATAACTTTAGTAAAATTCTACATTATTATTGCATTGTAATATAAAGAAAAATATTAAATCAGGTATTCCTTGAGTTTACCACCATTTTATTTTTGTTATGTTTGCAATTTCCGGTTTATTAGATGATTATGTAAGATTTGTGAAGATTGACAAATTACAAGATAGAATTTATAAGATGTAATTTATAAGATGGAAAGAAATATTAATGAATCCAATAACCACTTACTGTCCTACACTGAGATTGAGGAGAGTTCATATAATTCCTAAGAGGTAATGGGAGACAAAATGTTCCAGAATAGTCTTTCAAAGATTTAACCTATATCCTTTTGAAGCTATTCAGAATCTGTACCAGCAATAAAAATATAAGCCTTTCATAAAGCCTGCTTCACAAAGTTTTAAGAAAAGCTAGGAATCCCATTACCTTGCTTTAACTGAAAAAAAAAGATAAAAAATCTTTCTAACTCGTGTTACCATAGCAACTATAAAATATAATTACGCTAATGTAATCTATCAAATACACAATAATCGCAATAAAAATCTATCATTTTAAAGGTATATTTGATGCCTGTCTTTTTATGCTTTCTTAAAATGAGAATATTTTTTTTTTTTATAAACTATGCATAGCACTGACCATAAAAAAGACATGGTATAGCAAACCTAAACACATACATGTTATAAAACACTAGAAAATAAGAAAAAAATAAATAATAGAAAAAAAATAATATATACCTCTATACACTCAAGAACAACAATGCTGTCACCACATAAATGAGCAATGGCATTAAAAAAATTATATTCACATGTTAGAGAGACATGTCAAAACTCTTAACCAGTCGGGGTCATCTCCTTAGTCGTTCTTCTCATCGGTCAGGGTCTGATAGGGAGATACCTCCCAACACCTCTGATAAATTACAGCTTATACTTTTTGGATATGCTTAAAGGGGTTATCCAGTGCTACAAAAACACAGCCAAGACTTTTCCCCCTCTCTTGTCTCCAGATTGGGTGGGGTTTGAAACTAAGTTCCATTGAAGTAAATGGAGCTTAATTGCAAACCACACCTGAACTGGAGACAAAAGTAGGGGGAAAAGTGGGCATGTTTTTGTATCGCTGGATAACCCCTTTAACCCTTTCCCAACCACACCACATAAATTGACTGACTGCAAAACTGTGCCGTCTACCTGAGACCCTCTGATAGAAACAGAAATTGAGAGAGATGGGTGCAGCCCTAGGGCTGCCTAGAAGACATGGATATAGGCTGTATCGGCATGTTTTCTGAGCAGCCCTAGGAGTGCATCCATCTTCTCCAGCCACTGTAGAACTGTATAGTTTCACTCATTTCTACCCACTAACTTATATACTGAGTTTAATTTCCATTTGCACTCCAGCATGCAAAGCGTTAGGTGGGGTCAGGCTGTCACATTGACAGCTAGGGGCATAACTAGAATCCCCTGGTCCCCAAGAAAATAGTAAATCCAGCCCTACCCCCACCAGCCCCAAATGCCTCTATTTAGGGCTGAATCAAGATCGGTACTCATTTGTTGAGCCTATTACATGGCTTGATAATCGTAGAGCAAAGGCTGTGAGTGCTTTAAAAGTGTAATTATAAAGTTCATACATTAACTCTTGCCGTTCTTCAGTGTCTTCCTGTCTTCTCCCTGCTCCCCGCACCCACTAGTGCAACTTCAAAGCAGCTCTCTGAAGTGACAGGCTGCTCAGCCAATCACTGGCCGTGGTGGTCCTGTTCTGGCCAGTGATTGGCTAAGAAGCTTGTCACTTCAGAGAGAGTTGTCTGAAGGAGACACAGATGAATCTAACCTGCTGATATGTCCCTTTTGTGGAAGGGGCACTAAGGATGAAGGTAACTCTTACCTTCATCCTCAGCATCATTCCCATGCAGTTAGTAGTTATGCTAGTCGGGTGGTTTGGAGCACTGGGGACAAGTCTACCACCCCCAGAGCATCGATCCATCCCCGTCCGGCCAGTCTCTCGTTATGAAAATAAACAGAATGGGCCTGCTGAGGGTGGGCCAGATTGGTGCTCTGTAGGTGGTAGCCCTGCCCCCAGTTCTCCAAACCACCCGTCTATCATAAGGACTAGAGATGAGCGAACCTGGAGCACGCTCGAGTCGATCCGAACCCGAACTTTCGGCATTTGATTAGCGGTGGCTGCTGAAGTTGGATAAAGCCCTAAGGCTATGTGGAAAACATGGATATAGTCATTGGCTGCATCCACATTTTCCAGACAACCTTAGAGCTTCATCCAAGTTCAGCAGCCACCGCTAATCAAATACCTAACGTTCGTGTTCGGATCGACTCGAACCCAAACCCAGGTTCGCTCATCTCTACTAAGGATCTAACTACTAACTGCACAGGAATAGTGCGGAGGATGAAGGCAAGAGACTTACCTTCATCCTCGGTGCCTCCTCCATAATAGTCCATTGGGAACAATGAATTCAAAGAATAAAAATAAAGAAACAATGGTAAGGTGTCAGCAGCTACTCTGGTTGTTTGCAGGTAGCAAAATACAATATTCCGTTATATATTTCCAGGGGGCAAAAGTGTTGACTTTCCTTTAGACTTTATAAATGTTCAGTGAATACGGAATAATATTGACATTTATTGACTTAGAGAGCAAATTTATTTCAATGATTTGCTCTCCCAGAGATCCTGCAAATGTTGACGGCCAATAGGAAATCAACTGCAGATAAATACAAATGATCAGGAAAGTGCGGCCTATTTTTGCTCCTACTGTATGTGGAAATACTTTGGTACAGATAGAGACTTTAAAAGAAGATTCTGCTTAAAGGTAAGAGAGTAATTGGAAAGAAATTGTGCAAAGTTTGAACCCACAGCCCTTTGAAAGTATTGAAAATCTATTCCAGTGATAACATGTAAGAATTTCAAAAAGCGTACATCAAAATGTTCTAAGCTCTGCCAGCAATCTCCCTGACATTACATTGGGATAATGGAAAAGTTAATCCATTAGCAGTTATGTAAAGGTATGTAAAATGTGGCGGATGAAATAAATATTCTTTGTTAGCTGATTTAAATCCCAGAATAATAAAATGTTCAGATATAAATATATAATCTGTAGGAGAATTTGTTTGAAACTTATTGTATTAAAAATCATAATAATGAAATTAAAAGGCATAATTAGTGTTGAGTAGAGATAAGTGTAGCGTCTGGAGTTGTGGATCCGCTGTACCACGGCTAGGGATGACGTAGGTCGCACCAGGGAGCGGAGTCTAAGGGTCCTATTACACGGAGCGAATTTTAACGATTAACGACTAATGATAAATGATCGCAAACGAGATTGTTTATCGTTTATCTGAAATCGTTCACCATATTATACAGAACGATAATCAATAAACAATGAATAATGTGCAATTACACTGAACGATTAGTGAAAAAATGCGGAACTTAAGCGAACGAATGTGTGATGATGTGTTTACTATATTGCTTCAGTCATTTTGCTGTTGTTTAGGGGAGTGCTAGTGATAGGGGATAACAAACTCAGATGGGAGTAAAATATAATATAATAATACAATTTATGGGCACTAGCTTTCTGGTGATACATGGGCAAAAAAGTTCCAATGAGCAGGTCTAGTATACACTTTGTATTTTATTTATTCTAATCATTTCATTGTGTAATATGTATATGTAACTGTAAATATAAAAAAAAAAGTGCTGCGAAATCTGTTGGCGCTATAAAAAACTAATAATAATAGTAATAATAATAATATCATCATCATCATCCTCCATCATCCTCCATCATCATCCGTTGATCCTGGGATTTATTCTGATTGCCATTTTGGAGTCGAGAAGGAATTTTCTCCCTGTGATGGGGCAATTGCCATCTACCTTATAAGGGTTTTTTGCCTTCCTCTGGATCAACACAGTACATTTTCTGAATGTTGAACTTGATGGACTCTTGTCTTTTTTCAACCTTAATAACTATGTTGCCCCTTTAAAGGGGTTATCCAGCGCTACAAAAACATGGCCACTTTCCCCCTACTGTTGTCTCCAGTTCAGGTGTGGTTTGCAATTAAGCTCCATTTACTTCAATGGAACTGAGTTTCAAAACCCCACCAGTGGCATAGATACCAGGGTCGCAGCGGTCGCTTGCCACTTGGCCCCCCCCCCCCTTTCACGACCAAGTGATGCTACTGGTAGGTGTATGTGTGTGTATATATACTTCAAGACAGATATTACCAATAACACCAGCATATAGGAAGAGAAAATATTATCACCATATACAGTATATTACCGCTATACTGTTACTGTATACTGAGACCAATATTGCCCATAATATGAGTATACAAGGGGCAAATATTACCGCCACACCACAACCACTACCATTACCACCAAATTGTTACTGACCAAATCCAGTATACTAAGACCAATAAAACACTGTATCGGATAACATGTAACAAATATTACCACCACATACTGACTAACACCGCCACATACCGACTAATACCACTACATACTGACTAACACCACCGCTGCTACTGAATAAGATCCATTGTACACAGATCATTATCACCTCATACAGTCATATAGAGGTGGACGCAGCTCCACACAGGTTGTATACACCATATAAATTACAGTGCAGTTATATCAGGTGACTCATAGGGGACGTCTTCTCTGATCGGAGTTCTTCCCTTTTCATTTTCTTCTTCTCCATCTGCCCTGGGCCGTTAAGAGAACTTCTCCGAGCCACGAATCCACAGAATCTGCCAGACAGACATATTAGGCTCCTCACACTGGCAACATCCTCATCTCTTTACACACTGCACATCTGTATTGGCCCCTTTACACCCTCATTTAGTGGGTAACCCTGACACTATGTGACCCCCCCTTATAGTATATATAGATGGCCCCCACTGCATGTTGCTCCCCCCCCTTATAGATGGCCCCCTCTCTCCCCCACCCCTTATAGATGGCCCCTCCTCTCCCCCCCTTAAAGATGGCCCCCACTGCATGTTGCCGCCCCTTATAGATGGACCCCTCTGCCCCCATTATAGATGCCCCCTCCCCTTATAGATGGCCCCCTCTCCCACCTCCCCTTATAGATGCCCCCCTCCCCCCCATTATAGATGCCCCCACTCTCCCCCCCCTTGAAGATGGCACTCCCTCTCCCCCATTATAGATGGCCCCCTCTTCTCCCCCCCTTATAGATGCCCTCCTCATTATAGATGGCCCCCTCTTCTCCCCCCCCCCCTTAGAGATGCCCCCCCTTTCCTCTATGCTAAGCAGAATAAAAAAAACAAACAAACACACAAACTCACCTAACAACCCGCTCCCCCGACGATCCTCTCCTTCTTCAGGCTCGTCCAGGCCCCCGGGGGGTGTCCCGTCCTATCTCCGTCAGCGCCACGCATCAGTGAACTCCCTATATGCCAGGGCTGGGACTTCCAGCACAGGAAGCGTCTCTGAAGTGAGCAGTGCAGTGGCAAGGGTTCGAAGAAATTCTTTTAACGGCCCAGGGCAGATGGAGAAGAAGAAAATGAAAAGGGAAGAACTCCGATCAGAGAAGACCCCTATGAGTCACCTGATATAACTGCACTGTAATTTATATGGTGTATACAACCTGTGTGAAGCTGCGTCCACCTCTATATGACTGTATGAGGTGATAATGATCTGTGTACAATGGATCTTATTCAGTAGCAGCGGTGGTGTTAGTCAGTATGTAGTGGTATTAGTCAGTATGTGGCGGTGTTAGTCAGTATGTGGTGGTAATATTTGTTACATGTTATCCGGTACAGTGTTTTATTGGTCTTAGTATACTGGATTTGGTCAGTAACAATTTGGTGGTAATGGTAGTGGTTGTGGTGTGGCGGTAATATTTGCCCTTTGTATACTCGTATTATGGCCAATATTGGTCTCAGTATACAGTAACAGTATGGCGGTAATATATATGGTGATAATATTTTCTCTTCCTATATGCTGGTGTTATTGGTAATATCTGTCTTGGAGTATATATATATATATATATATATATATATATATATATACACACAAACACACACACATACACCTACCAGTAGCATCACTTGTTCATGAAAGGGGGGGGCCCTCGTGGCGGGCCTGGTCGCAGCAGCGACCGCTGCGACCCTGGTAGCTATGCCACTGGTGGGGTTTTGAAACTCAGTTCCATTGAAGTAAATGGAGCTTAATTGCAAACCACACCTGAACTGGAGACAACAGTAGGAGGAAAAGTGGCCACGTTTTTTTAGTGCTGGATAACCCCTCTTAAGGACTAGAAATTGAGGGAGTTGTGAGCTGCCAGGTGCAATACACCTCTTTTCAATCACCTCCTGTCTTTGTAGTTGTCACAGTGACTGGATACAGCCAGGCTCATTAAACCATTTACTGCTGGAAACAATTCACCACAAAACAACTGTAAATCTCAGACAGGTAGTATTAATCAGACCAAAGTGATGATAAATGATGTTTCCTGAACCATTGGGAAATCCAGCATATGTGTATTTTACTAACCTTGGAATTCCACTAGAATAATCCCTCAATCTGTCCAAACCAGGTATATGTATTTTCATGCTGCATTACAACACTCAAAAGGGGGCTTCGAGGGGAAATATTGCAGTGTTGTCAAGATTTTCCTCAACGTATAAAATGACTGTGTGGTTGGATATGGAAAAAAACTGCGAGCTCCATTGGATTTATGACCAAACCTTTTATTAATGTATATTTAACTAGCACCTTTGAGATAGGCATTACTCATTTTACAGCAATATACGCCTAGGACATTCAACTCGTTGGTAATTTATGCTTCATCATTCACAACCCACCAGCAACTGGGTCAGTAGGGCACAGCTTTTCTTATTATTCGCTCAGTGTTCAGTAAATGTTAAATTTTTTAAGGTAGTCTCTAGCTTTCTAGTCCTGCCTAAATTTACACTACATTATGCTAACATGGCCCAAAGGTCTGATATTCTGCATTTATTCTCTTCTAGGTGTTCACAATACTTATATCCAGGGCTGGATTAAAGGGAGGGCACAAGGGGCACGTGTTCCGGGGCCCCCACCACACAAGGGCTCCACCAGCCCGAACCCAGAAGCAGAGTTCCGGGTTCAGGCTGGTGTATATCAGGGCCGACTCTGAGTCCGGGGGGGCCCTCCCTAGAATGGAGTTGTTAGAAGGAGGTGTAAAGGACCTGCCGTGTCTGCAGCAGAGCAATGGGGAATGACCTGTGGTGACGTCATAAGGGGCGGGGCAAAGAACAGGAGGATGCTGGTGGATGAAGGACCTGTGATCATTGTCATGTGACTTGAGGGGGCGGGGCTCACTTATACCTCCCCTCTATGCTGGGAGTTGTAGTCCTCTTATACCTC
The DNA here is from genome assembly GCF_027789765.1 of Dendropsophus ebraccatus. Classification (NCBI taxonomy): domain Eukaryota; kingdom Metazoa; phylum Chordata; class Amphibia; order Anura; family Hylidae; genus Dendropsophus; species Dendropsophus ebraccatus. Next base: position 146,360,131 of record NC_091458.1, read on the forward strand.
CTCCTGTATTGTGCTCTGATCTCCCAAACTAACAGGCTGGCCATGCTGGGAGTTGTAGTTCCCCCCGGTATACCTCATGTAATGCCTCCTGATTGTAATAATGTCTGGCAACTCCATTGCTTTAAGGTGAAGAAGCTAGAATACAGACTCCAGGGGGAGGACCTCCTTCTAGCAACTACATTCTAGTCTCATCCCTGCGTGGATCCGATCTCACCAGCAGACGCAGAGCGATGACGTCATCACGCCTGCTGGTGGATCCACAAGGCGCACACAAGGGAGAATAGGACCTGTGCTGTTCTCCTCACTTATCTGTATGTTATTCAGATGTTTTTATAACTGCATTGTTTACATTCATTCCTTTTTCTATTCATTACATGTATTCCTGCTGTGCTGCCATCTGCTGGCCAAGAGTTTAGACTCCCCTCCATTTTCGCATTTTTGGGTTCGTCCCTTAGTGGGTGTGTCTTATAGCCCAGTCTCCACGTCACTTCCTGTAGCAGGCATTCTTCATCCTGCTTCTGACTGGAGAAGTAGTGCTTGCTTGGGCTTATCAGAGTCATAATCTTCTGACCAGAAATTACAAGTGTCAGCAAGGTATCTTCTAGGAAAGCAGCAACAGCCCAATATAACTACTATACTGCATCTGTGACTAAGCTGTATGTGAAGTTATTAAACTACGTTCTGCTCAATTTCCTACTCTACCCGACGCTTATTCTGGTTCCTGTCTGCCTCATATGCTGGAATACAAGGTAGGAATCTCCAGTCAGGCCCACTAGTCAGATAAACCTTCACTCGCCGCATGTGGGGACAGAACAGTCAGAAGATTCACTTAAAAAGCCCAAAATCACAGCTAGAAATTGCCTGTAACCCAGACCAGTCTGAGGTCTCCATAGCAACAAGCACATGGTCAGCTAATCTGAGACAGCACGTCTGGTCAGGCCTCAGGACAAGCACAGTGTGTGTCTGCTGTATTCTACACCTGCATAAAGTCTTCCACAAAGCATCCCAAGCTGTTTCTCATATCTTACATGAACCTTTCATCACTCAGTAGAAGGACAGTTTTGTGTGTGAAGCTCCCTCAGACCATACCCCTCCTAAGAGACTTGCTGCATACTACCTCCCGTTGGTCCGGCCACCCAGACTTGAAAACCCCACAAATCACTCAAATAACGCTGGGAATCATATCGGGGTGTCCTAAAGAAGCTGTGCTGCGATTTTCAGACCCCAATTCCAAAGTTAATTTTCTTAAAGAGACAGTACACTTAAAATCAAAATGGCCGAAAAGCATCCCGAGCAACTCCCCAGTGATAAAACACAGCAAGGACAAGTTGATAGTGATGATTTGGAACAGCAGGAAGCAGAACTCACACTTCCAACAGACCAAGTTGTCCGACCAAGACGCTCTCTCAAACCGACACTAAAGGTAATTGAAAATTATCATACTGCTAAAAATGAGCTCTGTGATGACCTGGAGGAGAGATGGAAACGAGTTATCTCCCTCGTGGCAAGTCTTCAATCCTTCAAGGGTGACGCCGAGAGTCAACAAGATGCTGTTGCACGGCTGAATACAGAGCATGAAAGATATAAGAGACTGTTTGCAAAGTATATCACCTTCTTAAAAGCCTCTAATATCGATGAAGCCTTAACAGAGCTGATCAAGGCAGAATCATCAGAAATAGAAAGAGACACCATGGTGCAGAATGCTAAAGATAAAGCGGAGCTCCGTATCTCTCATCTACAAGAGACTAGATCGCACAGATCAAATTCATCTAAACGTTCATCACGGTCATACAGATCCTCGTGCTCAAGAAGCTCAGTCCTGAGTGACAGAATACTAGAGGCCCGCATAGATGCAGAGCAATCCAAAATAAGACGTGCCTTCAGAGAAAAGGAAGTAATGGCAGAGGCTCAGATAAAGATCCTTCAAACAGAGATGGAAGAGGAAGTTGCAATGGCCGAAGCTAAGGCTAAAAAAGAGAGTGCAGAAGCAGAGGCAAAGATGGAAGAGGAAGTTGCAATGGCCGAAGCTAAGGCTAAAAAAGAGAGTGCAGAAGCAGAGGCTCAGATAAAGATCCTTCAAACAGAGATGGAAGAGGAAATTGCATTGGCCAAAATAAAAGTACTCGAGCAAGCAATGAGCCAAAGTCTCGATCCAGTTTGCTTGCCACAAGAAACAGACAATCCTGTCAATCGCACCAATGACTATGTGCTGAATCAGTTACCTGCAGCCCCCCCTATTTCTAGCGCCATTCAAGCTGACAACACTGAAATCTCCAAGTCAGCTCTACCTGCAGCTACGGTGCCACCTATAGCACCCGCACGAACTGATGATCGTCACCCAGATGTGCCTTCTCAAGGACAACTATCACAGGAAGATGGTTACCGAGTGTTTTCTGGCGTAGTCGCACAGAACAAGCAGCGGTCGTCAGAACTTATAGAGGCTAAACCACAGCTCAACCCTGCAGCAACATCATTCTACCCTGGAACATCTCACCCTTCCACGCCAACCAACCCATACGCCCAAGGGGTACAACGAGTTGACACGGCAACAAGAAGTGAGAAAACAGATATATCTGAGTTTGCAAGGTACATGGTTAGCAGGGAGCTGATCAACACCAGTCTCTCCAAATTTGACGACCGCGCAGAGAGCTACAGAGCCTGGAAAGCAACCTTCAAAGCTGCCATCGCCAACCTCAACCTTACCGCAGAGCAGGAGCTTGATCTCATGGTCAAATGGCTGGGCCCTGGCTCTACAAATCGCATCAAGAGCTTAAGGACTGTCTATGTGGGACAAGCTGAAGCAGGTCTTGCCGCTGCCTGGCAGAGACTTGAACGTACCTTTGGCAGTGCCGAAGCAATAGAGAAAGCCCTATTCAAGAGACTGCAGAACATCCCAAAGATTAATCTGAAGGAAGTCCACAAGCTTCAGGACTTAAGTGATCTGCTCATGGAACTGGAACTTGCTAAAAGAGATCCTCGTCTATCTGGACTATGCTATCTGGATACCGCCCATGGGGTAAACCCAATCGTCACAAAGCTGCCATACAGTTTGCAGGAGAAGTGGGCAACATCAGTCTCAAGATATAAGAGAGCACATGATGTCACCTTTCCACCATTCATCCACTTCTGCAGGTTCATCGACGAACAGGCCCAGATGAGGAATGACCCCAGTCTTGACTTCCTGGAGCTCAACACTCCAGCTGCATCATCATCAAGGTATGAAGGTGCCACACAGAAACACAGAGACTTTAAGAGCTGTGCGAGTGTTAGAAAGACTAACCTGCCACCACCTGCAGCATCCACGGGTAAACACCAAACTAACTCATCAAGAGACAAGTCCTTTAATCGTGAATGTCCCATTCATAAAAAACCTCACTCACTAAATAAATGCAGAGGCTTCAGGTCCAAACCCATACAGGAACGCAAGAAAATCCTCACTGAGCTAGGAGTATGTTTCAGATGCTGCGCCTCATTGGAGCATATGGCTAAGGACTGTAAATCTGCCATTAAGTGTGAGGAGTGTCACAGCGACAGACATGTCACGGTTATGCACCTAACCCCACCCACCAGCGATTCATCGGCTGCAATTACCAGTATTCCCACTACAAGCCATGGCGGGGAGCCTCAGAATCGTGCTAACTCTACCACTGATGTTTCCTGTTCATGCTCGGAGGTATGTGGGGAGAGCCAAAGGGACAAATGTTGTGCCAGAATATGTCTGATCAAGGTTTACCCAGAAGGACAACCAAAAAAGGCTCTAAAAATGTATGCAATCATTGATGACCAGAGCAACCGGTCCCTAGCCGGACCTAAATTCTTTGAAGCCTTTGGGATCGAGGGACCCACAAAACCCTATACCTTAAACACCTGCTCAGGCAGCATAGAGACTTGTGGCAGAAGAGCACAGGGATTCATCGCTTCTCCCATCAATGGAGACACAGAGATACCCTTACCTACACTGATTGAATGCGACCAAATACCTGATCACAGGGATGAGATTCCTACCCCAGAAGCTGCATTTCACCAACCACACCTAAGGCACCTGACCAGTGTTATCCCACCCTTGGATATGGACGCTGAAATTCTACTCCTGCTTGGCAGAGACAATCTAAGGGTACACAAAGTGCGTCAGCAGTGTAACGGTCCTGACTATGCCCCATACGCCCAGAGACTGGACTTAGGATGGGTAATCATTGGAAATGTATGCTTGGATCAATCAGGAATTGACTCCTTTAAGACTTACGTGCACAGGGACGGACGCACATCTTGCATCAAGCCGTGCCCTCATCACTATAAAGTCAAGGAGAAACCTCCAGACCTCATACAGCTGCCTGACATCATTCCCTCCCCCTATGCTGACAACTTGGGGAGATCAGTGTTCCTCACAACGAAGGATGACGATAAAGTAGCCTTGTCAGTAGAGGACAGAGACTTTGTCAAGATTATGGACAGTGAATTCTCTAAGGAGGAAACCAATCACTGGGTTTCTCCACTACCGTTCAGAGCTTCCAGGGTAAGACTCCCAAACAACCGGGAACAAGCTTTGCAAAGATTTAACTCTCTTCAGCGTTCCCTAAACAGCAAGCCTGAAATGAGAGAACACGTTGTCACGTTTATGGAAAGAATATTCCGGAACAACCATGCAGAACCAGCTCCATCCTTGAAGAAGAACGAGGAGTGCTGGTACTTACCTTCATTCGGAGTATACCATCCCAGAAAACCTAATCAAATTAGGGTTGTATTTGACTCAAGCGCCAAACATCAAGGTGTGTCTCTTAATGACGTCCTTCTCACAGGTCCCAATCTGACAAATAACCTTGTCGGAGTCTTGATGAGGTTCAGAAAAGAGCCTGTTGCCATCACCGCTGATATTGAACAGATGTTCCACTGCTTCATAGTCAGAGAGGACCACAGGAACTTCCTCAGATTTCTGTGGTACAAGGACAACGACACCACCGAGGAGATGATGGAGTACCGCATGAGGGTACATGTATTTGGGAACAGCCCTTCACCTGCTGTAGCGACTTATGGCCTTCGCAGAACCGCCAAAGAGGGAGAGTCCCAGTATGGAAAGGATGCCAGAGACTTTGTAGAAAAAGACTTCTACGTAGATGATGGACTCAAATCATTACCTACTGAAGAAGAGGCAATTGATTTACTTAAAAGGACTCAAAACATGCTGTACCAAGCCAAACTACGGCTACACAAAATCGCTTCAAACAGCCTGGCTGTCATGAGAGCCTTCGAGTCAGATGATCATGCTCCTGGATTCAAGGACATAAACCTGGGACAAGACGATCCACCAGTGCAAAGAAGCTTAGGGCTGAGGTGGGATCTGTCCGCCGACTCCTTTGGCTTTCAAGTAAGTCGTGCGGACAAACCCTTTACAAAACGTGGTGTCCTGTCAGTTGTGAACAGCCTATACGATCCACTGGGATTTGTAGCGCCCATCACCATACAAGGTAAATCCCTACTGAGACAGCTTTCTGAAACCATCAAGGATTGGGATGCCCCCCTTCCTTCTGATAAAGAGCAAAAGTGGGAAGCCTGGAAGCAATCTTTGTATGCCTTGGATCAGATCCACATCCCAAGATGCTATGTCAAAGCCTCGCTTACTGCCAGCAAGGGAAAGGAACTCTACGTGTTCTCGGATGCTTCCATAGAGGCCATAGCAGCCGTTGCTTACCTCAAGGCGACAGAACCCAACAGTCAAGTTCATATTGGGTTCGTTTTTGGCAAAGCCAAGTTAGCCCCCAAGCCTGATCACACTATTCCCAGGCTTGAACTTTGCGGAGCTGTATTAGCAGTGGAGATTGCAGACTTCATACAGCAAGAACTGGGTGCTGACATAGACGAGGTCCGATACTACACTGACAGTAAGGTCGTTTTAGGTTACATCTACAATCAGACCAAGCGGTTTTATGTGTACGTCAGTAACCGCATTCAGAGAATCAGGAGGTCCTCCAAACCTGAACAATGGCATTACGTACCATCCGAGCTTAATCCAGCAGATCACGCCACCAGGCCTATGTCTATAGGTTCCTTTGCGAACTCATCATGGCTTACAGGCCCAGAATTTCTGCTGGAACAGACAGAGGAACATGTTCAGGAGGTCTACAGCATCCAAGATCCAGATAATGATCCAGAAATCCGCACTGAAGTCGGCGCATTAGTCACTGGAACAAAGCCACCTTCCAACCTCAATTGTCAACGTTTTGAACGTTTCTCCAGTTGGATGAGACTTGTTAGGACTATTGCAAGGTTGGCGCATATTGCAAGATGCTATCACCATACGCCTGGAGATCACGATTGTCGCGGCTGGCATGTCTGCCATAAACCCCTCTCTGCTGAGGACATTTCTCATAGTGAATCCCTTATAATACGTCATGTGCAGCAGGGGGAATTCAGTGCTGAGTGGAGGTGCTTGTACGACAAACAGCAGGTTCCAGTGAAAAGCCCTATTGCTAATTTGAATCCATTTATGGACAGTTTTGGTTTGCTAAGGGTTGGTGGTCGACTCAATCAGGTTGACCTAGGAGTTGCAGAGCAAAACCCTCTCATCATTCCCAGCAAACATCACATTACCACCTTGCTGATCCGGCACCACCATGAAAGGACTGAACACCAAGGAAGGCAAATAACTGAGGGCAAGTTACGTTCTGCAGGCCTTTGGATTCTAGGCATGAAGAGGCGTGTGGCGCACTTACTGCATGACTGTGTACATTGTCGTAAAGCAAGGGGAAAACAGTTATACCAACAGATGGCTGACTTGCCTGCGGACAGACTAAGTACTGAGCCACCATTCACCTATGTTGGCCTAGACGTCTTTGGGCCATGGATGGTGTCTGCACGCAGGACCCGTGGCGGCCACGCTAACAGTAAGCGTTGGGCCGTACTATTCACTTGCATGAGCGTGCGTGCCGTTCACATAGAGGTGATAAAATCCATGGACGCATCCAGCCTGATTAATGCTTTAAGACGCTTCTTCGCAGTCAGAGGACCTGTGAAGCAGTTGAGGTCTGACCGTGGAAGCAACTTCATTGGAGCATGCCGAGAACTGAATATTAGCACCAAGCCCATCCAAGATCAGCTGGCAGAGAAGGGTTGCACCTGGATTTTCAATCCTCCTCATAGTTCCCACATGGGAGGCACCTGGGAAAGGATGATCGGGATCTCCCGCAGCATCTTGAACTCTATGCTTATGGATGTGAATTCTTCAAGACTCACACATGAGACTCTGGTTACTCTTCTCGCTGAGGTTTCTGCCATCATCAACTCAAGACCCCTTGTTCCAGTATCAATGGATCCTGAAGCACCAGCTATACTGACTCCAGCTACTCTTCTCACCCAGAAAACTGGGAATCAACTGACGCCAAGTAGAGAGTACACTCATGGAAACATCTACCAAAAACAGTGGAAACGTGTACAACACTTAGCGGATTACTTCTGGAACAGATGGCGAAAGGAGTATCTTGTGATTCTTCAAGGAAGAAGAAAATGGCAACACCAGAAACCAAACTTGAAAAAAGGAGACCTCGTATTGATGAAGGAACAACAAACCGAAAGGATGGACTGGCCTATGGGACTAGTTACAAAAGTTCTTCCCAGCAAGGATGGCAAGATCCGGAAGGTGGAGTTGAAGATCTCCAGGAAGGGTGAGACCAAAACGTTTGCAAGGCCTATCAACGAACTGATCCTGATATTGCCTGTTGAGGATGTTCCTGGCGGATGAACAGGACTGAACTTTCCTTTAAAGAACTTTATTCCTCAGTTATGAAACAGGATTATCTCACTGTTTATATTGCATATTAACATGTTTTGTTTCAGGTTCTGCACTATATTTCATAGAAATTAGTTTATAGTGAAATCCCCCTAAGGGAATTTCAGACGGGGAGTGTGCTGTTCTCCTCACTTATCTGTATGTTATTCAGATGTTTTTATAACTGCATTGTTTACATTCATTCCTTGTTGTATTCATTACATGTATTCCTGCTGTGCTGCCATCTGCTGGCCAAGAGTTTAGACTCCCCTCCATTTTCGCATTTTTGGGTTCGTCCCTTAGTGGGTGTGTCTTATAGCCCAGTCTCCACGTCACTTCCTGTAGCAGGCATTCTTCATCCTGCTTCTGACTGGAGAAGTAGTGCTTGCTTGGGCTTATCAGAGTCATAATCTTCTGACCAGAAATTACAAGTGTCAGCAAGGTATCTTCTAGGAAAGCAGCAACAGCACAATATAACTACTATACTGCATCTGTGACTAAGCTGTATGTGAAGTTATTAAACTACGTTCTGCTCAATTTCCTACTCTACCCGACGCTTATTCTGGTTCCTGTCTGCCTCATATGCTGGAATACAAGGTAGGAATCTCCAGTCAGGCCCACTAGTCAGATAAACCTTCACTCGCCGCATGTGGGGACAGAACAGGACCCGTCCCCCGCCCAAATTAGTGAGTATGATTTAATTTTTTTATTTTCTTGTGTTGAGAGAGAGCAGGGGGCATTTCTATGGGGGCAGGGGGCATTACTATAGGGGCTGAGCAGGGGGCATTTCTATGGGGGCAGAGAAGGGGCATTTCTATGGGGGCAGAGCAGGAGGCATCTACTATGGGGCATTACTATAGGGGCTGAGCAGTGGGCATCTACTATGGGGGCATGGGACATTACTATGTCGGGCAGGGCAGGGGACATTACTATGAGGGCAGAGCAGGGGACATTACTATGGGGCAAAGCATGGAGCATTTTTATGGGGGCAGAGCAGGGGGCATTTCTATGGGGGCAGAGCAGGGGGCATTTCTATGGGACAGAGCAGGGGACATTACTATGGGGGCAGAGCAGGGAACATTACTATGGGGGCAGAGCAGGGGACATTACTATGGGGGGAGGGCAGGGGACATTACTATGGGGGCAGAGCAGGGGACTTTACTATGGGGGCAGAGCAGGGGCATTACTATGGCGACATGGCAGGGGGCATTACTATGGGGAGAGAGGGCATTTTTACTATATGGAGGGCACAGCATGGGGACATTATTACTATATGGGGGCACAGCACGGGACCCACAAAACTCCTTACTTTACTGCACATGACACCAAACAGTGGAGTTACTACTGTATGAAAGCCTATGGGTGGGAAAAAGGGAAGGAAGTTGCTGGAAATGTGCGGAGTCTAAGATGTTTGTCTGACAGGTTCTGAAGAGATGAATTGTAGCTTAAAGAAATCATCATGGAGGTCAGGGCAAGATGGAAAGGAAACGAAGAGCGATCGCATGAGATCAAAGAAGACGTCACCTGTGAGTTACTGAATTACATTTTTTTTTTCTGTATTTTGTCAAGTGCTGGGTTCTCACATTGCGTTATTAACACAATGTGAGAACACACCCTAATAGTCAGCCCTCTCTGCTCCTGTCTCTAGGCCTGGCATCTTCCTCTGCACTGCAGCCTCTAGTGACCATCACGTGCATAACAGAGGAGGATGCTGAGCCATACAGCCAGGAGCGAGAAGGGGTCTATGCTAAGTCACCTACAGTAAGCTGCCATATGTATAGATCGCGGTATAGTATAATTTATTTTTTTTTGGGGGGGGGGCGGGGGGAGTGGGGGCCTCCACCATCCTTAATCCGGCCCTGCTTATATCTAAACCACTGCTTCTCAATTCCAGTCCTCATGGCTACCAACAGGTTGTGTTGTGGGGGTATCTCATACAAAGAACATCTGTGGTTATACCTGATGCACCTGAGTATAATTATATCACCTGTGATAATACCTGATGCACCAAGGACAATTATGTCACCTGTGATACCTGATGCATTGAGTACAATGATATCACCTGTGATAATACCTGATGCACTGAGTATAATTATATCACTTGTGATAATACCAGATGCACCGAGTATAATTATATCACCTGTGATAATACCTGATGCACCAAAGGACAATTATGTCACCTGTGATAATACCTGATGCATTGAGTACAATGATATCACCTGTGATAATACCTGATGCACTGAGTATAATTATGTCACCTGTGATAATACCTGATACACTGAGGATAATTATATCACCTGTGATAATACCTGATGCACTGAGTATATTTATATCTCCTGAGATAATACCTGATCCACTGAGTATAATTATATCACCTAAGAAATACTAAGAAAATCCTCAAAACATCTTTCTTATTATTCGCTCAGTGTTCAGTAAATGTTACATTTTTTAAGGTAGTCTCTGGCTTTCTAGTCCTGCCTAAATGTACACTACATTATGCTAACATGGCCCAAAGGTCTGATATTCGGCATTTATTCTCTTCTAGGTGTTGACAATACTTATATCTAAACCACTGCTTCTCAATTCCAGTCCTCATGGCCACCAACAGGTCGTGTTGTGAGGGTATCCCATACAAAGAACATCTGTGGTTATACCTGATGCACCTGAGTATAATGATATCACCTGTGATAATACCTGAAGCACTGAGGATAATGATATCACCTGTGATAATACCTGATGCACTGAGGATAATTATATCACCTGTGAAATACTAAGGAAATCCTCAAAACATGACCTGTTGGTAGCTATGAACACTAGCATTGAGAGAAATTGATCTAGAGATGAGCGCAACTGAAGCATTGAGGATGCAGCCCTAGGGAGTCTTGGAAAACCGGAATAAATCCATAGGCCATAGACCGAATCCATGTTTTTTAGGACTCCCTATGACTGTTGCAGTCACTGATAGTGTTGATCTCGCCTCGGGAAATCCTTGGTTCGATCGAACTCGAACATTCACGAACCTGCCGCATTTGATTGCTGAAGCCTTCCCGCCCCGTGGTTACCGCCTGGAATTAGGGAATTCAGCCTATTACCTAGGCTGAATCCCGGAATTCAAGGCGGTACCCGGGCACTCTCCTCCTTCCCCACAGATTGGAAAGGCATCAGCAATTAAATGCGGCAGGTTCATGAATGTTCAAGTTCGATCGAACCTAGGATTTTCTGAGGTTCGATCAGCTTTAGTCACTGATTGGCTGAGCTGGGAGCCTCACATGCAACCGCGGTGCCGAGCAGGTAATGTATGCTGCGGACGCCGAGGAGTGGGGGGGGGGGGGTGTTTAAGGATAAAGCTTGTTCGGCGAAACGCAGCGTTGGGTGAGTGGTATTACTAAGCAGTTCATTACATAGTAGGAAGATAAGGGATTATTTATATTGTCTTTTTTTATTGTTTGTATATTGATTTGCACTTGCTATCTTTTCATTACTTTGTATACTGGTCTGTATGTAATTACATATAGTTACATAGTTAATACGGTTGAAAAAAGACACATGTCCATCAAGTTCAACCAAGAAGGGGATGGATACAGGGAAGGGGGAGGGGTGATAGGTTCTATACATATGCATTTATATTATTTTGGTCTAAGAACTTGTCTAGCCCTGTTTTGAAGCCCTCTACTGTTTTTGCTGTGACCAGATCCTGTGGTAGACTGTTCCACAGATTCACAGTTCTCATGGTAAAGAAGGCTTGTCGCCTCCGGAGATTGAACCTTTTTTTCTCCAGGCGGAGGCAGTGCCCTCTTGTCCTTTGAGGGGGTTTTACCTGGAACATCTTTTCCCCATATTTCTTGTAGGGGCCATTTATATATTTAACCCATTAAGGACAGAGCAAATTTCGATTTTTGCGTTTTCGGTTTTTCCTCCTTGTGCATAAAAGGCCATAGCACTTGCATTTTTCCACCTAGAGACCCACATGAGCCCTTATTTTTTGCGTCACTAATTGTACTTTGCAATGACAGGCTGAATTTTTGCATAAAGTACACTGCGAAACCAGAAAAAAATTCAAAGTGTGGTGAAATTGAAAAAAAAAAAACGCATTTTGTTTATTTGGGGGAAATGTGTTTTTACGCCATTCGCCCTGGGGTAAAACTGACTTGTTATATATGTTCCTCAAGTCGTTACGATTAAAACGATATGTATAACTTATATTGTATCTGATAGCCTGTAAAAAATTTAAACCATTGTCAACAAATATACGACACTTAAAACCGCTCCATTCCCAGGCTTATAGCGCTTTTATCCTTTGGTCTATGGGGCTGTGTGAGGTGTCATTTTTTGCGCCATGATGTGATCTTTCTATCGGTACCTTGATTGCGCATATACGACTTTTTGATCGCTTTTTATTAAAATTTTTCTGGATTTGATGCGACCAAAAATGCGCAATTTTGCACTTTGGGATTTTTTTGCGCTGACGCCATTTACCGTGCAAGATCAGGAATGTGATTAATAGTTCGGGCGATTACGCACGCGGCGATAGCAAACATGTTTATTTATTTATTTATTTACTTTTATTTATAACCTGGGAAAAGGGGGGTGATTTGGACTTTTATTAGGGGAAGGGGATTTTTACTAATAATGAAATTTTTTTTTTAACTTTTACACTTATACTAGAAGTCCCCCAGGGGGACTTCTAGTATAAGTGCTTTGATCTCTCATTGAGATCTCTGCAGCATAGATATGCTGCAGAGATCCATGAGATAGGCGCTCATTTACTTCCGGCTGCTGCAGCCGGAAGTAAACGAGTGCCGAGCCGGGGACGGCGCCATCTTGGAGCGGTCCCCGGCCGGCTTCATTTACGGAGATCGCTCCTCCGGGATAACATCCCGGAGGAGCGATCTCCCCACTAGACACCAGGGATGACGCTGCGTCCGGTAATCGGATGCAGCTGTCATGTTTGACAGCTGCATCTGATTACTGTATTAGCGGGCACGGCGATCGGACCGTGCCCGCTAATACCTACGGTCCCGGGCTACACGCGGCACCCGGGACCGGCGCGGTTCAGGTACACGATATCCACAGCCGCGCCGCTATCCAGGCTTCAACTTACCTCTTCATAGAAACATATTAGGTTGGTTTGACAGCTTCTGTCCTTAGTAAAACCATGCTGGTTATCACTTATAATACTATTAGCCACTACATATTCCTGGATGTAGTCCCTTATAAGCCCCTCAATTAGTTTCCCCACAATGGACGTTAAGCTTACAGGTCTATAGTTACCTGGGGACGTTCGAGAGCCCTTTTTGAAGATCGGCACTACATTTGCCTTACGCCAGTCCCTCGGCACAATACCAGTAAGCAAAGAATCACTGAATATTTCATACAAGGGTAGAGAAATTACAGAACTGAGTTCCCTAAGAACTCTGGGGTGCAATCCATCAGGCCCTGGAGCTTTGGTTACATTGAGTTTATTTAATTTATCTTGGACCATATCTATAGTAAACCAGTTCAGTACATTACATGTGTTAGCAGCACTGGCCCCACCTACCTCAGTACTGGCCCCACCCACCACAGCTCCATCCTCTTCTTTTGTATATACAGAACTGAAGAAGCCATTAAGTAACTCAGCTTTCTCCTGATCCCCAGTTATTAATTCCCCGTCGCCATTATTTAGGGGTCCTACATGCTCTGTCCTTGGTTTTTTTGGATTAATATATTTGAAGAATTGTCACACTTATTTCCCTATCTCCTCTGGTTGACTGATATACCATCGGCTAATATATACTATATTTCATTATCTGTAATTATCTGCCCTGTAAGCCATTCAATGCATGTACTGTATTGCTTTCTGTTCCTTATTTTTAATATTTTATATATTTTTTGTGGCAAACAACAAAGCTTTATTTCATTTAATAATTATAGTGCTTAAAAAAGCATTACCGTGTATTGTAATCCAAATTCTTCTTCTTCCGCTTCTTAGAGGCAATCTACTGTGATTGATGCAGCCCGAACCGCTTTGCGCAAAGACTCCGTCAAACTGCATTTCGAAGCCCTCTGCGATGGCAGGTGTGCTACCTACTTTTGGTTTCGATCAGATATGTCGTTTTTAAGAAATTTACATTTAAAGACCCCTAATTTGCCATAGAAAATAATGGCCCGTTGGAAATAATGGTCACACTGTAGACGCTAACAGCCAATCACAGCACATATGCAAATAGCTAAATTATTGCAGCCAATAGAAATTCTAAGGTCTTGTCAGTCAATGCCTCACAACATCCACACAGTCACATGTCCACTATGAGCCAATAGAAGATGTAGAAGATGGAAGGTCCTTTGTCCCCCTGACATGAGAAAAATTTTCATGGTAACCGAGCAATGATCTTTACCATTATAAGTAACAGAGCTGAGCCAGCCATGTAGCAGGGACGGTACCCAAGCCGCCAGTCAGGGTCAGTACTTAAGCTGGTTTTCAAAGGATGGTACCTAAATCTCTTTTAAAGGGACAGTACTTAAGCTGGTCTTAAACGGACAGTATATAGGTCACTCAAAGCGTTGGCACCAAAGTTGCTCTTAAAGGGACTGTACCAAGGTCGCTCTTAAAGGGAGGGTATCAAGGGTTACAGTTTCTCTTAAAGGTAAGTCACTGTTAAAGGGGTGCTCTTTTCAAGCACTATGTTATTGTCCAGCAATGTTTTATTTATAGGATATGTGTAAAATAAAATTACACAAGTCACATAATGTTGTAAACGTACCAACTTGAGGGACATGTATAACATGTCAGTATTACCATAGGGCAAATGGCGTAAACACATGCCCCCTTAATAAAAAAAAATGCATTTTATTTTCAAATTCACCACACATTTAATTTTTTTCTGATTTCACTGCATATTTTATGCAAAAATTCAGCCTGTCATTGCAAAGTACAATTAGTGGCGCACAAAATAAGGGCTCATGTGGGTTTCTAGGTGAAAAAATACAAGTGCTATGGATTTTTAAGCACAAGCAGGTAAAAACTAAAGGGCAAAAATGATAATTTGAATGGTCTTCTAAGGGTTAATGTCAGGACAGTCATCCCCTAAATAAAAAGCAGAGAGACGGCTCCACAGTAGAGCTCCCCAAAGTTGCTGAGAGCCAAAGTAGTCCACTCACTATGCTTGACTACCTTAAGGAATCTTGAGGAGTTAGCTTTGCCCAGAGACAGAGGCCTCGTGCTACTGAACCTGGCGGTCTCCAAGCTGGTTAGGCAGAAAATTAAAATTATCTATACTACACAATCCTGGTATAGTACGGCACTAATTAGACTAAGAACAACAAGTCTTGTTCTACTGTTCTTCTTCCCACTCCTGGAGACAGGTGTAGGTATGCAGGTGTTGCGTATTAAGAGACCCCATAACTTGAAACAGGTATAGTCTTATAGTCTTTACTGAAGGCTTGGTAGTTCAATACAGGCATGTAGGTGTATACTGTATGTGTGTCACAGTCTTGTTAGAACAATAGATAGTCTATTTACAGCTGAGGAATCTCTTTAAGACAATGAACACTTGTAGTTCTCCCTTGTCCAAATCATGGTACGCTGGTACACTGGCAGATAAGCAAAAAGACACTTTTGGCGAATTCAACTTTGGGACTGAGAAGAATACAAACAAGCGTTAAAACACTCTCTGAATATAGAATATACTGACAATACTGCATGTGACAGTGACTTGAGTTAACCCTTGGTTACGTTTAGTGGTAGTGGTTGTGGAATACCTTAGTTTAAGTTCAGCAATGGTGACTTGGAAACAGTAGTGGGCTTACAGCTGGCTCAGGGTAGTTGGATCCTGTCTAGCTGTGGGGGCTTCACAGAAGAGTAACCTACACCCATAAACCTCCACTTAATGCTGTCTGCGGGCACCAGTGACACAGAACCAGTAATGTAGGTCCCACCTTGTGGGTAGAGCCTTTAGGCACTAGCCTGACATGGCTAGGAAGTTAAAGCTTGTGGAAAGTAGAATAATCTTTTGCATAAAGTCACGCAAATGGGTCCTGGCCTCAGGCCAGGGCCTTGACAAGTCTTTTCAGCAGATTCTCTCAATGTAATCTTGCTTATACACTCTGAAAGGAAGATCTGCTCCAATTAGTCCCAACCCCACTATATATATTGGTTCTTCAGGGGGAATCTATTTGGGCGAAGGAAGTAAGATTATCCTCTGTGATAGGGTAGTAACCTCTGAGGTAGCTAGCTCAGGGATTAGTAAGGCATAAATCATTAGACAGTGGCATAGAAAAAAATTATTTTACAAGTTATGGGCATTAGATGTCTGGTGATTATTCTGATTCGGAAAGGAATTTTCTCCCTGTGATGGGGCAATTGTCATCTGGCTCATAGGGGTTTTTGCCTTCCTCTGGATCAACACAGTAGGGTTTCTCTAGGTTGAACCTGACAGACTCTTGTCTTTTTTTCAACCTTATTAACTATGTTACTATGGAATACACATAATCTATACAGAAATCAGTTAGCCCTTAAGACAGATTCTCCTACAGCCGTACAAGGCTGTTTTTTTTTATCATTTATTTCATCCCTATCAGCTGTAGTTAACCACATTGGTTTTACTCCTATTTCTATTACATTTATTCCCATAGGGGATCTACCTAGGATGCGCTTAAAAATATCCTATTTCTCTTGTGTACATTTACTTCCCAGGGCCTCTTACATAGTTACATAGTTAATAAGGTTAAAAAAAACCCCATCAGGTTCAACCTATAGAAACCCTACTGTGCTGAATGCAGTAACCCTTATGAGGCAGATGCCAATTGCCCCATGACAGGGAGAAAAATTCCTTCCTGACTACAATGGTAAACGGAAATGGAAGTCTAGTGCTTATAACTTGTAATATTATAATTTCTAAGAAAAGCATCCAGGCCCCTTGTACTTATATAACAAATCAGCCATGACAACATCCTCTGGCAGAGAGTTCCAGTCTCACTGCTCTTACAGTAAAGAATCTGCGTCTGTGCTGATGTCCTCAATGTCCTCTCTTAGTTTTTGTAAATTATCCTTCCTGAAGTTTCATGTTTTTGTAGCCCCCTACCACTAAGCATTTTTTAAAAGGGTAAATAAAAACGTATTATGTTGTGGTCACGATTACCTAGGTGACCCCTTGAAAGGAGTACTCCGGAGAAAATGTATTTATTTATTTTCAAATTAACTGGTACCAGAAAGTTATATAGATTTTTTATTTACTTCTATTTAAAAATCTCAAATCTTCCAGTACTTAGTTCTTCAGCTACTGTATGTCCTGTATGTCTGACACAGTGCTCTCTGCTGCCACCTCTGTCCATGTCAGGAACTGTCCAGAGCAGGAGAGGTTTTCTATGGGGATTTGCTACTGTTCCGGACAGTTCCTGACATGGACAGAGGTGGCAGCAGAGAGCACTGTGTCAGACTAGAAAGAATACACCCCTTCCCGCAGGACATGCAGCAGATAAGTACTTTTTAAGATTTTTAAAAAGAAGTAAATTACAGATATATATATAACTTTCTTCTACCAGATGATTTGGAGAAAAAAAAATTGTTCCCCTTTGAAGCTATATCATTAACTATTCCACGTCTCCATGTTACTAGTGATACTACAGCAATCATTACTAGCATACAGAAATGAACACAGTAAGGTTGTGCTGTAATTTGCATTTCCAAAAAATGTAGTTTAATTTATAGTAAATCATAATCAACTTCTAGGGAAACACAATACAATATGAAATGGTACATGGGCGCCATCTAAAAGTGTAATTATTTCCTGGAAAAAAGACTAAAACAGCAAAATTAAAGATAGGAAAGTTGATAGCAATATTTCATTTCCACCCACCTAAGGTGATCTTCTAGTGATATACAGTCTTACTGCATTAACTGATAAGTCAGAGAGGAAATGAAACACAGTAAAACAGTGGGGGGGGGGACGACAATTCTCCTAAAATTGCTATTGCAAATTTAATTGAGCTGAGGAGAATGGACGTAAATCAGGAGAGATGTAAAATAGGTGCTTTTAATTTTGTATTAGACATTTATTATATATCCAGTAAAATTGCATTAAGTACAGAATATTTGGCAAAAGTTCTGAATGAAATTATTCTATTAAACCCATAAATGTGTTATGTGTGAGCTACAGCCCAAAGCAATACACTGAGCTTTATGCATTTTTGTGTACTGCAAGCTGTCACTAAATAGTTAAAATCAATCCTGTAGTGCGACAATCACAGTGTAGACCTGGCCTAAGCTGCAATATCTGCTGCTACATTAATACATTCATGCAGGCTGTGCATCCTCAGTGTTGTATCCTAACGGCCGTGATTTATGCAGAAGATACGTTCTATGTGCATGAATGGAATCCCGACTGGAGCATATACACATAGTATACGCTCCGGTCAGGATTCCAACCGGCCGCACGAAAAACTGACATGTCAGTTTTGTGCGGCCACTATTCACTGAATAGCAGGGGCACAAACATGTCAGTTGACACAATGGAGCGTGCGGCCCCAGTCGGGTCACTGGACGGCCAGTCTCATACCATGTATGAACATGGCCTCAGGCTATGCATCCTCAGTGGGGCATTCTCAGTGTGCAGGCTGGCTGATTGATTAACTGACCAACCAATCACTCCTTAGTGCAGAGGAGAAAGATGAGCATAGCTTGTCCCTCTGCCTGTCTTTGAGTACCTGCCATGTGACTTGCTGCTTTATTATATTGAACACAGACTAAAAACCTTCTTCACATTAGCTGTTAGTTTTTCTTTAAAGCGAATGTACCATCAGGTACAACTGCCATATGCCGGGTTAGCTATGTGGTGTTGTGGCTGCTGCGTGGGTGTAGGGTCACTTGGGCACTCGTCACAGTGGCCAGGAGTGGTGTTGGAATCCACCCCCAGACAAACGGGCACAGCGCTTGAGGTTTTGGATAACCCAAGTGTGAATAGGTGTATAGGTGCAGGTGTGACAGTAAGAGACTGGAGTCCAGTAGCTTAACCAGGATAGCTTGGTTTACTTGTAAAAAAAAAAAAAAAAATTCAGTGCAATACAAGTTAAGAACACTTTGAGCAGTGTAGGTGCAGGCAAGAGGTAGTGGTAAAGAGTTGAACGAGCAGGGTAGAATAGAAGAACATCTTGAGGGCCCTGCCATGTAGCAATATACTCTGTCGGGATGACGTAGTGGAGAACATAAGATAATCATATTCACGTATAGATACTCTGATCTCACCGTCTTTTGCCCTATAGTGTTAGATTCCCCTCCTAGTGGGGTAGTACTAGGTTCCAGGACTTTGCAACAGGGTTAAGCAGACTTTCCGAGCCTTCCCAGAATAGCCGTGCATTACAGTAGGATACTTCAGCTTAGTGCCCTCTATTTGTCCTACTGGGGTCAGTAGCTAGCTTTAGGATTACTGCCCTGTGTCTTTCAAAAGGTATCCCTGGTGTGGACAAGGTTTTCCTCAGAGGACATCTCTCCCTCCTGGGGCTCCCACTGCATGCTAGCTGTAGTCAGCATGGCTCTGTGGTCTCTCTCACTCTCTCCACCTCCACTGACTCAACGGGAAGACATTCCCACCAGGAACTAGCACCTTTTTATAGGGAAACCTTAGCTAGCCTAAGATTGGTGGGGCTGTGTGAGGGTGAGAAAGTAGAGAGATAAGAAGAAAAGTGAGGGAAAAGAGCCTATACCTGTAACAGTACAAAAATACAACATGTGACATAAACAGTTTAACCCATTAAATTTTCAGCTGTGCTTGGCATAGTACACATAAATAATACAGCGACACCTATTGGGGGAAAACACTTCATCCCCTTCTGTGCGAAACCTGAGAGTTACCTGGCCAGGTGTATAGGAACTTAGTGGCTCACCTGTGCTGGGACACTACACATAACATCGCTTTAAGATTTTTACTAGAGATGAGCGAACCTCAAGCATGCTCGAGTCCATCCGAACCCGAACGTTCGGCATTTGATTAGCGGTGGCTGCTGAAGTTAAAGCCCTAAGGCTATGTGGAAATCATGCATATAGTCATTGGCTGTATCCATGTCTTCCAGACAACCCTAGAGCTTTATTCAACTTCAGCAGCTTCAACTTAATCAAATACCAAACGTTTGGGTTCGCTCATCTAATTATTTTTTACATCAATAGACTGGCGTCAGCGTGGTGATGCCGATGCTGCGGTTCCTTTTTTGAAGCACTGTCATCCAGTGTGACAAAACCCCTCCCCTCTGTGATGTGGCTTCATTGATTGTAATGTAGTGTGTCACAGAGGGGAGTGCAGATTGTCACATTGGGGGCTGGCGGGTCCGCCTCTAGTGCTTTGGGCCAGGCCAGTGCCTGGAACCGGGCCGTGGTTCCAAAAAAAAAAAGGACCACAGCACCAGCATCCCCACGCTGGCGCCAGTCTATTGATGTAAAAATCTTAAACCTATGTACCTGATGGTATAAATTACAAATCTTTATAACTTTCTGAAACCAGTTGATTTAAAAGATAAAGATTATCGCTGGACAACCCCTTTAACAAATTGGTTTCATTCATTGTTAGAAGTGTTGGTTTGGAAAATATAAATATAAACAATATTGGGTGGTTAGTGAGTGGCTGGATCTCCATCCCTCTCTGTAGAAGTTAGTGAACCTCCTGTAAGATTCATCAAATTGACTTTTTCAAGGAATCTTGGAAAGCAATATCTACTTTTTCAATACTAAACAAATCAACATCAGCTTCATTAAATTTGGATTCCACAAACCTTCCTGTAGACTGGCTCACCTCTACCTCTCAGCACTTGTTCAGTCATATTGTGCATCCTCTGCCTTCATTATATCTTCTTCATAGACGCTAGGGAGATGAGGCATCCATACGGGTTAGCCTTTTGTGCCGAAGCAGCCACAGAATATTTTCTATTAAACACTCTCTGGTCGTCTCTTCTATTTTCGACAGAATAAAAGGGGTCATTTAAGGAGTTTTCTGATTTAAATTGTAACTCATCTATAAACTCTCTATGGTGTCCTGGTTAATTTATTGTTTATTTGGCACATAAGAAACCAGTCTTTTGTTTTTTATCCATATCATGTACTGTGTATCCTTCACACGAGCTGCACTGTCATTATGCCGGTCCCAGTGTATATGATGTCTTCTTCCCTGCTAGCTCCCCAACAGACCTCTTCCACCCTCCCGCAGCCTTGACATTTATCTCCACGCTTACTTTTCTATGTGCCCCCCCACATACACACATGTGTTGATACGAAACAGCCCTCTGCATAAGGGTATGTTCACACTGAGGAATAGGCGAGTATTCAGCGAGGAATTGAAGAGGAAAGTTTTCTGCTTGAAATTACATGACTATTCAGCTCTGGCAGAATAGGAGCTGAAGTTGAGCGGAATCCGCCCAAAGAAGTGACATGAGCAGATAGCGGATCTGCAGCAGAAAATTCTGCAGTGTGAACAGAGCGGAAATCCCATTAAACACAATAGGACATTACTCTGTTCATATTTTACGGGAGGAATTTCAAGCAGAAATAAGAGCGGATTCCTCTTCAATTCCTCAGTGTGAACATAACCTAAGGCCCAGTTCACACTGAGCAAAAACGGCATGTCAATTGACGTCAATTCTTTGAGTGGAGAGGGGAGGAAGCGGACGCACACACACGTGCGCCCTCCCATTCACTCAATGCAGGACGCTGAGCATGGCGGGATTCCGTGGCAGAGAACTCCACCGCAGAATTCCGCTGTTTTTGCTCAGTGTGAACTGGGCCTAAGAGTGCATACTGTTGGGCTACTGTTGTGGTATTTTTATGCCACGTTAAAAAATCATAGTGCAGGGGCAGTATGCACTGTAATGAAGAGGGCTGTGGGTGGGTATTTAGTGAAGTGCAAGTGTATCTGGATATGGATGCAGAGTGCTAGGTGGAGTAACTGGAGAGAACATGGCGAGAGTGGAAAACGGACATGTCCCCAACTAGGATATATTGAGCAGCGCAAGCAATAGTAACGGAGAGAGGAAAGAAGTAATCAAAAACCCATCAAGGTATTAAAGTATCTATATCTATATATCTATTTAGCACATTTTGCAGACTTCTTAATGTCCCAGATAATCCCTTTAAGATGCCAATAGTAAGCTTAAAGGTAACAGATTGTAAAAAGAGAGTGGTCAGAATCTGTTCCCCATTATTGTTGATAAATAATCCAAAGTGTAGGTTGAATGCCAAAGAAATTCTACAAAAAGAATGAGGGTTTGAATAAAATTGTGGTCTGTAATTGTTAGACCAGAGTATGATAATTTAGTTGATCTGTACGGATTTGGGTGCACAACTAGTGGCCTACACTTACATGGACATACGTTGCCATAGACTTATGTGGTGCTGGGTCTCTTACTGGAGAGGGAATCTATGGTAACAAAGTCAGATGCTCTCTCTTCCACTATATGTGGTGGGGAGCGGAGAGAACAGAGCTCGGAAGACTATTCCAGTGCAAATTCAAGATACATGTGTATTACAAAAATGATTATTGTGGGACAGTGAAAAGGGTGACTCGCCAGGTAACTGGTAGTTCGCTGAAACTAACGCCGGCTCTCTTCCTTCTACATCACTGTGCACTCCCCGAGCCAAAGTACAAAAAATCTCTTCTACGTTTTCTGGTCATGGCAGCGAGGGCATGCATTCCTTTATATTGGAAAAAGACGGTCCCCCCCACCGATATCGCTGTGGGTCTCCAAGGTCAATGACCTTATGTACATAGAGGATCTCACTTCTTCTCTGCATAACACTCAGGCCAAGTTTCGTAAAACCTGGTTCGCTTGGATGTCCTTCAAGGATACCCCAAAGTATGCTACTTTGGCACAAGAGCCTTCACCGGGTTTATTCTTCTGCCTTTGTAGACCCACAGGATATTGCCGAATCCCTTCCTCCAATTCTGCACGCGTGAGAAATCGGGCCCAGGCATTGGCTACTGATCGACTGGGCTCTCTCTGTCTCTCCTTCCTATCCCACATTTTAGTGTGCATGTTTTTTTTTCCCCCGCCTCTTCCTCTCTCCCTTCCCCTCACCCTCTTACCTTTCCCATACTTCCCTGTTCCCTCCCTTTTCTTCTCTGCTCCCATTTTATCTTCTCTCCTTCACCTCTCTCCCCTTCCCTCTATGCCTAGCCTATTTCTCCTAGGATATAGACTTTGCTTTTGAAAAAGTTTGAGGGGCAGAGTTGAGCCCAGCTCATCCCGGGGGCGCCAGCCTGGATTGTCTTTATAAGGCCTCCTCACTATTGTTGAAACATCTATTTTATCTGATATGTTTGTCATGAGCTTGCACTTTGGAGCGTCTTTGGTTTTCATGCTGGGGGCTGGCGAGCATGTTGCCGAGCCTCCCCTGTGAACTCAATAAATAAAGAATTTTTAAAAAATTACTATCGTGCACAGTGCTGGAAAAATGCTGGAGGTACACGTCAAACTTATTTTGGAACACATATCTAGTAGTTACCGAGCCTTTTACTGGAACTGGATGTTGGAAGCTGTCATTATTATCAAGTTATTAAAACAATCTTACAAACGGCAACGTGTTTTGAGATTGGAATGACCTCTTCAGCAGGTAGGTGCGAGAATTTATCCATCCATCCGCAGTACTACAATTCCCAGAATGCATTGCTTACCCTTAGCTTTTCATCATAATCCTCCTACAGATCTCCTGCCAGTTCCCTGCCCAAAGCTGAACATGGAATTTCTCTGAAGACTATTCCATCTATGAAGTTGCAGCACCTTCTTCTTTAACTTTTTGTCTACTCAAGACTGCACTTAAAGTTCTGCTGCTCAGTTGCAAACAATGAGATGTCAGGAGAAATGTTTACTCCCATAAGAGCTTACAGTTTTAGGCTATGTTCCCACACAGTATTTTGATCTGTACTTTTCAACCAAAACCAGGAGTGGATTGAAGACACAGAAAGGCTATGTTCACACACTGCTGAAATTGAGTGGATGGCAGCTATTTAATGGCAAATAATAGCCGTTGTTTTAAAGTAATGGCAAATATTTGTCATTAAATGGCGACCATCCACTCAATTGCAACAGTGTGTGAACATGGCCTTTCTGGATTTTCAATCCACTTCTGGTTTGAAAATTACTGGGCAAAAATACTGTGTGGGAACAAAGCCTAAACGTAGAGATGAGCGAACCTGGAGCATGCTCAAGTCTATCTGAACCCGATTGTTCGGCATTTGATTAGCGGGGGCTGCTAAAGTTGGATAAAGCTCTAAGGTTGTCTGGAAAACATGGATACAGCCAATGACTATATCCATGTGTTCCACATAGCCTTAGGGCTTTATCCAACTTCAGCAGCCCCCGCTAATCAAATGCCAAAAGTTCGGGTTCGGATAGACTCGAGCATAGAAGCAATTTGGATAGAGGATAGAAGAAATTTGCCCTCAACCCCCAAAAGGTTTATTTCAGATATCTTCTGTATACATCTATTACCTGGACATTTACATATCTTTTTCGCACTAGTCTTTTAATGTCTGATTACATCACTGTTTACATACAAGTGTATTTGTGCACTGGCACTTTTTTTTTTTTTTTTTACCTGTGTTGCCTTATGAGTTTTGGTAATGCACTATTTGATCTTTTTTTCGTATTTATCATCATTTGTGGCTCTATCTATTTACATTTATGGTTGAACAGTTTTACACTAAGTCTTATAGCGTATGAATTTTCTCATTTTTAATATATATTGTGGTCGTGGGTTGCATGTTAATAAAGTATAAAATTTTTATTCATTAAGTATCTTGATGTGCAGCCCATTTATACTTGCTTGTTCTCCACTTTTTCACAGAATTAGTATTGCTAGGACCATTGTTGTAACAAAAAGATTTAAAATACCATTAGTGAACATAAACAATTAATTTCTGGCTTGTGAAGTTGAAGTCTTTTTGAAGAGAGGCCTATGCAGAACAATGCTGACACCTACAGTTCAGGAGTTGCTGTACTGCCTCTGCGCAGAGCTTTAAATCATGTTCTAAAAAGTATCCATAAAAGACAAAAAAACATCAGCAATCACTGGACCAGCTGTTCCATTCATAGCATAGTTACATACAGGGAGAGAAGTGAGACCACCAAATATACTTGGGAAATACATATTAACATTCGTGGTATTGAAGTTACGAATAAACTCAATGAATAATTCCTCAGATCTATACCATAAATATATCATCCACATACAACAATATGGGCGATTAGCAGTAGTAAACACAATAATGCTCTCCAGATATGCCAGGAATAAATTTGCATATGTATAGAAGACCGGGTCCCCATTGCTGTGCCAATATTTTCATGATATCAAGTATCCATATACACATTAATAGACAAAATATAAATCAAGGCATCGTGTATAAAGAACCTAAAAACACTGGGGATTCATTGGTATCCCTGAAAAAAACTGTTAACCCCTTCGTGCTGCAGCTAGTTTGGGCCTTAATGACCAGGCTAATTTTTCAAAATCTGACCTATCTCACTTTATGCTCTTATAGCTCAGTGATGCTTTAACGTATGCTAGCGATTCCGAGATTGTTTTTTCGTGACATATGGCACTTTATGTTAGTGGCAAAATTTGGTCACTATTTTGTGTGTTTTTTGTGAAAAACATCAAAATATCATGAAAAATTGAAAAAATTAGCATTTTATGAACTTTGAAATTCTCTGCTTCTAAAAAAAGAAAGTCGTAGCACATAAATTAGTTACTAAGTCACATTACCAATATGTCTTCTTTATTCTGCCATAATTTGGTAAACATATTTTACTTTTTTAGGGTGTTATGGGGCTTAGAAATTTATCAGCAAATTATCACATTTTCGTGAAACTGATTTTTTTAGGGACCAGTTCTTTTTTTAAATGGATTTAGAAGTCTGGTATCCTGAAAACCCCCATAAGTGACCCCATTTTGGAAACTACACACCTTAAAGAATTAATCTAGGGGTATAATGAGCATTTTAACCCTACAGGGGCTGGAGGAAAGTATTCACAATTAGGCAGTAAAAAAATTGGAAATTTTAATTTTCCAATAATATATACGTTTAGATTAAAGTTTCTCATTTTCAAAAGGAATAGGAGACAAAAAGCACCCCAAAATTTGTAATGCAGGTTCTCTTGAGTACAACAGTACCCCATATGTGGGCGTAAACCACTGTATGGGCACACAGCAGGGCTCAGAAGGAAGGGAGCGCCAATTAGCTTTTCCAATGCAAATTTTGCTGAAGAAGTTTCTGAGCGCCAGGTGCGTTTGCAGTGCCCCTGTAGTGTCAGCAGAGAGAAAACCCCCCATAAGTCACCCCATTTTGGAAAGTACACCCCTCAAAGAATTCATCTTGGTGTGTGGTGACCATTTTGACCCCACAGGTATTACAGGAAAGTATTCAAAAGAAGACAGTAAAAATGAAAAACTCGAATTCTTCCAATAATATGTTCGTTTAGTTTGAAATTTCTCAATTTCACGAGGAACAAGAGGAAAAAATTACCCCAAAATTTGTAACGCAGGTTCTCCTGAGTACAATGGTACCCCATATGTGGGCATAAACCACTGCATGGGCACACAGGAGGGCTCAGAAGGGAAGGAGCGCCAATTAGCTTTTTCAATGCAGATTTTGCTGCAGAAGTTTCCGAGCGCCAGGTGCGTTTGCAGTGCCCCTGTAGTGCCAGCGGAGTAAAATCTCGCCATAAGTCACTCCATTTTGGAAAGTGCACCCCTCAAAGTATTCATCTTGGTGTGTGGTGACCATTTTGACCCCACAGGTATTAGAGGAAAGTATTCAAAAGTAGACAGTAAAAATGAAAAACTCAAATTTTTCCAATATTATGTTCTTTTAGTTTGAAATTTCTCAATTTCACGAGGAACAAGAGGAAAAAAGTATCCCAAAATTTGTAACGCAGGTTCTCCTAAGTGAAAAGGTACCTCATATGTGGGTATAAACCACTGCATGGGCACACAGGAGGGCTCAGAAGGAAAGGAGCGCCAATTAGCTTTTTCAATGCAGATTTTGCTGAAGAAGTTTCCGAGCGCCAGGTTCGTTTGCAGAGCCCCTGTAGTGTCCGCAGAGTAAAATCTCCCAATAAGTCACCCCATTTTAGAAAGTGCACCCCTCAAAGAATTTATTTTGGGGTGTGGTGAGCATTTTGATCCCACAGGTTTCTGAGGAAAGTATTCAAAAGTAGACAGTAAAAATGAAAAACTCGATTTTTTCCAATAATATGTTCCTTTAGTTTGAAATTTCTCAATTTCTCGAGGAACAGGAGAGAAATGTCACCCCAATATATGTAAAGCAGGTTCTCCTGAGTAGAACGGTACCCCATATGTGGGCATAAACCACTGCATGGGCACACAGCCGGGCTCAGAAGGGAAGGAGCGTCAATTAGCATTTTCAGTGCAGATTTTTCTGAAGAAGTTTCTGAGCGCCAGGTGCGTTTGCAGAGCCCCTGTAGTGTCAGCAGAATAGATTCCCCCCAAAAGTCACCCCATTTTGGAAAGTGCACCCCTCAAAGAATTCATCTTGGGGTGTGGTGACCATTTTTACCCCACAGGTATTAGAGGAAAGTATTCAAAATTGGCCAGTAAAAATTAAAAACTCGAATTTTTCCAATAATATGTTGGTTTAGTTTGAAATTTCTCAATTTGACGAGGAACAGGAGAGAAAACGTACCCCAAAATCTGTAACGCAGGTTCTCCTGAGTACAACGGTACCCCATATGTGGGCATAAACCTCTGTATGGGCACACAGCAGGGCTCAGAAGGGAAGGAGCGCCAATTTACAGGAGCAAAATTGCAGCTAGTAATGGTTATTAGAATAGCGCAGTTACTAAAATAGAATAAAAAAAATTAGATTACAGGTAATGTGGGGTGGTTACGGGCAACCAGGGGTGGTTATGGGCAACCTGAGGTGGTTACAGGTAATCTGGGGTGGTTACGGACAACATGGGGTGGTCACGGGCAACCTGCTGTGGTTACGGCAACCTGGGGTGGTTACAGGCAACGTGGGGTGGTTACGGGCAACGTGGGGTGGTTACGGGCAACGTGGGGTGGTTACGGGCAACGTGTGGTGGTTACGGCAACGTGGGGTGGTTACAGGCAACGTGGGCTGGTTACAGGCAACGTGGGCTGGTTACAGGCAACGTGGGCTGGTTACGGGCAATCTGCTGTGCTTACAGACAATCTGGGATGGTTACGGGAAACGTGGGGTGGCTACGGGCAACCTGCAGTGCTTACAGACAATCTGGGGTGGATACGGGCAACGTGGGGTGGTTACGGGCAACCTGCAGTGCTTACAGACAATCTGGGGTGGTTACGGGCAACGTGGGGTGGTTACGGGCAACCTGCAGTGCTTACTGACAATCTGGGGTGGTTACGGGCAACGTGGGGTGGTTACGGGCAACCTGCAGTGCTTACTGACAATCTGGGGTGGTTACGGGCAACGTGGGGTGGTTACGGGCAACCTGCAGTGCTTACTGACAATCTGGGGTGGTTACGGGCAACGTGAGGTGGTTACGGGCAACCTGCAGTGCTTACTGACAATCTGGGGTGGTTACGGGCAACGTGGGGTGGTTACGGGCAATGTGGGGTGGTTACGGATAAACTGAAGTTCTTATAGGCAATCTGGGGTGGATACCTGTTATCTGGCATGGGCACCGCAATCTGGAGGGGGTCATTGGCAATTTGGGGTGGTCAGAGGCGCTGTGGCGTGGTCAGAGGCGACGTGCGGTGGTCAGAGGCAACGTGCGGTGGTCAGAGGCGACGTGCGATGGTCAGAGGTGACGTGCGGTGGTCAGAGGCGACGTGCGGTGGTCAGAGGCGACGTGCGGTGGTCAGAGGCAACGTGCGGTGGTCAGAGGCATCGTGGCGTGGTCAGAGGCATCGTGGCGTGGTCAGAGGCAACACGCGGTGGTTACGTGCAATCTGGGGGGGGTTACATGTAATCTGGCATGATTACGGGGAACCTGGGGGGTTATGTGCAACCTGGAAGGGTTACAGACAATCTGGGATTGTTACTGATAAACTGAAGTGCTTATAGGTAATCTGGGGTGGGTACATGTAATTTGGGGTGGTTACGGGCAATCGGGAGGGGGTCACTGGCAATTTGTGGTGGTTACGGGCAACGTGCGGTGGTTACGGGCAACGTGCGGTGGTTACGGGTAATCTGGGGAGGGGTTAGGGGTAATTTGGGAGTAAACTGCAATTATTACTATAATAAAAAGTGTGTGTTTTATTTTTTTGTATGTTTGTCACTTTTTGTACTTTACATATTCATTTTCACTGTATTACTATGATTACTGTGATATTTTCTATCTCAGTAATCATAGTTCAGTGACAGAGACCAAATTGGTCTCTGTCACTTTAAATTTTCAGAGTTGGCTGGTTGTGAAGCGCATGCGCACTTCATAACCAGCCAGGACGTCGAGGAGGAAGGAGCTCCGTGGATCCGGTGAGTATATGGGGAAGGGGGGGTGACTGGGGGACGGGGGTGACAGGGGGGGGTGGGGGGCGACTTGGGGGGTGGGGGGACATCACTTTTTATCCCCTGTCACCAATCATTCATGGTGACAGGGGATAAAAAGTGCCTGGAT
This sequence comes from Dendropsophus ebraccatus, assembly GCF_027789765.1. Classification (NCBI taxonomy): domain Eukaryota; kingdom Metazoa; phylum Chordata; class Amphibia; order Anura; family Hylidae; genus Dendropsophus; species Dendropsophus ebraccatus. The sequence continues at coordinate 146,389,466 of NC_091458.1, forward strand.
GCACATGGCACAAGCGATCAGCGGTATATAGTATATACCGCTGATCGATTGTACCGGGACCAAACAAGGGGGTCCCCGATGACTGCCCCATGCTCTTCGCTACCTCCGGTGGCGGAGAGCATGGGGCTTTCATTCATTTTAACTTTTACATCGCTGTGAACCGACATTAGTCGGTTCACAGCGATGGCGGCGGCCATCTTGGAAATGATGGCCGCCGGGGGAGGGGGGTTAGTTATTGGGGCCCTAGGGGGGGCTGATTTGAGGTCTGGGGGACACTTATTTCATCTCCCCCCGCCGTAGATTCACGGCGGGGGGAGATGAAAGGTGGCGGCGGCACCGGTAATCTCCTTTACCGACGGTCGCCGCAATAACGTTAATAGCGGCGATCGTCGGTAAGGGGGGGGGGCCACAGCCTTATTCTCTGCCATCGCCGTAAAAAGCTGATGGCAGCAGAATAAGGACCATTAGTGACCGCCGTAGAAAGCCGTATCGGCGGTCACTAAGGGGTTAAGCATGGCTATAGAGGCTTTCATCATCCACAATGGTGACATATTTTTTATTTTTTTTTATGTAGAGGTAAAAACATTTGTATACAGAAAACCCCTGTCTAGCAATTCATTACTCAATTTTCATAGATAAAATCCTTCACATGTAAAGTAAGTGGATATGGACCAATGATACAATGATAAAGGAGGATTAACAATTCTAAAGAAATGTTTCTTAGACATCAACGTATATAGAATGACATAGGCTGCCATCTAGTGGCCATAAGTCTACATTGCAGACTGATCGTCACAAATAATAACGGTATCACTTACGCACTTCTCCCATCAGCAACATAAGAAACCAGAGCTATAAATCTAATTTTGCCATGTGTGAACAATATTACTTATTAAAGACCCAGCCAGCCCCTTCTTTTTACCATAAAATTGGACAGCAAAACAGAAACTAAATTTGTGAGCTAAAAGAAGCAATAACAGAATAAAAAACAGTAAAGGATTTTTTGAGGAATTTTGTTTTTCCACTGTTAGGCTATGTTCACACAACATGAATGACCGGCTATTCCGTGACCCCGGCCGGGTCACAGAACGGGCAGTACCAGCCGACTGATTTATATGCGCGCCCACATCAGAACTCCCCATAGGACACAATGAAGCAAGCGGCCAGAGCCGCTTGCTTCATTGTGTGAACTGACAGGTTTTCCTACAACCGCAATTCACTGAACTGCGGCCGCAGAAAACTGACATGTCAGTTCTTTGCGTTGCCGGACGGGATCCCATAGAACAATAGAATATGTTCCCCTCCACATAAAGTACAGCCATTGTTGCCGATGGCAACAACGGCTGTACTTTTACGTAGTGTGAACATAGCCTTAGGGTGCATTTACACATACAGGATCCACAGCATATTTGATGGTTCAGTTTAGATCAAATCTGCTGCGGATCCACACCATGAAATCAGCACGATACAGTACGTGTAAAGCTTACCTTAAGGCCCCATTCACACGTCAGTGTCAGTTTTTACTGTCAGGAAATCCTGATCAGGAGACCTCAAATGTCATCAGGAAAGTATCAGGATTTCCTGACAGTAATCCGTTTTTACCTTCAGGAAACCATCAGGAAAAACCTTCAGGATTTCCTGATGAGAAAAAAAAAAGAAGTGATTTCAATATGGTCTAATATGCCAACATACATCACAAGCACCCACATCACTCCTAGTGCACCGTGCCACCATTTCCCCTCATGTACCATACCACCGTCTCCCCCTCATGTACCATATCACCGTCTCCCCCTCATGTACCATACCACCGCCTCCCCCTCATGTACTATATCACCGTCTCCCCCTCATGTACCATACCACCGCCTCCCCCTCATGTACCATACCACCGCCTCCCCCTCATGTACCATATCACCGTCTCCCCCTCATGTACCATACCACCGTCTCCCCCTCATGTACCATACCACCGCCTCCCCCCATGTACCATACCACCGTCTCCCCATCATGTACCATACCACCGTCTCCCCCTCATGTACCATACCACCGCCTCCCCCCATGTACCATACCACAGTCTCCCCCTCATGTACCATACCACCGTCTCCCCCTCATGTACCAATCCACCGTCTCCCCCTCATGTACCAATCCACCGCCTCCCCCCCATGTACCGTGCCTGTGTCCCCTTAACCCCTTGTGTACTGTCACCATCTCCCCCTCATACCATGTTTCATCTTTTTATCTGTTGCAGAACTACAACTCCCATTATGTAATGTAGTCCTGCATATTATTACACACCATGATGGGAGATGTAGTTCTACTTTGCCACTGCCTCCCCCCTCCTATACCGTGTCAACCTTTAATTTGTTGCAGAACTACAACTCCCATTTTAACTGCCAATAGCACATGATGGGAGTTGTAATTCTGCTACCTGGATGGCCGCAGGTTGCACAACTACAAATCCCATCATGCCCTGATGGCAATCCATGATGGTAGTTGTAGTTCTGCAACCTAGATGGCCGCAGGTTGCACAACTACAACTCCCATAATGCCCTGATGGCAATCCATGATGGTAGTTGTAGTTGTACAACCTAAATGGCTGCAGGTTCCACATCTACAACTCCCATCATGGATTGCCATCAGGGCATGATGGGAGTAGTAGTTTAAGGGGTAGTCTCACCTGTCCTGGATCCTGCTGTTCTCCTTCATTTCTGTTGAGGTCCCCGAGGTGGCAGGATGCCGAGGTAAGATGGGGGGTGTCAGGCTGGTCAGCGCAGGGGATTGGGGGGTCGGGGCCGGGCCGAGTAGCGCCGCTAAAGTCACGGGAGGGTTGAGACCGGGCAGCGCCCCGAGTGTGGGGGGAGGGGATGGGGGCTTAGGAGCGGGGCAGCGCCGCTGAGTGGGGGTGGGGAGGGAATGGGGGCTTGGGAGCCGGGCAGCGCCGCTGAGTGTGTGTGTGTGGGGGGGGGGGGGGGGGGGGGGGGTTTGTAGGGAATGGGGGCTTGGGAGCCGGGCAGAGCCACTGAGTGGGGGGGGGGGGGTGAAGGAAAGGGGGTTCGGGCTCCGGACTCCGCTCCAGAACCTCAGCAGCAGCCCTGCTCCGGGGGGGATGGATGGAGAGGTCAGGCGACCAGCAGGGCAGCGGTGAGTTCCCAGGATCCAGCGCTGCCAGGGTCCGAGGCAGCGCGCTGATGCCAGGTAGGGGTGCTTGGGGGAGTCGGGCGGCCGGCCAATCCGGAACTCCGGACGATTTCCTGATGTACATCAGGAAAGTGTCCTGCTTTCCGGCGCTCCCATAGAGTTCTATGGGGACGTCCGTGCCGGAATTCCAGATGAAAATAGCACAGGATTTAAAAAATCCTGACCTATTTTCCGGAACGGACACCCTTCCGGAAAAATCCAGAAGGGTGTCCGTGATTAATGTAATGCTATGGGTCCGGAAATCCGGAAGGGGGCCTAAGTGTTATTTTTCATGCATTTAAAAAAAATAAATAAAAATAGAAAAAAGGGGGGGTGATTTGAACTTTTATTAGGTAAGGGACTATTCTGGAGAAAAATAAATTATACCCTTTTTCATTAAATTGCTTATACTGATGAATGCAACGTTGCACTGATCGGCTCCTGAGCCCGCTCTACGTGCAATGATGGCCGTGCTGCCATAAAAAGGCATAGCAGTCATTTAAAAGGTCCTCCAAAGAAAAAAAATGAGGTCAGTTATAGATTGAATTTGCTCTGGATTTATTGTACTTTGTCTTTCTAGTGATCTTTTTACACCTAGGCCTGTAACCATGACAAGGGGGCATCCTCTACGCCTAGGAGAAAGAAGCGTTCACCACCAGCAAAGATGTGGATTCTTCTGTGTAACAGCTACGATACTAAATCCAAGAATAAAACTGTCGTAAAGTGTTACTGTCATTTCAATTTTTATGCAGAAATCAATAGTACAGGCGATTTTAAGAAACTTTGTAACATAGTAACATAGTTAACAAGGTTGAAAGAAGACAAGAGTCCATCAGGTCCAACCTAGGGAAACCCTACTGTGTTAATCCAGGGAAGGCAAAAACCTCTATGAGGCAGATGACAACCACTTCATCCCAGGGAGAAAACTCCCTCCCGACTCCAATGGCGATCAGAATAATCCCTGGATCAACGTATCACCGGAAATCTAATGCCCATAACTTGTAATATATTATGTTATAAGAAAAGCATCCAGGCCTCCTTTGAACTTATTTAATGAATCGGCCATGTCAACATCATGTGGCAGAGAGTTCCACATTCTTACCGCTCGTACAGTAAAATTCGCGTTGATGCTGATGGTGAAATCTTCTTTACTCTAGACGTAGAGGATGCCCCCTTGTCATGGTTACAGACCTAGGAGTAAAAAGATCACTACAAAGACCTCTGTACTGTCCATTCATATATTTGTACATTGTAATCAGATCACCCCTAAGACGTCTTTTTCTAGTGTAAATAACCAAGCTTGATGACCTGTCCTGGTACTGTAAGGGTGGTATTACACGGAACGATTATCGTTCGAAAAATCGTTAAATCGTTCGGATTTGAACGATAATCATTTCGTGTAATAGCAGGCAACGATTAAACGACCAACGGATCCGGACCTATTTTTATCGTTTGATCGTTTGCTCATCGTTCGCATATCGTTCGGTGGAATAAGAATTCACAGCTGAAACGTACGCAATAGCGACGACTAAACGACCGCAAGAACGATCATAAATAACGATCGTTTCGTGTACTTGGGCGAACGATTTCGGGTCGTTTGCCTTAGCGGTCGTTTAAGATCGTTTATCGTCGGAAAATTGCTTGGTGTAATAGTACCCTAACCCACCCATTCCCTAATTGGGTTTAAAGTGTAGCTATAATTTCAGATGCCTTTTTAGGATGCGCTGTCCTGTGTATGTATACCAGGAGCAGGAGTATAAATGCCCATTTTACCAATAGTTTATGTCATTGAATTTTAAAATCCACACAGTGAACCCTTAGTTTTGTTCAGCAAACTAGAGTATTTCCGAACAAATTTTGCAGTCCAGCATGGCACATCATCCTGGATAAAGAAGGCTGCTGCCACTTGGGAATACCATTGTCATAGGAATGTAGTTGGCCCTCGGCAATGATTAGTTGGGCAGCTCAGCAGTTGTCTGACATACTGTCTGCAGCCACTAGACCCCAAAACATTTTGCTTTATCAGTTCACTAAACGTTGCACCATTTCTCTTTGGTAAAGTCAAAGGTTGAATTTTACTATGGATTCTAACGTGTGCAACTATTCTAATGTGAGTTGGTGTGTACTTTGTTCAAACAGCTTGTGACTTGTTTATTAATATCTAGCACTGCCATAGTGAATGGATCTAAGTAAAAAGTTGCAGAAAAAAGTGGCACAAAAAAAATTGTGAAAATGCAAACATTGCGCAATCATATTTACCTGGTATTGTCTAGGCACAGATCAAACAGCGTAAAAAGCTAGGTTAGATCGAACTCGAACCTAGCCAGACCTTGTGCATTTGATTCCTAGAAGCCATCTGAAGCCTAGTATTGTCCAGATCTAAGCCTTCACCTATTTGTGCGACTCGCAAATGATAAATTGGGCGCTAATTCCGGATTATGTGAACTTTTGAGTGAATACTCAAAACAGGCAGATTGAAAAGAGTTGCATCGAAAAAATATTGGCCAGTCGAATACTGGTTCGTAAATAAAACTTAAACCAAAAATGTGTCTTGGTAAATTTTAACCTAGTCCAGTTCTCACTGTTTCTTGGTAAATTTTAACCTATTCCAGTTCTCACTGGAAACTTGGCTTGATATAATCTTCTGATCGTAGCAATACAAATTGTTAACTTCAGATCTTCTTTAAACTTTCTGAGATGATTATTGTTTGGGCTATTACCCTTTTGGCTATACTTCCATTTGTACAGTAGTTCTCCACTTCCTTTAGATTTTGGTTGCAATACATTTGACATTTTAGCTGAGCAGCCTATATATTGCTGCACTTCTCAGTTTTTGTTTCCCTCTCCAATCAACGTTTAGATCAAATTTGTTCTTCATCAAAACACTGTCTGGAATGAGCCATTATCCTCAGTATTTCAGAAGAACCAACACGTGCAACAGTTTCTGCCTTCCTACCTTAAATAAGGGCTAAAATTAACACCTGTTCTTCCATAGAACGAATGGCTTTACCAATTTGGCTCCTCACTGCTAATGGTGTGTTTACACGGAACAATTATCGTTCAATTATTTGCAATAATCACATTTCAGTGATGATCGGCTCATCGTGATCTTTTAAAAAGTTCTCAAATCTTTGTTGGTCGTTCACTGAAAATTTGCAGATCCCTTCGTGTAAACAGTCTTTCAACGATTCACCCTATGTGTGAGATCTTAAAACGATCGCAATAATGATTTTTTCAAACGATATATCGTTCCGTCTAAACACTGATAGTTTTAAAAAACACATTTCTACTTCGAAATCGTTAATCGTTTGATTGGCTGAATTAGCGCACCATAACTCTCTTCCATTAAAGGGGTTCCGATTTATTACTTGTCCCCTATCCACAGGATAGGGGACAAGTATGAGATCTCTGGGGTCTGACCTCTTGGCCCCCTGTGGATCTCTAAAGTGGCACCCTGACTGCTTTGAATGGAGTCAGGGGCTGGTGCATGATCTGACGCTCCAATTATTCTCTATGGAGACGCCAGAGAAAGACAAGTGCTGTCATACAGTATATACACGTGTATACTGCACACTGTATTGTGCTAAACAATGCCACAGAAATAAATGGGAATACATGCAGCATGTGCTGCAGCCATACTGGTGTGATAGTCTGCTGTGAAACTGGATTTTCTGCAAGTGGGGAACTGGCAGGAGTGCTGTAAAAAGTAGCCATGGTGGGGCTGTCATAGAGAACTGAGGTAAAGCAATTAATTCTGGGAATTGTAGTATTCATCAACTGCTCAATTAGTAACTCCAACTAGGAAGTACAAAATGGAGCACAGAACAAATGGGTTTTTGGTGGTTTCAGACCTGAAACAGACAGGTAAGCAATGTTATATGCGGCTGCAGAATATACATTTTTCTTTATTTTTTTAACCTGTTGTGGGTTTATTTCGCAGTTACTGTATAATTGAAAAATAGTACAATCACTTGTAGATTCATCTGCTACAATGAAGACAAACTGTTAATTATATCAAAAAGCTTTATTAACAAGATACAAAATGAGACAACACTGTTACCACTGTAGTTTACATGTACTTGAAGAATAATCTGCATGGGTCAACTAGATGATTGCAGTGCTGCATAAACAGATATGGGTATGTGAATTGAGAAAAGCTGATCTAAACTGTGGTGCCAGAGATATGACAGAAAAAAGTTAATTTACAGCACTTCTCCACTAATATTAACCCCTTAGTGTCTGCCCATAAGTGTTTTTATGGCAGCTACTAAATGGCTTTAGACTTTAGCCACCCAGCACCAGTATCCCGTAGCTAGATTGCGGGAGTTTAGCTGGGCTCCTGCACTGCCAGAACTGGAGAAACCTCCTATACTAGCAATTTCTCCAATTACATGCCACAGTAAATCATGACCATGGCGTGTAATGGATCTGGTGGGCTCTGTGACCCCATTCGTAAAAAAAAAAAAAAAATGATCAGCACCCAATGGGTTTCTATGGCAGCCAGGGGTCTTTTAAAGACCCCAAGACTTGCCATGTATATACCAGTCCCCGCTCTCTGCCGGTCAGCGCGCTCGGAGGGGATGAATGACAGGCAGGTCCGTTACTGGCCTTTCTGCCTGTCAATCATCCCTCCGAGCAGGCTGACAGGCAGAGAGCGGTGACTAGTGACGGGCGGGGAGCCGCCCAGATGACTACCTCCCCACATTTTCCTCCGGTATAAAGCATCTGCAGCAATCTGATAGTAACACTTTAAAGGGAGCCAATCATTTAAATTAACTTCAGACAAGGCTGTCTTTTGTAATCTTTGGAGCCTGTTGCTCCTGTCTCCTGTAATCAGTGTGTGGCTCTCCAGCTGTTTCACAACTACACTTCCCATCATGCCTGGGCAGCCAAAGCTTAAAGGGAACTAATCAGCCCAATTGGGCTAATTGGTTCCCTTTAAGAATAAATTAAAAAGGCAATGCAGGTCTTATTAAATTCAAACCATGCAAGGATATTTTCCTTTACACTATATTACAATTGGTTCAGGGGCGGGGCTAAGTGGTGCGGTTCCTGTGAGGTCCCGCTTAGCACAATCTGCAGATGATAATAGATCACTTTTTACTTGAACCATGACGTCTTACTTGAAGCACCATGAGGTTTTATGCAAAATAAGGTATGAAAACTGGTAAATTTAGCCTTTTCACCTGTATAGAGGAGTCAGAATGCAAAAAGGGGGTGAAAGTCACTTTAAGGCTCAGAGTGGTGTTCTAGGTATTATTTTATATATTAAATGGTGCTACTTACCTTTCTCACTTTGACGCCTACTTTCTGAAGGTGTCAGTCCCCGATGCGCAGCCCTTCATTGTGTCAGCACGGAGATGTGGATGCTCAGACAGTCACTGGTTGCAGCTGATTGGCTGAGCAGCCACTTCCTTGTGCAGACACTCAAATAGTAAGTGCATTAACAACTAGTAATAAAAACAAAATCGGTTGCACTGGGTTATAAATTCCATTACAATTACATCCCTGCTTTCTGAGGCCCTCAAATAGCAAAATGTATTTGATACAATGATACTAACCTTGCCCTTAGGCAAATGCAACTCTAATTATGGCATTATGGAAACTTCAACCCTGCAATACGTTTGAAGGGCGTCAGTCATAATGCTAGACAATGCAACAGCTTTGATCTGTATAAGCAATTTCATTATTGCTTATAAAGAAATTGAATCACACCTTTACCCCATTTTCACACAAAAAATTAACATATATGGTATCTCAGTGTTATTCATTCTTCACAGTAAATAGGCTGAACCTGCGCTATATGCAGAGGGTGCCAGCTGTATGTTACAGCTGACCCCTGTCTGCAACTTTAGTCTGATGCCAGGTATTTAAGCCTGTGCATAAGCGATTGCTTATTATAGTCCTGTAGGAAAAACTGTGGAAAAAAACTCTGCCCTATTAAAAGTTTAAATCCCCCCCTTATGCCTTATTAAAAAAAAAAAAAGAAAAAGATGTTTGGTATTATGGTGTGCCTAATTGTGTGAAAAAAAAACACTATTGATCTTAGCATAGTAATTGGGGTAATTTCACCAAACACCAGAATTGAATATTTGGATATATGAATTGGATAATGTCTATCTGATAAATTGAATAAAAAACAAATAAAATGTCCCATCCACCCAAAATTACAGATCATAGTGCAAAAAATAAGCCTTTAAATGTCTCCGTAGGTGTAAAAATGCCAAGGTTATAGAAGTCCTATAGAAGAATTTAGGGATTGAAAATAATGTTTTGGGTTTTTGTTTTGTTTTTTCACTTCTAAAATGTTTTCATGTTTTTAGTAAAAAACAGCAAGAAGTATATACTATATAAACTGCCTAACGCTATGATCATACTGGCCTACAGAGTAAAGATTATATATCAGTTTTATTGCAAAGTGAACAATGTAGGAGCAAAATCCCTTACGAGCTGTCGAACTGCAGATTTTTTTACAAATACTTTTGTTTTGCAGTATGTTTTATGATAAAATGAAGGGGAATCATTAAAGGAGAAGTCTGGCGAAAAATTTTATTAACGTATTGTATTGCCCCCCAAAAGTTATACAAATCAAAACATGTAGAAAAAAAAAAATAATTGTAGCATGCGTAATTTCTGATCTTCTAAGATCACAGTGTAATTGAAAAGAGGAAAAAAAGCTGATTTTTTTTGTCATATCTATCAGAAAAAAAATTAATAAACAGCTATCAAAATCATCCATCTACATAAATACATCCACTTACTAATAAAAAAAAAAATAGAAACGAGGTGCAAAAAAATTAGCCCCTGAATAGCCCATAGGTGAAAAAAGTGAAAGTACTGTGGCTCTAAGGGGGCATTCGCACGTTCGCAAAATTTGCGGTTAATGCACGGACAGTGCTCTGCAGACTGGACCTCGGAGCTCCTGGCATCATGGTTCATTACCAAGAGCTCTGAAACAATTAAAAAATTTGTGCTACTGTACTGACAGCTGTGGGGGTAATTGCATTGTATACAACAGTGCTGCCAAAAGAATTCCATCTCCGGCATGTGCCTGCACAGGAAGTGCGGAAGCAAGATATTGACAGCATATCCTGCCGCCAGTGAAAGATGATATTTACACTTTAATGGAGAAGTCCAGCGAAAATTGTTATTTAAGTACTGTATTGCTCCCCCAAAAGTTATACAAATCACCAATGTACGGGAAATGCTTAGAAAGTGCTTTTTTCCCTGCACTTACTACTGCATCAAGGCTTCACTTCCTGGATAAAATGGTGATGTCACGACCTGACTCCTAGAGCTGTGCGGGCTGTGGCTGCTGGAAAGGATGATGGAAGAGGGATGCTCAGTGTCCCTCCAGTGCCCTGTGTCCCTCAGTGTCCCTCTGCCATCATCCTCGCCAGCAGCCACAGCCCGCACAGCTCTGGGAGACATCACCATGTTATCCAGGTAGTGACATCACCATATCATCCAGGAAATGAAGCCTTGATGCAGTAGTAAGTGCAGGGAAAAAAGCACTTTATGTGCATTACCCATAATAAGTATATACTGGTAATTTTTTAACTTTTGGGGACAATACAATACTTTGACGGACTTCTCCTTTAAGGACTCCTTTTTGCATCAAATATCTGTACTTTTTATCAGTAGCTTCCTAGCATATACAGTGGTTTGCAATAAATTGGAATATCAACAAAAGTTTTTTTTTTTTTCAGTAATTTAATTCAAAAAGTGACCTCATATATTCTATAGAGTCATTACATATAAAGTGAACTTTTTCAAGCGTTTATTTCTGTTAAAGTTGATTATTATGGATTACAGCCAAGAAAAACCCAAAAGTCAGTATATCATAAAATTAGAATAATTGACTCAAAACACCTGCAGTGGCTTCCTAAGTGTTATAAAAGGTCCTTTAGTATGGTTCAGTATGCAACACAATCATGGGGAAGACTGCTGACTTGACAGATGTCCAGAAGGCGGGTAAGCCACAAAAGTTCATTGCTAAAGAAGCTGGCTGTTCTAAGAGTGCTGTATCATACCATATTAATAGAAAGTTGAGTGGAAGGAAAAAGTGTGGTAAAAAAAAAGGTGCACAAGCAACCGGGAGAACCACAGTCTTAACAGGATTGTAACGAAAATGCCATTCAAAAACTTGGGTGAGATTCACAAAGAGTGGACTGCTGCTGGAGTCCGTGCTTCAAAAGCCACCACATCCAGATATCTGCAGGACATGGGCTTCAAGTGTTGCATTCCATGTGTCAAGCCACTCCTGAGCAATAAACAACGCCAGAAGCGTCTCATCTTGGCCAAGGAAAAGAAGAACTGGACTGTTGATCAGTGGTCCAAGGTGCTGATTTCAGATGAAAGTAAATTTTGCATTTCATTTGGAAATCAAGGTCCCAGAGTCTGGAGGAAGACTGGAGAGGCTGCACACAATCCAAGCTGCTTGAGGTCTAGTGTGAAGTTTCCACAATCAGTGATGGCTTGGCGAGCCATGTCATCTGCTGGTGTAGGTTCACTGTGTTTTATCAACACCAAAGTCAACGCTGCCGTCTACCAGGAAATTTTAGAGCACTTCATGCTTCCCTGTGCTGAAAAGATTTTTGGAGATGGAATTTTCATCTTCCAGCAGGATTTGGCACCTGCCCACACTGCCAAAAGTACCAATACCTGGTTTACTAACCAGAGCATCACTGTGCTTGATTGGCCAGCAAACTCACCAGACCTTAACCCCATAGAGAATTTATGGAGTATTGTCAAGAGGAAGATGAAAGACGCCAGACCCAACAACGCAGACGAGCTGAAGGCCGCTATCAAAGCAACCTGGGCTTCAATAACACCTCTGCAGTGCCATCAGCTGATCGCCTCATGCCACGCCGCATTGATACCGTCATTCATGCAAAAGGTGCCCCAACCAAGTATTGAGGGCATTTACTGTACAGACTTTTCATTTGGTCGACATTTCTGTGTTAAAAACTTTTTTTTCAGTTGGTTTTATATGATATTCTTATCTTCTGAAATACTGACTTTTGGGTTCTTCTTGGCTGTAATCCATAATCATTAACTTTAACTGAAATAAACGCTTGAAAAAGTTCACTCTGTATGTAATGAATCTATAGAATATATGAGGTCACTTTTTTAAATGAATTACTGGAAAAAAATAACTTTTTGTTATTCTAATTTATTGCAAACCCCTGTATGTGACTTTTTGATCACATAGGGTGTGTGTGTGTATGTGTGTTATCCATGTTTTCCCAGACTCCCTAGAGCAGCATCCATCTTCTTCAGCCACTGATATTCAATTGCCAAACGACCTGACTCGAGCATGCTTCAGTTGCACTCATCTCTATTACAGTTTTGTCTGTGGTGATAAGAAGAGGCTGCTGTAAAGTGATCTGTACAGTATTACAGTGAAAGGTGACATCAGTAGATAGCACCAGTATAGGAAAAGCAGCTCCCTGTGGAATGACCTCTTCAAAGGTTACAGAGCAGGCTCAGTAGTGTTTCACATTTATCTCAAGGAGACAGGGTCTGTCTATTGTCATCTAGGTCAGTGATTTTCAACTAGTGTGCCGCGACACATGGTCGGGTGTGCAGCGGGGAAAGTTCCCCAAACTATGGTGCCAGTGGCGGATTATAATGTGGGCGGTCGCTCTCTGACCCCTGCCCTGCGTGCATACGTACGTTGCGGCTGTACGCTGCTCCAGGTGGGCGGGCCTTGAGGCGCAGCATTGAGAAGCAGCACGTCTGGCGTCAGCTCAGCTGTACCGTGCACCGCCGTCCGCCGCCCATGCCGAAGACGAGGTAAGCAGCCCAGAACAGCAAAGCAGAGGAGCTGCCTGTGCCTGTCTAACATGTAAGTTGAATCAGGCTGGGGGGACCCGGACCGGGCCGGAAAATGGACAGACCGTTTAGGGCAGGGGGGAGGGGAGGCCGCCTGGCAGTAGGACTGGGCCAGGCGCATGATTATTGGGGCAGGGCCAGGCTGCATAGGGGGGCCAGATGTCCATATGTTTAAAAAGGGCAATAAGTTAAAAAAAACAAGATGTTAATGGGGAGAGGGGTTGTGACCTGACCTCCCCTATAAGATCAGCACCTTCCTCTCCTGACATCCTCTGTGCTGCTGTGACCTCCCCTATAAGATCAGCACCTTCCTCTCCTGACATCCTCTTAAAAAGCAGCTCTTGTGGTGATAAGAAGCTGATTTAAAAACCCCAAGAGTGAACTCCGTGAGAGCTGTATGTGTGGAATAATAAATGATATTAGTGCCGGTCTTCAGCAGTCATGTCCTGCTTGAATTGACTCTGGTGGCGTAGCACTTTGCAGCCGGCTCTATTCTACTTATAGAGAAAGCTGAGTGCTACGTCACTAGTGTCAATTCAAGTAGGAAATGCAGACCGTAGTTATATAAAAGTTATTATTCCACACATACAGCTCTCACGGAGTTCACTCTTGGGGGTTTTAAATCAGCTTCATATCACCACAAGAGCTGCTTTTTAAGCCCTCAAGAGTGAAATATGCCTGGCAGAGGTCCTTTAAGTGTGGCAGATAATGTAATACTCTTCTATTTTAGTATGTGGCTGCGCACACTATCTCAGCAGTGATGGAGAAGTATTTGAGAATGGAAAAGGCAAATGCCGAACAGGACCCTCGACACAATTCTAACCCAGATGAAGGCCCTAGTATGAGAGGTCGACAAAAGAAAAAAGACAAGACGGTGAGCTCAAGGAAATACAGTGAAAGCTATCTTTCATTTGGATTTACTTTCACTGGGGATGCGACAGCACCAACACCACTGTGCTTGGTGTGTGGTGAGAAGCTATCCAATAGCACCATGGTGCCAAGCAAGCTTAAACGCCATCTCCAAACGAAACACCCTTCCGTTCAAAACAAGCAGATGGAGTATTTTGTACGCTTACGTACACACAATGAGAAAGGGGCAACTTTTTTGAGAAAAAGCACAAAGGTAAATGAGAAAGCCCTCAAAGCTAGTTACCTTGTTGCTGAACTCATAGCTAAATAAAAAAAAGTCCCACACTGTGGCAGAAACATTAATACTGCCATCTTGTAAGGCTATTGTAAATGAGATGCTTGGCCCTGACGCATCCAAAGAGATAGCTAAAGTGCCTCTCTCTGATAACACAATTGCCAGACGGATTTATGACATGTCTGCGGACATTGAAACAGTTGTTTTGGAAAAGGTGCGCATCAGTAAGAAATTTGCCTTGCAACTTGATGAGTTGACGGATATCAGTGGACATTGTCAGCTGTTGGCCAATGTGCGTTTTGTGGATGGAGAAGCCATTAGAGAAAACTTCCTATTTTGCAAGGTACTGCAAGAAAAATCAACAGGAGAAGTAATATTCCAGGTCACATCGGAATATCTTGATAAAAGTGGGCTTACATGGGAAAACTGCACAGGTGTCTGCACTGATGGAGCCGCAGCCATGGTCAGGCGCATCAAAGGCTTTGTAAGTAGGGTTAAAGAAAGAAACCCAGATGTTCTTGTTACCCACTGTTTCTTGCACCGTGAGGCCCTCGTTGCAAAGACCTTACCAGCAGATCTAGCTTCTGTGTTGGATGATGTTGTGCGCATAGTGAACTTTGTGAAGACGCGACCTTTGAGATGTCGCTTATTTGCGTCTTTGTGTACAGAAATTGGAGCGGAACATAAAATCTTATTGCTCCACACGGAGGTCAGGTGGCTGTCATGCGGCAAAATCCTGGCCCGTGTATATGAGTTGCGAAAGGAACTTAAAATATTTCTGACAAACGAGAGGTCCGATTATTCAAAGCTGCTTGCAAGTGATGAGTGGTGTGCAAAGCTGGCATACCTGGCTGATATATTTCAATATCTGAATGAACTAAACACACAGATGCAAGGCCGAAATGAAAACCTGCTTAAAAGCACTGATAAAATGAATGGATTCCGTTTAAAGGTGCAGCTCTGCCAGCAACATGTGCAGCGTAGCAACCTTCAGATGTTCCCGCTTACCGAGAAACTGCATGATGACAACACTGCTGCAATGTGATTGGCAGACATTTGAAAACTCTTGAGGAGAAGTTATCGTTTTATTTCTCTTCAGCCTTCACAGAATGCCTTGACTGGGTTAGGGACCCATACAGCTCATTATCCGTTGCTGGAAAGGACATGACTTTAAAGGAGCAAGAAGAACTCATTGAACTGAAGCAAGATCGCGGTTTAAAGCTAAAGTTTGCTAATCTTCCTTTGGACAGTTTTTGGTTATCTGTTGCCAAGGAGTTCCCCATTCTGGCCAACAAAGCTATTTTGACATTGCTCCCATTTTCAACCACATATCTATGTGAGCTGCGCTTCTCAAGCTTGACTGCGATAAAAACTAAAAACAGGGAGAGACTGAGAACTGTTGAGGAAGAGCTTCATGTGTGTCTTTCCACCATTCCTGCCAGGATATCCCTTTTGTGTTTATCGAAACAGGCCCAGGTATAAATACATTTAGAATCTATATTAACTATATGTATAATATGTACTGTTTTAGTGTCATTTTGTGCCATTTTGGTTGGTGGTGTGCCCCGGGATTTTTTAAGTATAAAAAGTGTGCCACGGCTCAAAAAAGGTTGAAAATCACTGGTCTAGGTCCATGAGGCTTGCTGTAAAGCGTGACACTAAATGCTGTTAAAACGGCTCAAGCAAGACGGAAAGATAAAATAAAGGAAACTACAATCAGAAAAAAAGAAACAGATTAGAACAATAAATTAACATGTTTCAGTATCTGGCTCAAAGGAAAATGTAGGCAATACTGTTATGGATGCACCATCAGTAGGTTAGGGATTTCTCCCTATAGAAAAGAGGGTGCAGAGGATGAAGGTAAGTTTCTTACCTCCATCCTTGGTTCAGTTTCTGTGTATTTTGTAGTTTAGTCCATATGCTAATAAGGCGGTTTGGTGTGCTGGGTCTCAGAGCTGTGGAGTCGGTAAGCCGCAGCTCCGACTCCCAATCCGACTCCTGAATTTTATCAGGACCGACTCAGACTCCTGCTCCTTCATAAATGGCCAGTCAGATACCAGGGGAGTTATTTATCACACTGGCTCAGCAGCTTCTCCCTAATGTCCTACATGATCCTAGGGTGATTTCTGAGGGAAAGAGGGAAAATATAAAGCAGATTCTCCTGTGTGTGCAGTGGATGCAGCCAGTCTCCAGCCTCTATGTCCTGAACAACTCAGAACTAGACTAGATGGAGCAGGTGGTCTTTTCCTGTTTCTAACTAATATTCACCATACACTAAGAAACATTGCTAACAATGCCAGATTACTGTAATATAGAGGTCAGCCATTGTGATATACAGGGGGTCACACATAGTGATATAGAGGGGTCACTGTGGGGGCACACCAAAGCGCACACACAGCCTGCTGAAGCCATAGCGCGCACACACACACATACACACACAGCCTGCTGCAGCCATAGCACACAAACGTGCACACACACACACACAGCCTGCTGCAGCCATAGCAAACACACACACACAAAGCCTGCTGCAGCCATAGAACACTGAAGAAAAACACCACATTATGTCTTCTCCTCCTCCTCTATATTATACAGGATATCTTCAGATTACACTGCTACTCATATACAATCATCCAGCATCCAGGAAGAGAACAGCACAGATCTCCCCCCACACAATGGACTCTTCCGGCTCAGAAACAAGCTGCCAAATAGTGACCTACAACTTTTCCCCGACCACCCTTATCTAATAAAGCCAGTGTCCTATTAGAATGTTGCTCCTAAAATATATTGATGAGCAAAACTTATAAAATTCATATCAAAACTCAATTCAAAATTTTTTAAAGATTTTTTTAAAGACGGAGTCGGAACACTTTTTCTGACTCCAACTCAGACTCCAGCCAAAACTAGCTCCGACTCCACAACTCGCTGGGGGTAGGACTAAAAAGCTCTCAGTTCACTGATCCAGCTCGGCGGGCCTCTTTGTAATGAATAGTGCTCTGCAATGACATTACTTTGGCACTCATCACTGCAGAATTCGGTAAGAAATTCATTATAAGGTGTGGGCCGGCCAAGGCATATGAGTGCATGGAGAGTTGAACTCTCAGTACACCAAACCACCTAATTAGTATAAGGATTAAACGACAAAGTATGACAAAATGGCAGTTACTGTTTAAGACAATCAAAATAATGAACATACTTATTGCTTTTGCAAAATATGTCCATTTTCTTTTTTACTTGTTCACAGAGGAAGGTTTGCAATATGCTGTGTGTTTGATACACGAATAAAGGAGTTTTTATCTGCAACGGTGGTGCGTGCATACAGATTTTCTTCTTCTACCTTTGTTCAATTATGTAGTGTATATGGCGAGTTCCATACACATTGCTCTTACTGACATACATTTCAGCGATATAACATAGAGAAAGTACCTACCAAATACGGAAATAAGATCCTCAAAAGGTCCAACAATATCCGGATATTGCAAGGTTTATTTTGCAGATCTAAAATGATAAAAAAAAATGCACAGCAAAAATAGAATTGATTAGATGTTTATAACTTCAAGCATAATAAAAAAAAAAAAAAAAAAATACATCTAATTTCTAAAACTATATGTTTCTGCTTAAAAGAACAACTTTACAATACTAAGAATCAAGGAAGAGGAACATTAGTTCTAAACATTTTGAAAATGTGCACATCTATGGGACATGCTGTACTAGTGACACTAATCTGTATACAAACACCAAAAGTAACCTCGTTTCGCAGCTTGTTTTAGCTGCCTACTTTCCTTTTCTTTCTGTAAAACTAAAAAACTGAATAAAATGTAAAATTGTTTAAAAAAAAAAAAAGTAACCCCAAATTGATCTAAATTCTTTCACTGTATGTCTTATATTGTATAATTTAAAAGGAGAAGTCTCACTAAAATAAAAAAAATCCCAAGCAGGCAGGGGGGTGCAGGAACATAATAAAGAAAGTATACTTATCCGTCCCTGTGTCCCCGTAGCACCACTCTCATTGCTTTTGGACAGCCACCGGATATCATTTTCATATGGCTTCCTAGTACATTTTGCCCTGGCTCCTTATTGGCTGAAAGGGCAGTCCATCAGCCAGGCACGTGACATTGCAGCAGCAGGAGGCTGGCAGTTGTCAGGGATTGGTAAGGGAGTGATGCGGGCACACAGGGATGGACAAGTATACTGCCTGCCAGTGATTTTTAATTTTTTGTGAGATTTCTCCTTTAACATTGAAAGCTGTATAAAGCAGCAATTTGGATGAGTTTCTTAAAGTGACACTATCATCCCCTTTTTGCATTCTGATTTCTCTTTATAGATGTAAAGGGTAAATTTAGCAGTTTTCATACCTTACTTTACATCATACGTCATGGTGCTTGTTCAAGTAAAAAAAGATCTTTTATCATCTGCAGATTGTGCTAAGTGGGCGGGGCTTCACGGCAACTGCACCAATTAGCCCCACCCCTCTGTGAAGTCATTGGCACATAGGCCCCGCCCTTCGCCGACCACTGGAACAGACTGGCCAAAAGGTATAGGCTCCACCTCCTTGATGCCCATTGATATAGGCCGACCTAGAGGGGGTGGGGCCTAGACCGTTTGGCCAGCCTGTTCCAATGGTTGGAGAGGGTGCGAGCCTATGTGCCAATGACGTCAAGGAGGGGCGGGGCCTATGGCGGCACAGTTTCTGTGAAGCCCCGCCCACTTAGGAAAATCCGCAGATGATAAAAGATCACTTTTTACTTGAACAAGCACCATGATGGATGATATAAAATAAGGTATGAATACTGGTAAATTTACCCTTTACACCTGTGTAGAGGAGTCAGAATGCAAAAAGGGGGTGACAGTGTCACTTTAAAATCACTCAAAGTTGTTTATGAGGGGTAGGAAAATCCCTACAAAAACACTGTATATTTAAAGACCAGCTAAACAAATTTTAATTGAGTTGAAAAACAAAATGTAAACTATTTAAATTGTACTAACTTTGCCCGTACACACAGTTTTTGTCTCTTGTACCTAGTAACATATATGTTTCCCAGGTGATCTGATGGTATACAACAGTAAACCAGACTGGGGTTTCCATGTCCATCTGCCTAGCATACTCGGCTTCTTTCCATGGCAGAATGATCAGGCATGAACATTTTATACATCATGTGATCTACTGAACAAAAAAGAAAATAAGAGCTCCTCTATTTGCTTCTACAGGGGGGCTTTTTTAGCATTCTCATCTGTAAAAGTTGTAATCTGTGTGCAAGTGTCTATTTATAGTAACACAGTTAATAAGGTTGAAAGAAGACAAGAGTCCATCAGGTTCAACCTAGGGAAACCTTACTGTGTTGATCCAGAGGAAGGGAAAAATGCAGATGACAGATTGCCCCATCACAAGGAGAAAATTTCTTTCCGACTCCAAAATGACAAGCTTGATAATGTGTCTTGTGTCTTGTAACCCACCCATGTTTATGCTGTTTCATGTTTACGCTATTTTTCCTGCGGTAGAACAGACATGTTTTCTATGTTCCTAAAGTCAGTAAGGTTACAACGATAGGCAACTTATATAACTTTTACTTTACTGCTTAAAAATAATTTAAACCGTTAAAAAAAAAACAAAAAAAAAAACTAAAAAAAAAAAAACAAAAAAAAAAAATAAAAAAAAAAAAAACAACTAAATGCATTTAAAATTACTCTATAACCATCCTTTTAAAGCTTCTATTTTCTATTATGGTCTATGGGGCTGTGTGAGGTGTCGTTTTTTGATCTTTCTATCAGTACCTCACCTATATGTGATAATTTTTTTAATCACTTTTTATTAAAATTTTTCCTAATTTATTTTGACCAAAAATCATCAATTTTGCGATTTGCCACTTTTATTTATTTTTATTTTTTTTGCAATTTACCGTGCGAGATCAGGAATGCGATAATTTAATAGTTTAGGCAAATCCACATGCAGCAATACCAAATAAGTTTCTTTTCTATTTATTTTTTATTTATAAAATGGGAAAAGGTTCGTTTACTGTCTACCAATACCCCCAGGTCCTCTTCGGAAGCAGTTTTACCCAGTGTTTTATTATTATTATTATGTAGTAAATAACTGTACTTCTACAGCCCAAGTGCCCTTCTACAGCCCTTATTCACATAAAACTTTATTTGCCATTTCTCCGCCCAAGCCTCCAGCTTCTCTAAATCCCTCTGTAATATGATATTATCATCCTCTGTGCTGATTACTTTACCCAGTTTAGTATCATCTGCAAAAGTGGAGATTCTATTCTGTAGACCCTCCACAAGATCATTAATAAAAATATTAAAAATAATTGGACCCAACACTGACCCCTGAGGTACGCACTTCTAGCTTTGACCCAATTTGAGTATGTTCATCAATGACCACCCTGTTTACTTTCACTGAGCCAGATACTTACCCATTTACATATATTTACTCCTAATCCAAGAATCCTTATTTTATAGACCAACCTTTTATGCAGCACATAATCAAATGCCTTTGAAAAGTCCAGATACACAACGTCTACAGCCTCCCCCAGGTCAAGTCTATAATTGACCTCCTCATAGAAGCTGATCAGATTAGTCTCACAGGACCAATCCCTCATAAATCCATGCTGGTCCTGTATTATAAGATTATTTTGATTAGGATACTCCAGTACAGCATCTTTTACAAAATCCTCAAATAGTGCACCTATTATAAATATTAGACTTACAGGCCTATAGTTTCCAGGATAATTTCTTGACCCCTTCTTGAATATTGGTAGCACATTAGCTATGCACCAGTCTTATGGAACAATCCCTGTTAATATAGAATCTATAAATATTAGGAATAGGGGTCTGTTTAACACAGTACTTAATTCATCCAAAACTCTGGGATGGATGCCTTCTGGGCTCAAGGATTTATGGATTTTAATGTTTTTGAGGCACAGTCTCACTTCTTATTGGGTTAGGCACGTGAGATTTATGGGAGGATTTTTAACCCCTTAAGGACATAGGACGTACCGGTACGTCCTATGTCCTCACTTGCACTTCAAAGCGGGGCCGCGCGGCGGCCCCGCTTTGAAGTGCCGCGATCCCGGGTGCCGCGTGTAGCCCGGGACCGCAGCTATTAGCGGGCACGGTCTGATCGCCGTGCCCGCTAATTAGCTAATCAGAGGCAGCTGTCAAAGTTGACAGCTGCCTCCGATTACCGGAGGCAACGTTTCCCTGGTGTCTAGTGGGGGAGATCGCTCCTCCGGGACCTTGTCCCGGAGGAGCGATCTCCGTTACTGATGCCGGCCGGGGACGCGTCCAAGATGGCGCCGTCCTCGGCTCGGCACTCGTTTACTTCCGGCTGCAGCAGCCGAAAGCAAACGAGTGCCGATCTCATGGATCTCTGCAGCATATCTATGCTGCAGAGATCTCAATGAGAGATCCAAGTGTATATACTAGAAGTCCCCCAGGGGGGCTTCTAGTATATGTGTAAAAAAAAAAAAAAAAAGTGTTGTTAATAGTAAAAAGCCCCCTCCCCTAATAAAAGTCTGAATCACCCCCCTTTTCCCAGGTTTTAAATAAAAGTAAACAAATAAATAAATAAATAAACATGTTTGCTATCGCCGCGTGCGTAATCGCCCGAACTATTAATTAATCACATTCCTGATCTCGTACGGTAAACGGCGTCAGCGCAAAAAAATCCCAAAGTGCAAAATTGCGCATTTTTGGTCGCATCAAATCCAGAAAAAATGTAATAAAAAGCGATCAAAAAGACTTATATGCGCAATCAAGGTACCGATAGAAAGATCAAATCATGGCGCAAAAAATGACACCTCGCACAGCCCCATAGACCAAAGGATAAAAGCGCTAAAAGCCTGGGAATGGAGCGATTTTAAGGAACGTATATTGGTTAACAACGGTTTGAATTTTTTACAGGCCATCAGATACAATATAAGTTATACATGTTATATATCGTTTTAATCGTAACGACTTGAGGAACATGCATAACAAGTCAGTTTTACCCCAGGGTGAATGGCGTAAAAACACTTTTCCCCCAAATAAAAGAAATGCGTTTTTTTTTTCAATTTCACCACACTTCGAATTTTTTTCTGGTTTCGCAGTGTACCAAATGCAAAAATTCAGCCTGTAATTGCAAAGTACAATTAGTGACGCAAAAAATAAGGGGTCATGTGGGTTTCTAGGTGGAAAAATGCAAGTGCTATGACCTTTTAAACACAAGGAGGAAAAACCGAAAACGTAAAAACGAAAATGGGCCATGTCCTTAAAGGGTTAATCATCCCTAGCCATGTCATCTGTTAAAGGATTTGCCTCTGTGAATACAGTAGAAAATAATGTATTTAGTAGATTGACCTTTTCCTCATCCCCCTCCACGAATTCACCCAGATTATTATTAAAGCCGACCAACATTTTCAGTTTTAAGGCCTTATTCACAAGTTCTGTGTTTCACAGATGACACAGACGTGGAAGGCTTGTAGTGGAATCCTTCCAGCACGGCAGCAACTCCAATATGATGCACAACTACTTCACAGCGAAACGCATATTCTTACGGTGTCCCTGCTCCCAGCATCATATTGGAGATGCAGCTGTGTGGGTGGAGGTTTCTACTACAGGCCTTCGCCGGCCTAAGTCTCTTATTATTTACTGTATATAAGTGAACATCATTTTGGGATTCTTTTTACTTTGTGGCAAACATTCTCTCAGTTGCAATTTTTTATTTATTTTTTACATAATTTATTCTTCCGTCTATATAGTCATTAGCCATGACTAAGGGTACTGACGTACCATAAACTTGTTGGTGTTAGTCCGAACAAGCAGATTTTTGTGTCTCTGTTGTTTTTATGGATCACTAAAATAAAGGATATGGGCACCGCATCGCTGAGCCCAGGTGACTATCTTTCAGAAGCTGGAGAGAACCACTCTGATAACTCTCGGTTGGTGTTATAACTCAGATTCCTCCAATAAGCCACAGCGGTTCAGCGTTTTTGCACCATCGTAACTTGAGATCAGACTTAATATACAATGCTACAGACTGGCAGGATCTGCAGAGCATGTGAACAACTAGACGATCGACCAATAAAAGTGTCCATTTTACTGGTAAAACCCCAGTATTAGTAAATTGTATGCATTGACTCTCTAGTAGCGCATCTCTACAGTATAGTGTGATACTACAAGTCCTGTACTGCTGTGTGTCTTGTATCTTCTCTCTACAGTAAAGTGTGATACTACATGCCCTGTACTGCTATGTCAAGTATCTCCTCTGTACAGTAGTGTTATTCTATATGTCCTGTACTGCTGTCTCTAGTATCTCCTCTGTACAGTACAGTGTGATACTACATGTCCTTTCCTGCTGTGTGTCTAGTATCTCCTCCCTTAGTATAGTGTGATACATGTCCTGTACTGCTGTGTGTGTCTAGTATCTCCTCTCTACAGTAGTGTGATACTCCCATGTCCTGTACTGTTGTGTGTCTAGTATCGCCTTTATAGTAGTGTGATACTCCATGTTCTGTACTGCTGTGTGTGTTTAGTATCTCCTCCCTACAGTATAGTGTGATACTACATGTCCTGTACTACTGTGTCTAGTATCTCCTCTCTACAGTAGTGTGGTACTACATGTCTTGTACTGTTGTGGGTGTCTAGTATCGCCTCTATAGTACAGTGTGATACTACATGTCCTGTACTGCTTTGTGTGTCTAGTATCTCCTCTGTACAGTATAGTGTGATACTACATGTCCTGTACTGCTGTGTGTCTAGTATCTCCACTATACAGTATAGTGTGATACTACTTGTCCTGTACTGCTGTGTCTAGTATCTCCTTTACACAGTACAGTGATACATGTCCTGTACTGCTGTGTGTCAGGTATCTCTTCTACAGTATAGTGTAATACTACATGTCCTGTACTGCTTTGTGTGTCTAGTATCTCCTCTCTACAGTATAGTGTGATACTACATGTCCTGTACTGCTTTGTGTGTCTAGTATCTCCTCTGGACAGTAGTGTTATTCTACATGTCCTGTACTGCTGTGTGTGTCTCTAGTATCCTCTCTGTACAGTACAGTGTGATACTACATGTCCTTTCCTGCTGTGTGTCTAGTATTTCCTCCCTACAGTATAGTGTGATACTACATGTCCTGTACTGTTGTGGGTGTCTAGTATCTCCTCTCTACAGTAGTGTGGTACTACATGTCTTGTACTGTTGTGTGCGTCTAGTATCGCCTCTATAGTACAGTGTGATACTACTTGTCCTGTACTGCTGTGTCTAGTATCTTCTCTATACAGTACAGTGTGATAATACATGTCCTTTACTGCTTTGTGTGTCTAGTATCTCCTCCATATAGTACAGTGTGATGAGGATGAGTTGCTCCTTTGGGCACCAGGTGAGGGGGGCTTCATTTTATTTTTCTGGGACCCTGTGTGAGCTGTACAGGACACTAAAAATGCTCCAGTCCTCTACAAAGTAATTTACATTTTCCACTAGCTCTTTCTGACTGCTTTATCCATATTAATTACCTGCTTATTTTTTTTTTCTCTGAATCTTTATTTTTTTCAAATTTTAGGATGACATTTTGAGGCTTCAGAACCAATAACCAGTTTTCCATAGAGTTTTGATCTCAGGACACAATATTTTCCACATACAATGGTCATCCCAGAACCAATTTGTATTGCAACTTCAGGGACCCACTGTATAGGGGAAGGGATTTCTCTGTGCAACACAACGGCAATTGGCTTATATCAGAGAAAGCAAACATCACAAAGTTTGTCATATAGAGCTCAGCTTAATAACTGTATCAAATTCAGGTCTTTCCTAATCTCACGGGACAGAATCTGATACTATCGGGTTCAGAACATTTACAGCTCTTGCACAGAGACATAAAAATGCTAGGTGCACAAAGATAAAATGAGGAATATATCTCATGGAATATGAAGTCTGCCGATTAGGAACCAAGCTGCAGTTTCCAGTTTAATACGGAGACAAATAGTTACTCCTTAGGTCTCAAGCACATGTTTCATGCACAGTCCAAATAAGCACGATATGCAATGGAAAGGAACTCCTGGCATCATGTAACACTATCATTCCAGGAGCTCAGAAACAATTTTAATCGTCGCACTGCTGCCTTGCAGCCATTGCACACTGTCCATATATATGGTCCTAACAAGTGCATGAGACCTTAGTCATTTATATAAGATTAAGTTAAAGGGAAGGGTCTCCCTGAAAATAAGACTCTCCTAAAATAAGACACCCCAACTAGCCTAAAAAAAAAAAAACATCCCCCCCTAAGGCACCCCTGCCACGACTCACCTAATCCCTTGGTGGACCTTTACAGTCAGCGTCGCAAGCAGAGCTACGCGTGTATTGTGCAAGCTGCAGAGCTAAGTATGTGTGGGTATATTGTACTGTTGTGGACAGTGTAGAGTGAAGAATGGCCCTGTCATTTCAATAAACTTTTACTTCTTCACTGCCTTAGATCAGCATTAATGACCTTGTAGAGGGGCTACAGAGTAGAATCTCCATTTTTGCAGATGATACTAAACTGGGTAAAGTAATCACAACATAGGAAGATAATATCATATTTCAGAGGGATTTGGAGAAGCTGGAGGCTTGGGCAGTGAAATGGCAAATGAGGTATAATGTGGATAAATGCAAGGTTATGCATTTGGGTAAGTAATAATAAGTACAGTTATGTGCTAAGTAATAAAACACTGGGTAAAACTGCTTCCGAAAAGGACCTGGGGGTATTGGTGGACAGTAAACTCAGCTTTAGTGAACAGTGCTGCAGCCAACTATCGACCTGTCTCTAATCTTCCTTTTATCTCCAAACTGTTGGAACGTCTGGTCTATTCCCGCCTAACCCGCTACCTCTCTGACAACTCTCTCCTTGACCCCCTTCAGTCCGGTTTCCGTCCTCACCACTCTACAGAAACTGCCCTTACTAAAGTCTCTAACGATCTCCTCTCCGCCAAATCTAAAGGTGACCATTTACTTCTCATCCTCCTGGACCTATCTGCAGCTTTTGACACTGTAGACCACCAGCTCCTCCTCTCCACGCTCCGCTCTATCGGCCTCAAGGACTCTGCTCTTTCCTGGTTCTCCTCCTATCTCTCCGACCGCTCCTTTAGTGTATCACTTTCTGGCTCCACGTCATCTTCTCTCCCCCTTACAGTTGGGGTTCCTCAGGGATCAGTCCTGGGCCCTCTCCTTTTCTCACTTTACACTTTACCCATCGGACAAATCATCAGCAAGTTTGGTTTTCAGTACCATCTCTATGCTGATGATACCCAGCTATATACCTCCTCCCGTGATATCACCCCTGCTCTTCTACAGAACACCAGTAACTGTCTGCCGTCTCTAACGCTATGTCCTCCCTATTCCTAAAACTAAACCTTTCTAAGACTGAGCTTCTTGTCTTCCCTCCCTCTGCTAAATACCCTCCACCTGACATCTCCATCTCTGTCTGTGGTGCGACCATAGCCCCTACACAGCAAGCCCGCTGCCTTGGGGTTATGTTTGACTCAGATCTGTCCTTCACTCCTCACATTAAATCTCTTTCACGTTCCTGTAATCTGCATCTAAAAACATCTCTAAAATCCATCCCTTCCTTCCTGTCGAATCTGCTAAAACTCTCATTGTCGCTCTGATTCATTCCCGTCTTGACTACTGCAATTCCTTACTAATCGGCCTTCCTTCCTCTAAACTCTCCTCTCTCCAGTCCATTCTCAATACAGCGGCTTCCCCCCTGTGCCAGTCACTACACTGGCTCCCTGTTAAACACAGGATACAATATAAAGTCCTCCTGCTCACCCACAAGGCTCTCCACAGTGCTGCACCTCCATACATCTCCTCCCTCATCTCTGTCCACAGCCCTACCCGTGCCCTACGCTCTTCTAATGACTTACGATTAACATCCACCTTGATCCGCACCTCTCACTCCCGTTTTCAGGACTTCACCCGAGCTGCACCAGTTCTATGGAATGCACTACCCAAGACTGTCAGACTCACCACCAATACACAAAGCTTCAAACGTGCCCTCAAAACACATCTGTTCAAACAGGCTTACCAGGTTCCCTAATTTTGACTCAACCCTCAACCCCCCCCTCCACACACACACACACACACACACACACACACAGACACCTCCACCACGCACACACACACACAGACACATACATACACGCGCACACACACACCAAGCATTTAAGCACTTAGACCTGTGCATGCAGGCATTGGCTGGTGACAGGTTCACACCCACTTACCCGCACTGCCTTATTTATAAAGATGTCCGGACCATAGTAACAATGATGCACTTTGCCCCTCTGCCATTTTGTCTCGCACCCCCTCCTGATAGTGTGTAAGCTCATGCATGCGAGCAGGGACCTCACTCCTCATGTATGGATAATTATATGTACGTTGTTCAGAAGGGACCAGGTGGGCAGAAGGGGAGGAGGAGTATGTCTGTATGTCAGAAATGATATTAAAGTGAGTGTAAAATATGCAATAGTGGGAGATGACTGTGATGATGTGGAAGCATTGTGGGTAGAACTACAGAAGGAGGTAAAGAGTGAAAAAATTATTCTTGGTGTAATCTATAGACCCCCCAACATTACTGAGGAGGTAGATGGCCAGTTGAATAGACAAATAGAGCGGGCTGCCCGGGAGGGAACAGTAGTGATAATGGGGGACCTCAACTACCCAGATATAGATTGGGGTCACGGTTCAGCTAAAACCACAAAGGGGAGGGAATTTCTTAACCTCCTGCAGGATAATTTTCTGGGCCAGTTTGTGGAGGAGCCAACTAGAAGTGATGCCTTGTTGGATCTGGTTATTTCTAACAACGCTGAGCTGGTTGGGGATGTCACTGTCCATGAACACCTGGGTAATAGTGACCACAATATAGTGACTTTTAGCTTAAAGTGTAGAAAAGAAAAGCATGTTGGGAGGGCAAAAACTCTTAATTTTAAAAGGGCCAATTTTCCTGGGTTAAGGGCAGAACTTCAGGGCATAGACTGGGAGCGGCTGCTGTCACATACGGATACAGCTAATAAATGGGAAATCTTCAAATCCACATTAAATAACTGTACTGCCAAATATATTCCTATGGGTAACAAATATAAACGGTTAAAATCCAATCCCACATGGCTTACAACCGAGGTTAGAAGGGCTATAAATGAGAAAAAGGGGGCATTCAAAAAATATAAATCAGAGGGGTCAGCTGTAGCATTTAAACATTACAAAGAAGTCAACAAAACCTGTAAAAATGTAATAAAAGCAGCAAAAATTCACAATGAGAGACAGGTAGCTATAGAAAGCAAAAGAAACCCCAAAAAATTCTTCAAATATATTAATGCAAAAAAACCAAGGTCAAAGCATGTAGGACCCCTAAATAATGGCGACGGGGAGTTAATAACTGGGGATCAGGAGAAAGCTGAGTTACTTAATGGGTTCTTCAGTTCTGTATATACAAAAGAGGATGGAGCTGTGGTGAGTGGGGCCAGTACTGAGGTGGGTGGGGCCAGTGCTGCTAACACATGTAATGTACTGAACTGGTTTACTATAGATATGGTCCAAGATAAATTAAACAAACTCAATGTAACCAAAGCTCCAGGGCCTGATGGATTGCACCCCAGAGTTCTTAGGGAACTCAGTTCTGTAATTTCACTACCCTTGTATGAAATATTCCGTGATTCTTTGCTTACTGGTATTGTGCCGAGGGACTGGCGTAAGGCAAATGTAGTGCCGATCTTCAAAAAGGGCTCTCGAACTTCCCCAGGTAACTATAGACCCGTAAGCTTAACGTCCATTGTGGGGAAACTATTTGAGGGGCTTATAAGGGACTACATCCAGGAATATGTAGTGGCTAATAGTATTATAAGTGATAACCAGCATGGTTTTACTAAGGACAGAAGCTGTCAAACCAACCTAATATGTTTCTATGAAGAGGTAAGTAGAAGCCTGGATGGCGGCGCGGCTGTGGATATCGTGTACCTGGATTTTGCAAAAGCGTTTGACACAGTTCCTCATGGACGTCTGATGGGTAAGTTAAAGTCTATTGGTTTGGAAAATTTAATGTGTAACTGGATTGAAAACTGGCTTAATAATCGTACCCAGAGAGTGGTGGTCAATGATTCCTACTCCGAATGGTCCCCGGTAATAAGTGGTGTACCCCAAGGGTCAGTACTGGGCCCTCTTCTGTTTAACTTGTTTATTAATGATATTGAGAATGGAATTAACAGCAATGTTTCTATCTTTGCAGATGACACCAAGCTTTGTAGTACAGTACAGTCTATGGAGGATGTGCAGATGTTACAGGATGACTTAGACACACTGAGTGTTTGGGCGTCCACTTGGCAAATGAGGTTCAATGTGGATAAATGTAAAGTTATGCACCTGGGTACTAATAACCCGCATGCATCATATGTCCTGGGGGGAGTTACTCTGGGAGGGTCACTGATGGAGAAGGATCTGGGTGTACTTGTAGATAATAGACTACAGAACAGTACACAATGTCAGTCAGCTGCTTCTAAGGCCAGCAGAATATTGTCATGCATTAAAACAGGCATGGACTCTCGGGACAGGGATATAATATTACCGCTTTATAAAGCTTTGGTGCGGCCTCATCTGGAGTATGCCATCCAGTTTTGGAACCCGATTCATAAAAAGGATGTTCTAGAGCTGGAGAGGGTACAAAGACGGGCAACTAAACTAATAAGGGGAATGGAGCATCTTAGTTATGAGGAGAGATTAAAAGAATTACATTTGTTTAGTCTGGAGAAGAGACGTTTAAGGGGAGATATGATTAACTTATTTAAATATATAAATGGCCCCTACAAGAGATATGGGGAAAAGATGTTCCAGGTAAAACCCCCTCAAAGGACAAGAGGGCATTGCCTCCGCCTGGAGAAAAAAAGGTTCAATCTCCGGAGGCGACAAGCCTTCTTTACCATGAGAACTGTGAATCTGTGGAACAGTCTACCACAGGATCTGGTCACAGCAAAAACAGTAGAGGACTTCAAAACCAGCCTAGACAAGTTCTTAGAGCAAAATAATATAAATGCATATGTATAGAACCTATCACCCCTCCCCCTTCCCTGTATCCATCCCCTCCTTGGTTGAACTTGATGGACATGTGTCTTTTTTTCAACCGTATTAACTATGTAAATGTATCTCTGTAATGTCGATTTTTTGTCTATGTATGTACCCCCAGAATTGTAAAGTGCTGCGGAATCTGTTGGCGCTATATAAATAAAAGTTAATATTATTATTATTATAGTGCCAGGCAGCAGCTGCCGAGGCTAATAAATTAATAGGATGCATCAAAAGAGGCATAGATGCTAAAGATGAGAACATAGTTTTGCATCTTTATAAATCACTGGTCAGACCACATATGGAATATTGTGTACAGTTTTGGGCACCGGTATATAAGAAGGACACAGCTGAACTGGAGCAGGTGCAGAGGAAGGCAACAAAGGTCATTAAGGGAATGGGTGGGTTACAGTACCAGGACAGGTTATCAAGCTTGGGGTTAACGCTAGAAAAAAAGACGTGTTAGGGGTGATCTGATTACAATGTGCAAATATATGAATGGACAGTACAGAGGTCTTTGTTGTGATCTTTTTACTCCTAGGTCTGTAACCATGACAAGGGGGCATCCTCTACGTCTAGAAGATTTCACCATCAACATCGACGCGGATTCTTTACTGTACGAGCGGTGAGACTGTGGAACCCTCTGCCACATGATGTTGTCATGGCCGATTCATTAAATAAATGGCCTGGATGCTTTTCTTGAAAAATATAATATTACAAGTTATGGGCATTAGATTTCCAGAGATACGTTGATCCAGGGATTGTTCTGGTTACCAATGGAGTCGGGAGGGAGTTTTCTCCCTGTGGTGGGGCGGTTGTTGTCTGCCTCATAGGGGTTTTTGCCTTCCCCTAGGTTTCCCTAGGTTGAAGCTGATGGACTCTTTTCTTCTTTCAACCTTGTTAACTATGTTACCAGCGGAATTAAATTAGCATGACACTTCCCCCTCCCCTGGTTTCAGCTTTCTAAACCAGGGGGTGCATCTTATAGACCGGGGCGTTTTAAAAATATTTTGTTTGTTTTGTTTTTTTTAATATTCATGCTACTGTGGTGCAAATCGAATTTTCAATAAATAAATACATCTTACAACTTATATATCCAGGAAATGTAGTGGTATTAAATATAAGAGAAAAATGTAGTGTGTAAACAAAAACATCTTACCAAGTAATCCAACGCTAATCTTCACTGAGAACGTAGCTTAGCAAACCCCAATTCATAGCCTGTCTGGCAGAGCAGATTCTCCTGATAGTTGTAAAAGAAGCAGTTAATACATAAAATAATGTTTATTCTAAAATCTTCTAAAATCTAAATATTATTTTGATAGTAGTGAAATTGTGGACACTGCAGTAATAATTCTAAATAAAAGCGCTGTAACCATAAGAGTAACACAGGCTGAATCCACATCGGTGGATTTTAAAATGTTCACTCACCAGGAAAATGACGGCCGTCAAAACAGCAAAAGAATGTATTATTTTAATAATAAGGGTTGCAAATAATAAACACGAACAGGTCTTTTGCCAGCCGACCTCTGTACTCCTTGCCCAACTCCGTATCAGGCCCTGCTGGCTCTGTGCGGCACGCAACCCACATCTCTATTCATTCCTATAGAGCAATGGAAAGAGTCGAGTATGCTGAGAGAGCGATGTACTCGGCTCTTTCCGTCGCTCTAAAGGAATGGGTTGCGTGCCGCGTGCCGCACAGAGCCAGCAGGGCCCAATACGGAGATCGGCAGGGAGTACAGAGGTCGCCCCAACTTTTCCCCTATCCTGTGAATAGGGGAAAAGTGATTTATTTTCCTGGAATTTAATTCAGCTGTTTTTTTTTTGCTGGTTATAGTGGGAGCCAGAACTAGAACAAGGAGGCTCAGTCACACAAATGTCTGAATACTGTAAATCACTGCACACAGAATATAGAAAGAATGAGCAGACTTTTCAATTTCATTCTCTAGGTCAGTTTGAAGAATTATACGAACAAATCACTATAAGGATATGTGAACACTGAGGAAAACACGTGGAGGAATTGCGATGGATTCCGCCACTTATCCCCGCGCGCTACCGCTTCACTCTCCGCCTGTGCCATAGACTCCATTCTAAGGTCAAATTCCGCCATCCACACAAAGATGGTGGAATCTGCCTGACCATATTATGGAGTCTATGGCACAGGCGGAGAGTGAAGTGGGAGATTACAGGGATGAGTGGCGGAATCTGCCGCAAGTCTTCCGTGTGTTTTCCTCAGTGTGCACATACCCTCAGAGTTCAGCGGACTGCAGTATTTGATAGTGGTAGTGGTGACTGCTGAAGAAGTTGGATGTAGCACTGGGGAGTCCTGGAAAACATGGATACAGTCATAGGACATAGGCTGTATCCATGTTTTTCAGGACTTTCTAGGGCATTCAACTTCAGCAGCCACCGCTAATCAAATGCCACACTCTCTGATTTGGACAAACCAGAGCGAGCTTGCGGTTTTCTTATCTCTAGCGATAACAGATCAGTCTATTACTTTGTAAACTTTCTGACACGTCATGGTGAAATGTCAAAATTTTGATAGGAGGGGTCCAGGAGCTACAACCACCCACGAATTGCTAAAATGAGTAGGCAGAAGCACTCAGCTGAGTGCTGCACCAATTCAACTCTGCTTGAAGAGTAATTTACAGATTTATAGGAAAGGCTATAGCAACTGATATATTCATGAACAATGGCTGATATAGTTGTACATAGGGCCTCTACTGTACTCCTATATACCTTATCTATTGGACTAAGGGTCCTATTCCACGAGCCGATGGGGGACGATCAATAGTGTAAACGAGCTGCTAGATCGGCGCTCATTTACTGGGCCTATTACATGGCCCGATAGTTTAGCGAGGGCTGCAGGGACATCGTTACTGATGTCCTTGCAGCCCTTGTTTAAACACAATACTTTACCTAACATGCTTAGGTAAAGCATGGTGCTTGCAAAATCATCGGTCGCCTGCTGTGCATTGCTATTCCACGCAGCAATGCGCGGTCAGTGCCCAATGATTTTACGTTCGAACCTAAAACCTTGTTGTCTCTATTCCACGGAGCGATAATCGGCCGAATCGGATTATCGCTCCGTGGAATAGGCCCCTTAGAATACCTCCATATATACAAAGTCCAATAGATAAGGTAAGACTCTGTAGGTGTCAAAATACCTCCATATATACAGACAACTACAGAGCCTGATGGTGTATGGCAGTGCATAGAGATCTCCAGCCCCCCCTAAAGGCAGCATGAAACAGACACAGACTCCTATAAGTTATAGGAATAAGGCATTGGAGAAGTCCCAGACGGCTTCACCCCTGATTTATAGATCTCTCTCTATTACACACAGATTTATCTGACAGATCATTGAAGCCAAAACCAGGAACCGACTATAAGCAGAGAACAAGTCATAAAAGGAAAGACTGAGATTTCTCCTCCTTTCAAATCCAATCTGGGCTTTGGCTTTAAAGTGTCACTGTAATATTATATATATATATATATATATTTTATTTTTTTGCAGAAATCAATATTACAGGCGATTTTAGGAAACTTTGTAATTGGGTTTATTAGGCAAATATGCCACCATTATCTGCATTCAAAAAGACTTTCCCCAGGTCTCCCCCCCCCCCCCCCCCTCTCTTATCCACTGCTCATTATCAGGTAATCTCGTCTCTTTTACATTAGTCGAGCCCTGTCTGTTCTATGGAGAGGGGAGGGGGAGGAGGAAGATTAGTCGCCAGCAGAAAGCAGAGAACAAAGTATTACACAGCGGGAGCTGAGTATTCAGAGGTCAGTGCTGACTGTTAGAGGAGATAGCCCAGTGATTTAAATGCTGTAAATTAACTCTTTGTTGTCCTGTTTTGGTGCCTCATCTCCCTCAACCCCTCCCCTCTCCATAAGAGAACTATGAAGGGAGAGCTTCAAACTGCTTTTTCATGATAAAAATGCATTTTTCGGCTAATAAACCCAATTACAAAGTTTCTTATAATCCCCTGTACTATTAATTTCTGCAAAAAAAAATGTAAACAACAGTGACACTAAGAATCTGTCAGATAAATCTGTGTGTGTAATAGGGCCCTAAGCCCGTTTGTTGTAATAAGGAAGCCTGTCTCCGTTCCATGCGGTTCATGGAGCATTAAATGGGTTATCCAGCGCTACAAAAACATGGCCACTTTTCCCCATACTGTTGTCTCCAGTTCAGGTTTGGAATTAAGCTCCATTTACTTCAATGGAACTGAGTTTCAAAACCCCACCCAATCTGGAGACAACAGTAGGGGGAAAGTGGCCATGTTTTTGTAGTGCTGGATAACCCATTTAAACTACTGACATGTTCCCTATAAAAAAAAAAAAAAAAAAAAAAAAAGTATATTTTAAGAGTATATCTCAACCTAAAAATACTCTATGAATGTTCAGTTGTCTTCTGTATTTCACATGTCAGAGCAAATAATAGTGCTGCTGTTCTGGGGAGAGGAAGCTGCTGAGTCAGCTTGTTGTAGATTCGTATTTACTTACCCAGCCAGCACACAGCTTTACATTGATGCTTCACTGCCCTTTCCAATCCCCATGCCTGTCAATCAGCTGTATGTTACTCCCCTAAGTAAACTATGTGTCATCAACAGTGTTGAGCAGACTTGTCAAACTGTTCGGGTTCGGCAACACTCTCCGGACCTGAATGCTCCGCGTTTGACCTCCAGCAACTGAAGAAGTTGGATGTCGCCCTAGGGAGTCCGGGAAAACATGGATATCTTTTCCACAACGTCATAGGGCTGCATGCAACTTTCCAGCTGTCGGGAGTCAAATGCCAAGCAATTGGGTTCGGAGAGTGTTGCCGAACCCGAACAGTTCGTCAAGTCAGCTCAAGTGAGTACTAAAATGTTCAAATTCTCTTTACTTTTAACAAGCCCCAATAAAATCATTGGGAGACTCGGATATTTTACCTGGTGCCCCCTACTCAGCAGAGGAAGATACCTGGTAACATAGGAAATTTAATGGAGGAAGTCTAGCTGAACTATTTTGCAGAAAGCAGTTATATATTCTGTTCTAATTTTTGTGTATTTCGTTTGAACATCCCCGAAGGAACAAATTATACAAAAACTATAACAAAAAAATTAAATAGGTTTCAATTGACTCAAACGACACCGCCCCCCCCCCCCCCAAAAAAAAAAAAATCAGCATCTAAATGCACCCTAGGATCTAACAATGCAAACTTCTATTTGTTTCAATGGAGGTCATAACCTAAGCAAAAGACAAAACAGCTATAAAAAAAAACATAAATGTGTAACAGCACCCCATATTACTTCTCTACAAGACATTGCAGTGAACCGTAAACCGTAGTTTAGAATGCATTTTTATAGATGTTTCCTATGGTCACAAAACTTGATTGAACTGACAAAGTAAAATAAACAAATAGAAGAAAAACAAAAAATCACAAACTGGAACTAAAAAAAAAAAAAAAAAAACCTGAACAGGAAATGAACTAATTCTACAGACATCATACAGATCAGTGTCACTATATGATAGGTAAGCTGAACAGTTCATTCCATATGTGCTTCCCTGACAGCTGATATACAGTATACCCTAAAATAGTGCATAATATATCTAGCGTGGAAGGAAAAAGGTCTTTCACATTTTTTGCAATACTCTGTGAAGGGATTAATCATCATTTTATACAAGTCACATTTTCAATCATTTTATTTTGCCCCTCATGGTATTTCATATGAGAACAATTTGAATACAATAATGACACAGTTGTTTTTTGTGTATTTTTTGTTTGTTTTCGAGGCCTTAAGTCCACTTCAAAATTAAAACAGAAGTAGATTGCAGTTCAATTGAATAACTTTTTTTTTTATATATATAACAATTTCAGAAATTTCACCAGGATAAATATCTTGTGATTCAGTTTCAAGAATAAATTCATTTTATTTGCAAAAGGAAATTGCACGATGAAAATTTAGATAGAAGATCCTTGATGTAGATCTTGAAATAAGAATCCACGTTCAGTATAGTTTTGAGATCTGTAAGCTGACTTTGTGTCCTCTGCTCAGACCTGTTTGGAGTATGAATTTGGTTTCCATACAGAATAAAAGAAGACAAAGTAGGTTTTTATTGTGACTGCTTTAAATGAGTGATCAAATACAATTTGAAACTGTCAAACTGCATAGAACTAGTTTTACCGAAGACCCAGAGCAGTAAGCCATTGGCTAATTTTAATAAAGCAAGAGAGTCCATGATTCCTGAAGAATTTTTCCCCACATTCGAAAATATCAGAATTTTCTCAGGATGGCAATTAAAACAATTCACATTAGAGGAAATATAACTACGTACAATTTAAAAAATTTGAATTTGTTTTCATTAAAAAAAAAAAACTATAATTTTATTTTTTTCTTCTGCAGTAAAAAGTTTGAAAAAGACACAAACAAATTTGAGGATTTTCATTTCATCCATTAATAACAAACATCCATTGTGGATGACTGGCAATATGCTAATTTACTTACTTTGACCAGGACCACTGACTTAAATGCTGTGAGTGGAAACCCAACCATCTTTCATCTTGATTACTGGGAATATCCAGTACATAAGATTTGGGACAGAAAATGAAGGAGGCTGGGAGTTTTTCAAAACAGTTTTTAGTTTGAAACAGACTTTAAAATTTGTATGCAAGATTTGTATGCAAGTTCACATTGATATAACCCTCATCTGTAAGGGTATGTGCACACTACAGAATATCCACAGAACTTTTAAGCGGTGTCCGTGTGGTGGACTCC
The DNA here is from genome assembly GCF_027789765.1 of Dendropsophus ebraccatus. Classification (NCBI taxonomy): domain Eukaryota; kingdom Metazoa; phylum Chordata; class Amphibia; order Anura; family Hylidae; genus Dendropsophus; species Dendropsophus ebraccatus. The sequence continues at coordinate 146,426,441 of NC_091458.1, forward strand.
GCTTGAAGTTCTGCCTGTCCCATATGACTTAATGATACTCTGAAGCTCAATCTACCATCCGCCCAAAGAAATGACGCGTCAATTCTTTGGGCAGACGGCAGATTTCCTTTTGAGAATATCAGGGAGTCTATGGGACAGGTGGCACTTCAAGCTAAGTCCACCGCACGGACACCGCTTAAAAGTTCTGTGGGTATTCTGTAGTGTGCACATACCCTTACATAGAAAGTGAAGGCAGAGCAACTCACGTCTTGTTGGTTTAAATAATGGTGTTAATGATCACATTAAAAAAAAAAATCTAAACTGAATGAAAATAGAGAATATGGCTTTGCATTATTACAATAATAATAATAATAATATTATCTGCAATTGGCATAACATTTGGAGGTCTAACACTGGACTTCTCACAGAACTTTATTATTTCATTTCCAAAATGAGAGAGGACCTCAAGGAGTTAATTCCATTACAGAAACAGACCTAAGCCCGATATAATGTCTCTGCCCTGCAGTGTTACTTACACATCCACTCACAACCACTTTTGGAAACACTACAAGCCCCTTGTGTAGCTGTAAACCATACATGTGGTAGCCATTTAGATTAAAAAAATTTCAATATTAAAGACAATATACTGGGCTTTTTAAATGAAAACTGCAAGTAAAACTAGTATTCTTGGCCATACATATCAAAACTCTTTCATTTTGTAAACTACTCTTTAAAATGCAACACTCTCTAACATGTTACTATGGACAAGAATAAGTTTTTAAACTTCCTATATATATGCCTCCTCATTTTATTCCTTCACACTTTAAATGTAATGATATATGCCCTCCAGAAGCATCTTAAAGTGAAGGCTCACCTTTATACATCTCATTTACAAATGTCAGAATATGTTATTGGTAGGAGTGGGTTGTCCCTTCAGCTTTACTGGGGTTGCCTGGGATTCGAAAAATGAGGCCGCTTTCTGCCATAAAACACGAGAATGCCTTTCCATGGGCTGTGTGCAGTATTGCTCCCCTGACATGAATGGGGCTGAGCTGCAATACCACACAATATCTGTGGACAAGTTGCCCTTGTGGAAGAAAGAAGACGTGTAACAATGTACAACTGCATTAACTTTAAAGGGGTTATCCTGCGCTACAAAAACATGGCCACTTTTCCCCCCCTCTTGTCTCCAGATTGGGTGGGGTTTAAAACTCAGTTCCATTGATGTAAATGGAGCTTAATTGCAAACCGCACCTGAACTGGAGACAAGAGAGGGGGAAAAGTGGCCATGTTTTTGTAGCGCTGGATAACCCCTTTAAAATCTCCAGATGTACAAGCGATGCTCTATCTACAATGAAAATCATGAGTACAGCCCCAATAACAAAAAATTTTTTTTTTTCCAAAGATCAAAAACAACATGCTGACCCCGCTCTCCGGCTCTCTCGTCCTCTGCTATATCTTCAGGCCGTTGCCTGATCAGGCTGTCAGTCATTCTGGAGGAAGCAGCCGGAGAGCAGGATGTTGGATAACAAGCAGCACAGAAGTTGTATACACTGCTTGTGATCTGGAAACCAATATATGCATATCTGTGCTGACAGTTTCCATGGCTGCATGAAGGATAGAGGGATCGTTCGTGCGGTTCAGTGTCTCAAGTTAGTGTGGCGAGTAAAGGCACAGCAAACAAGCACTGATCTCGCTGATCTGTGCTCGTCTATCGGGCCATGTAAAAGGACCTTTAGTGCTGGGTCTCAGGAGACAGGAGCTAAAGGAATGGAGCAGGAAGCTCCTTCTCCTAATGCATAGTTATAAGTGGCGGGGAGGATGGATGTTCGGAAACATAGTCCGGCACCTAATTCAAAACTTATGTATATTAGGAAAATGACGATCAAAAAACTGACCCCACAACTGGAAGTGCCCTCTAAAGCAAAGGTTTGTGTTTAGTTACTGTTAGAATAAAGCATCAACATGCAATGTACAGGAGACTTCAGTTTGTACAATCTTAATATATCTTTTAGAAGTATTGCTCTCAGAGTAAATTTTTAGATATCGGCCCTATTCAGCATTATAATGTCAATTTTTTTTTTTTTTTTTTTTTAAAGGCAACAGAAATCAAAAAAGAAAGTTAGGCCATCTCTTGAATACCCCAACTAAAAATAAACCCAACTCCAATCACACAAAAGACAGAGATTGCATAAATTAGGAATAGAAAGATCAATTTTATGTCCCCGAGCTTTTACTTTCAGCTGCCTTCTATCTATCTGGATAGCCAAAATTTTGTTTGCGACACAGATTTGATCACTCACATATGCAGTCCAGTCTTGAATTGTGTTTGTTTCAAGAATCACAACTCAGAATTTTTTTTTCTTTTGCTTTTTAATAAGATACAACCAAGTTTGGAAAAGGATGAGGTTGTTTGCGGTGGAACGTTGTTTTAAATTTTATTTTTTTTTTATTATATATTTTTTTTTTAAGCGTTTTATTGAAATTGCACATGAACAAGTAGACGGGAAATACAGTCAAAGAACAAATTGCAGAGGCTTCAAGAGCCAAAGCTAAACAATTTTGTAGGGCATCTTTTTCCCTTCCAAAAAATGTGAAATTATAACAATAAAAATACCAATTGACTAAATCTAGAAAGTCAAAAACAGCAAATACATGAAATCCTAAAACGACCTTTAAAATTACTAAAGACTTCAATACTGTTTACATTTATGTACAACATAATGCTACTGCAGATACCTCAAGTGTTAAAGCGTACCTGTCGTTTCAAAAAACTTTTGACATGTCAGAGAGACATGTCAAAAGTTTTGATCGGTCCAGGTCGGAGGTTTCAGACCCATACCGATCGTGAGAACGAGCCGGGAGAAGTCTGCGCTCAGCACATTCCTCTTCCGGCACTATGTCACATGATTAGTTGGAATCATAATGGAAGTGTGCAGACCATGCTGCAGTGCAATCCTTTCCCCCCTTCATGCTCACAATCGGTATGAGCCTGAACACTAAAACCCAGACCGATCAAAACTTTTGACACGTCTCTCTGACAAGTCAAAAGTTGTTTTTTTTTAAAAACGACAGTGACACTTGAAAGGAAACATTGCCAGAAATGCTGCATTTCTGCACAAATTATTTTGTCCTCCCTTAAAATTTCCTATGTCTTTTACAAAGAAAAAACAAAACATAAAATAGTATCTGCCAGTTTTTGTTAGGGAGTGACTAAAACATAAATCAAAGTAACCTCAAAGGGCAAAGAAACCATAGCGTCACACTCTAGAAGCTAGAAACAAAAGCCTAAATGGTAACATCTAAAACAAAAATAATAATAACCATTGGAACAAAAGGAGTAGTACAGAGCTTCCACCAGCCTGGTTCTCTGCATTGCTTAACTGTTAAGTGAACCCAACTTACATTCCCATTGCTGTACCAGGGCATAACCGCAGCACACCAATGATGAAAATAAAATAAAAAAATTATTTACAAAATTGTGGAGAAACAGCTATTACAGGAAACGGATACTGAAGCCTGTGTGTGTGTGTGTGTGTGTGTGTGTGTGTGTGTGTGTGTGTGTGTGTGTGTGTGTGTGTCGGTTAATGGAAATGTAGGTGTTTTTAAAAAAAAAAAATAATAATAATCATCAAAATTTCTAATTGTTGCCTTTCCTATTTCCATTGCTGACCATAAGAATCCTGATAAAACTCTTGGTTGTCATTACTGTAACCATAGTTACCAGTATATTCACCACCTTGCTGCAATGGCTGTTGCGCTATAGGCTGGGTTCCCCAATTCTGCTGATTGTTGGTCTGACGACGTTTGGAGTCTGGCTGGCTGTACCCATCTGCCTTTCTTTTTCCACCAACATTCCCACCTCTACTTCCTCGGTTACCACGTGAGTTACGACCTCGTTGGGGTTGCTGTGATGGCCCACCTCGTCCACCTCTGGATCCCCTAGGAGGGCCCATGGGAGAACCTCTTGGTACATAACTGGAGCGCCCTCCACGCTGAGGAGGCGCTGATCTGCCTCTAGGTGGTGGAGGCCCGCCTCTGCCACCTCTTCCTCCTCGCCCACGCACAGGGTATGCATCATCATACCCATAGTATGGATCATCGTAGCCACCACGGTAGTCATGATAATCATATGAGTAATAATCATCATAGTAATCTTCATAGCCATAATAATCTTGCGGATATGAATAGCCACCTCTGCCTCCACGGCCCCTGCCTCTGCCTAGAGGCGGCATACGAGGAGGGGGATAATAGTAATAATCATCATACCTAAGAATATAAACGGAGTATAAGCATGTGCATGGTGAAAGTACCAAATTTAAACTGTACCTGTCAAATAAAAAACAAAAAACTTTTGACACGTCAAAAGTTTTTATTGGTCGGGGTCGGAGTGTTCAGACCCAGATTGATCAGGAGAATGAGTGGGAAGAGACGCAAGCAGATTTGCGTCTTCTTCCAGCTTTGTGTCTATATGGGCAAGAGTGCCCCATAGACTTCTATCACGCGGCCATTTTGGTCACGTGACACAGAGCATGGGAAAGAACGCATTGAGTAAGGGCCCGATTTATTCTCTTGATCGGTCGTAATCTGAACACAGATCCCTACCCGATAAAGACTTTTGATATTTCTCTATGACATATCAAGTGTTTGCCAATAACAGTGGCAAAAAAACACAACACAGCTCTTTTCCTGCTTTGCTGGATAAGCCCCATTATATCAATATTAATATGTTATGCCTCCTATTATTAACCAAGTATAGTAAAGTAACTAATTAAAATGCAGGGGAAAAAACACGAGAGAAGAAAACTGAAAATCAAGTGGTCATAAATCTAAACTATACATTTCCATTCCTATATAGCCCAAGTTGGTGCCTCCAGGAGACAGATAAAAATACAAACCTTAAAGGGAAAGTGACAGCACATATATGTGCCAGAAGTGTCACAGCATGAGGGAACAGAGAATAAAAATAAATGTACTGACAGTATACTCAGTTAATATGTAACTTAAAAATTGTCAAAAGAGATGAGCGCAACTGCAGCAAGCTCAAGTCTGATTGTTCGCCATTTGAATAGCACTTGTCCAGTCACCATATATATCCATAGGCATGGGGTCAGTTTCCCTTTAAGGCACCAAGCACATTTGTATTTTCTGTCCACAAAAGAAAAAAAAAGAAAAAAAAGAGCCTGCTCTTGTACAATCCGAAATTTAGGCACGGAGGTGCCCATAGAAGTCAATGGACAGCTTAAGGATTAACATCTGTTTTTGCAGATCAGTTGCTCGGCAATTCCTGGCAAGACTCCTCCAGGTGACTATTTTCTTTTCTTTTTTTGCAGATCCACAAATAAAGGTGACATAAGAATGTCATACTGACTTGATGGGTTTTTGCAGAAAGCTTGCAGACATTGTGTTTTTGTGGACCGCAAAAAAAGGACGTAAAACGAGTAAAGAACTTTCAGATAAATAGCCACAGTACTCACAAAGTACCACGAGATGCCTGTCGTGCAGCCTGGCGCTCTTTCCTCTTCTTATCTGGGGGTTTTGCTAGTACTATCTCAATATCTTCACCCTCCAAGTCAGTTCCATTCATTTCATCCATGGCCTATTCAGAAGCAAAGACATTAACACATATAAGCATGCTATGTAGCCAGAATAAAGCTAGAAATTATATATAATGGGGCAAGCTAGGGTATATAAACACAATTTAAACAAGCACAACAAACAATGCCTGACAACGTAGTTCCCTATAGTAAATGGGACCAATCTGCAGTACAGTCACAGCTGTATGTATGGACCTTGCCCTTTGCCTCCATTCTGCTAATTAGCAGAGGTGCCATGATCTGGACCCACACCAATCAATAATAAACTTTTACCAAACCTATTTAAATGCTATTATATAGAAAAATATATGAATTTAACAAACCTTCATGTTTTATCTAGGTAATATAAAGTGATATGTTTCTAACTAAAATCCATACATAGTTATTCTGTCATTGTACAAGGTCTAAGAATACTGTAATAGAAATATCAATATGCTCATTTTCTATTGTATCCCTTTCTGCTTTTACTTTGTATATTGTAAACACCCTCTGATGCACGTAATGAATGGGGATGACTTATAAGAAGTGACGCTGCTCAGGGGGGCTGATGAAGCGCTGTTTCGTCACGTGAAACAGCTGTAACCTGTTCGTATCACTGTTAACTCTTTGTCTTGTTCATTTGAACTTCTAGGGAATAAGTAGTACATTTTTAAAGAGGAACACTGTTGCCACTCTTTTTTATGCTTACTGACATCCCTTAATCCCTTGCCCCGTAAAATTATTTTGGCAAATTTGTAACTCATTACCTTCAACAAGTCATAACTTCTTATATTTTCCCAAATAATGAGCCATATGAGGACCAATAGTTTTAAATGACATCCTTTATTTTATCATATTTTTACTACAAAAGAAGAAAAATATTTGTGGGACGAAATTGGGGGGGTTCTGCAGTTATAAAAGTGTAACTACTATTTTTAAAAACTTCTAACATGTCAAAGCGACATGTCAGAAGTGCGTATCGGTCGGTCGAGAACCTTGACGATCTCTAGAACAAAGAGGCAGGCGTGTGCGGAAGCACTGATCAGTCAGATCAGTGCTTTGCTGATTAAGTCAACCTAAGGTAGACATCGGCACCCAGTTCTTTTGCTGGCACCTGTCAGATCGCTCTCTGCATGCTGCGATCAATATTGATCGGGGGATGCAAAGGGTTAAATTACTGGGATCGGACTGAAGTCCCCCCCCCGTACTCACCCACTTGCTGAAGACGCGTGTAATTGCAGCGTCGGCAGCGAGCGGGAAAAGAGGAACAAACAAGTACTGACAGCGCTCGTTTGCTCCTCTTGGTCACCCCATGTAATAGGGGCTTAAGAATGGAGGAGACAAATAAAACTGGGTGCGCCAGAGATCTGGTGCAGTTTGTGCAAAAAAAAATAGTGGCTTACAGGACTCACACCACATTGGTGTGTATTTAGGAACAGACTGTAACTTACCTGACTGTAGGCGAGGCTTCATTGAAAAGGCTAGTTGGCCTAAATATGACATAGAGCCCAAAATGCTCCACCATTTCGGTGTAAAGTAAGCCAACAAGACTAAGACTAGACAGTCTGAGACGTGTCAAATTGTGAAACAATTGTGATAAATCTGGCATAGCATTGGTAGAATATCTAGTCGAGTCTCAGACAAAACTGTCTTAGTACTTGGCTTGACATAACATGTACTGACTCACCCTGACTGCAGAATCCCTCTCTTCAAAGTGCACAAAAGCATAATCCTTCAGTTTCTTCACCCGTTCCAGCTTTCCAAACACAGAAAAAGCCTTTTCTAGAATTTCCTCCGTTACTGTGGAAGACAAGTTCCTCACAAAAAGTACTTTTACCTGAAATGACAAATTAAGAATAAAGTCCCCTCAAAACAAAAACAACACACCACTATATTCATTTACTTAAAAAGGGTATTCCAGTCAGGTAAAATATATACTGAATCATGCCTCCCTCCTGCAGACTAACAATTCATTCCATACTTCTATACTCTGTAATTATCTTTTCAGTCTCTTTCCCCAAGTTCTCAGCTGCTGCTTTCTGCTGAACACACAAAAACTTGTGTGAGCTGTTCCCTCTCTCTCAATCCTCCTCACTCCCTTCTGAGATGGCTTGTGTAAATAGCGTCCCTGGCCAGCTGTATCTGAACCAGCAACTTGACCTCAGATTAAGCCTCGGGGGGAAGGAGACTAAAAACAAAAGTATGGAATGAATTGTTAGTCTCCAGGATAAGGGGGTGATTCAGTAATGGCAGCATTTTATAAGTCCATGTATGCAACATTTTGGTCTAGTGTGTCTACTGTCCCTTCAGCACAGTATAAAGCTGCTGTGCAGCTTGTGGCACATACCGCAAGCAGCTGCAGCAGAAGCTTTAGTAAGCAGAAAAAGAGGTTTTATTCTGCCTCGTGCTGACTAGTCATGGGCAGCTCTCACCCCAGATAACTAGTTGCCGCCCCTCTCCCGGGCCTTGCACCGCAGAATAAGGCCCTATTCACACATCCTGTTCCTGTCCACAATTGCGGATCCGCAGGAAAATAGGACCAATGTATTTCAATGGACCCATACACACATCCGTGTTGTGTACTGGGCTGCAATCCGTTCCAAAAAAAAAAAAAAAAAAAAAAAAAAAAGGACAGGCCCAGTCAAGGCCAGTAACTGACACACCCAATACAACTCTATTGGGTCCGTATTTTTTTATGGATGCAATACGGACTAAATTTGCGGATTGTTACTGACTGAAATTTGCGGATTGGAAAAATATACTGATGTGTGAATAAGGCATAAAACTTCATTTTCTGCTTACTAAAGCTACTATTGCTGAAGCCGATACATGCCACAAGCTGCACAGTAGCTCTATACTGTGCTGGAGGGAACCATATCGGCACAATAGTGCTAATTGGCCCCCTTTAACTTTTGATAAGTATATCATCAACCTTTGCTACTTATGTATCAACTGTGCATGCTTACCAAGAGACAGTGCTCTTTTTTATGCAACAATTCAGTCAGTATAATGTCACTGTGTGGTTACAGAGGTTTTGGTGCTGTGTGACAGGAGAGCTGACCATACAATGTGAGCACCCCCAGGATGCTCTGCTACTGAATGTAGACATGCAGCAGCTGTACACAGGAACAGTGAAGGGAGACACCTAGTGGCCATATGTAGAACACTGATTTAAAAAGAAAAAGTAAAAAAAATAAATAAAATATAACATGAGTATAAAACTGCTATCGTTCACAACCCCAGCTGATTCCTTAAAAAAAAAGAACGCAATAGTGCCTCTTTAACATTAAAAACGTTGACCCTCTATAGTCAATTAGGCAGGAATTTAGCTTTAGTCAGAAAATGAACATGATTTTAATGCAATACTGGGGGAGATAAATAAAAACTGTCTGGCTTTCCCACAGCAGCCATTAGGATATGAAAGCTGAGCTGTGATTGGTTGCTGTGGGAAAGCTAGACAGTTTTTCTTTATTCCCCCCCCACTGTGTCTTTGATGAGTTTTCTTTCCCTTAGATTTTAGTTGCCTTTATAATCATTCAGAGATGCTCACCTTTGCCATGATTTCAGGGTCCGGCTCCTCTACCGGATCTGCCCACTCTACAGTTACAACATTGCCCCAAACCTTCACTTTCCCACTCATTAATCTTCGCCTAGCTTGTGCTGCAGTTTTGTGGTCCTCGTACTCCAAGAAACAAAATCCACGGTTCTTCTTCTTATCATCGGGTTGATGGTAGAGAATCACGTCCACCAGGCCCTCTAGCAATTACATAAATAAGTACTTAAGAAACACTTTAAAGTCAGTAAAAAAAAATAATAATAAAAGTGTGATTAGGGCTAAACTAGAATCTGCTTAGATCTAATGATACGACAGGCAGAATCTGTGTTGTGCACAATCCATCTCGCTCCTGCATAGCAGCGCGCTGAATGTCTAGTGCAGTTCAGCACAACACCCTAAAATTCTGACTGTAATATTCACAAACCACTGACTGGACATCCAATTTGAGCTCTAACGAAAGCAAATTTTTGTTCCAGAAAAAAAAAAAAAATACTACTTGAATAACATCCAGTTACGATACCTGTGACTTTACTAAATTCTTCCAGAATATTTTCTTTAGTCTTATTTTTGGGGATTGAGCCAACAAAGAGTCTGTTATTTGCAACAGAAATGCATACTCCAATATGTTTTCCGGGACGTATTTCATAGTTGTCACACTGGATAAGACAATCATATAGAGAAAAAAAATTGTGTTACCATACCTTTAAAAACTGTATTATATAACGCTGTAGCGGCCCTGAGCTTATTATATGTAATGCAACCTTTAGATGTAATGTAACATTTGCGTTACATGAGAAAAAAAAAAAGTTATCAGCAACACAATGTGTGCAGCACCAGAACCAGTGGACTATGCTGTCAAATGAAACAAGGTTGTCTGGGAAAACATTATCAATAGCCTATTGAAATGAGTGAGGAACCAAGGCTGCAGTATACAGGTAACATAGCAAACTGCTTTCTCACGGTATCACAGATGCTAAACAGTTGGGGATACCAGGTGTCAGCTTTCTAACGATGCATACTATACTATTCTATCGATCAACTATTGATAGCCTATCCTGTGGACAGGAAATCAAATTTATTTTAGATAGATAGATAGATAGATAGATAGATAGATAGATAGATAGATAGATAGATATGCAAGTTCTAAAACGAGAAAAAAAAAAAGAAGAATGGGACCTGTTTTGTTACCACAGGCTGCAAAATAAAAATAGTAAAGTGGAAAATAAAGCTAGCATGCTTATTGTCAATATGCCATAAAAATGTCTACTAATCTGTGACAGATACTTTGTCTGATGCAATTGGTCATTACAAGGGCACTGTTGTTGAAACAGACCCTGACCTATCATAACTTTTAATAGGAGTATATCAGACCGAGACCAATCCCTAGACAGAGCTGGAAGAAGAGTTCTTTCCTGGCTCTATACTACATGGCTGTGTCTATGTAACCATTTCAGAGTGGAAAGAGAAGGGCTCAGCCCCGTGCTTCTCTCCCTGCTCATTTTAGGAATCAGTCAAGGTGAGAACACAACCATTTGCAACATGCTTCTAGGACATGTTAAAGTTGTGAGTTTTTTAAGCAACAGGTACACTAACTTTCAGTTAGGGTTTTTTAAAAATGAAATATTGCAGCATGCAGCACTATTCCTGCCATCAAAAGTGATAGAAACCTCAACATAACCTTGGGCAGAGGCTTCAGTGGTAGTATGAGCAGAGCTTTACATAATATAAAATCTAATTACCAACTTAACAGCCTCTTGTGCTGCTTCTTTGTTACAAAAAGTTATAAAGGCATAACCCCTGTTTTGCCCGGAGAGAGGATCCATCATAAGGCGAAGATCCCAGATGGGGCCTGCTTTTTCAAAGAGAGGGACAAGCTCATCTTCATATAAGTCTCTTGGTATCTTTCCAACAAACACCTGTTTAAAAATAGAAAAGAAAAAAAAAATCATTAACAGATGTATTCCCATAAAGTGATGCACTATCACTAGGTCATACAAATTACTTTATTATGATCAGTGGGTGATTTAAATGGAGCCATGCTGCGCTTTCCTGTAAAGCGGGTATGGCCTGTGGTCTACGGAGGAAAAAAAGGTAAAAAGGTATGCAGACCCAACATTCTCAGAACAGTGATAATCCAATGGTTTAAACCCCAATGATCATACTGTTAGCATATCCTAGCACTGTTGCCATTTCACTACAAAATGGGAATAACCCTGTCATAAAAAAAATTGTAATATAATGCTTTTTTCGGTTCATTTTAACAATATAAGTTGTACATATAGAACATAATCCGTCACACCTCAGTTCCGATGCCTGGTTGCGCACATGATGAAACAGAGTCTGGAGGTGGTCCGCCATATTTTCTTTGCCCTGTTGTTACATCCAAACTGTAGCCCGTTCTTTCAAGTAATGCCTAAATAAAAGCATTCATGACATCTGAGATGGCGTGTGTAAACAAACGTAACATTTTAAAAATATATACATTATTACTATTATTATTATATACAGATGACACACATGGATACATACATAGTTGTCTGGGGTTTGTTTGTTTTTTTTGCAAAACTGAGCCGTCTCTGGAAGAAAGTTACCATCTTTTTCTAAGACTGGATAACCCTTTTAAAGTGTACCTGTCGTTTTAGAAAACCTTTGACATACCATAGAGACAGCTCACTTTCTGGTCTAAATTTAAAAGAATAAATACATATGACTTACAATGGGCTCCGGTGGAGCACGACTTCTCTCTGCTCTCTCTCTCCCGATCGGTTCAGGTATGACCACTCGGACCGATCAAAACTTTTGACATGTCTCTATGACATGACAAGTTTTTTTTTTTTTTTTTAACAACAGGTACACTTTAAGAGCTTACTGTATTGCAACTAAAATCCCAGTAGGAATGATGTATGCAAATGTTATCTGTTATCCAAACTTGCTGACTTTTTAGGAGTTCCAATCTTTTACAAGGAGCTGTGTACATACAGTACATACACATAACCTTGGATATAATTACATGTATATTACCTTAATCTTTGCTTCATCTGGAGCCTTGATGCTTTCTTGAGTCTTGCTTCCCTGCTTCTCCCTCTGTCTATAGGTTTTCATAACTTTAGTAGGATGGGCGTTCTAGTTCTGAAAAAAAAAAAAAAACTATTCAATTTCAATTTAAAAAAATAAACAGAGAAAATGGAACACATTAGGGCGCTAGTGAAGTAGAATGACAGAGCGGCACTTCAGGTCTTCAGCCTATGAGCCACTGGATGTGATCCCCCTCACTGACCAGCACAACCATATGATGGCATCGCCCATGCCCAGGGATCCTATCCCTACTAGTACTGAGCGAACATGCTCGTGGTGCTCATATTCCTTCAATAACTGATGGACAAACAATTTTCCGCCCATCAGTTATATCTCCTGAAACCTTTTCTGCGGACACCATACTGGAAGCAGACACTGTTTTCCTGTATTGTTTGTGTACATAGTGCAACAAGATGTACAGGCTGTTGCAGCCAAAATAAATGGAAGTGAACAGATAGAAGAAAAAGAGATTATTACAGAAATGTAATCACAGCCTGTTAGCCTGCTCCCCAAGAGACCAGGGGATGATAGTGATTACCTATACAGAGCCTGTGTGTATACTGGTAATATGGTGTCTTCTCAGCTGTTTACAACATACAGGTCTTCTGTGTGTCCATCACATCACCAGGATACGTATCCCCTTGAAATATACAATGAAGGATCCTACTGAACAACCGCAAGCAGAGGACATAGTGAGATTGTGACTGGGCTTTTCTAGTCTTTAGGAATATTAACAGTTCTACTAATGTAGAACAGTAATCCCTATGGTCAATGGCCTTTAACTAGGGATGGGCGAATTTACAGGAGGAACGAAGCGACGCACTTTGTTAGGATCTGCCAGCCGCTTGTTGTGCTGCTTCACTCTGGGTGCCTGGAAAAGCTGGGTCTAGTCCTGGAATACTTCTCCCAGTTTGACAGCACTGGATCCAGCTTTTCCTAGCCAGGATTACCTCCGACCTCTGTTCCAAGGCTTCCCTCAAGTAGGAAAAATGTGCGGTATGAAGGTTGGGGGGGGGGGGTCATCAGAGCAGAAGCCGATGCAATAAAGCATATAGTTTCCTGCTGTTAACCCTTTCTGGGGTGCAGCAGTGATGGAATACGTAAATACAGCATTGTGTGTCACTTACAGGCTGCAGCAAAGAAATAGTTAGAGAAGATGGGGAAGGCACTTGGCTGCCGGGTGCTCCTAATAAGCCAATGGCTTCTGACTGTGGCCACAAGAGGCCGCTTACTCCCCCAGATTGCAGGACTTGGTGGAAGAGGAGACAGTGGGTGACCGCCCAGAAGCCAGGAAACATGTTTGTTTGTTTTTTTCTTTTTACAAGGGGGGTGTGGAGATTAACTACAGAGGAGCTGCCTAGGGTGAGGGCCTACTGGGGGGATTACATACAGGGGAAGGGTGTTAGTACAGGGGCAATTGCCTACAGGGGGAATGAATATCAAGATTTGAATCTGAATAGAAAAAAATAATAATAAATTAGTATTATTTTTTTGACGACATTGCCCAGCCCTAGACCGGGCTAAGATTTGTTAGGTCTGCAAGGACCAAACCCACAAACCTGTAATTGCAGTTGCTTATTAAATCTCTGTTGAATTCCTAGGCCCTTGGTTGAGCTCCTCCGGCACTTATGTAATGGATGAACTTGGGTGACCAGCACTGTACAAGTTCATGTGGGAAACCTGTTTGGCTGTAGGACTGCTCCTAAAAATAAAATTAATTAGAAAAGTCAGTACTTATAAACTAATAACAAGAACAAAAACTTTTCAAATTATCCTGCCATTATATAATGTTTTTGTAGTTTTTTTTTTGTTTTGTTTTTTTAAAATAGAAGAGGGTCACTATACTCTGACTGATTATCTGACTGATTATCGGTTGAATGAGCATTCATAGCAACACTCCTTCCCATTAACCAGCCCATTATTGAGCAAACGAATGAGGAAAAAAATTTAAAAATCATGGTTATCAGCCACACATGGCCCCATATAACCAGGGGATTATGAATTCATCAAACAGCTGCACCAATGACGCATCATTCGTTTCTGCGGCCCAGTCTACAACTGACTAAGGGTGCATTTACACAGAAAGATTTATCTGACAGATTTTGGAAGCCAAAGCCAGGAATGGATTTGAAAAGAGGAGAAATCTCAGCCTTTCCTTTATGACCTGATCCCTGTTTATAGTCTGTTCCTGGTTTTGACTTCAAAGATCTGTCAGATAAATCTGTCTGTGTAAATGCACCATAAGCCACATCATCCAACAGGACCGATACTCGGCCCATGTTAAAAGGTTTCTAAGGCTATACCAGGAGCAAATCCTGAAAGCAGTCTCTTCTGACTTTATGACTTTGTCCTCTGTACTCTGTACTGTAGATTTGGACAGTATCTTAAAGTAAACATTTATAGGGCTATTGCGCTCAAAATAAACTAACTATGTTGCTGCCCTTGGTAAGAAGATAAACATTCTGCACTTCCCCCAGTGTCCTCCTACGTCATCTTTGGGTTCCCAGCTGAGCGATCCAGCTTTGTGAGATGGACTCTGCTGGCAGTAACAGTCCGGTCAGCCAATCACTGACCGATATGGTACAGCGCACAGGTAGTTATTGGCTGAGATGGCTGTCAATGCCAGATCACTGAGTCCATCTCAGAAGCAGAGGCGGGATCACTCAGCAAGAGACCTAAAGATGATGCAGAAGAACAAAGGGGAAAACGGAAAGGTAATAAAAGGCTGTGTGTTATGTTCTCACCAAGGGCATCAATATATTAAAAAATTATTTTGAGCAGAATACCCCTTTAATTCTCCACTATGTTGACATGAATACATGAGTATACATACATGACGTGAACATTGCACATGTATGGAACACTGTGGCAGATCACATGCGCTACTCATTTCTTATGTGTTACAGACACTATTATGTTTTGCTCAAGAAGAGGGCATGGACAAGAATTAGGCATGGTTATATCCAAAGTTTAGGCGGAAATTAGAGCGTCAGTCGATGCAAAGACAGTAGAGATGAACGCAACTCTGATTGTTCGGCATTTGAGTACCAGTGGCTGAAGAAGTTGGATGCAGCCATAGGGAGTCCAGGAAGACAAATGCAGTCCATGGCCTATGGCAGTATCCATGTTTTTCCAGACGCCATAGGGCTACATTCTTCTTTAGCCACTAGTACTCAAATGGCGAACGATTGGTAAAATATAGGCAACCAGAGGAATAAATGGAATGAGTGTACTACTGCATCCAGAAAGATGATCAAAAATATTACAGAGATGTCTCCAATGACTCATACCCAGGACTATAACAAACACGGCAGCTCTTTACTGTAAGAGAAGTGACACTATAAAAACTTCTGCCAGAGGAGGTGGTCATTAGGAATTCACTGAAGTGTAACACTATTACAGGCTACTAGATTTTTAAAGAAGAGTAACTGAACCAGGGAGAGAAGTACGTCACTGCCAAAACAAGTCCGTCTCAGAAGAAGCAGCCACATGATCAGCAGGAAGCTAGAAGAAACAAAGTAGGGGAGTATGCCATGCCTTTTATTTTCATTGTGGTCCCAGTAATAAAGATTACAAAAAAAAAAAAGAAGTATCTGAAATTCCCCTTTAGGGTGCCTTCACACAGGACGTATTGCAGTGGAAATCTTGCTGCGAGTTTTGCAGAGAGATCTGCTACAATGTAAGGTCCTGGCAGGTCCCTGTGCCCACATACAGCGGTCTTTCAGATCACTACGAGTATGTATATCACCTGCGCCTTAACCGGCTCCCGCTGTATACAATACATTACCTGTCCTCAATCCTTGCTGCATGGGGTCCCGGCTTCCTGCTCTCCCGACCAGCCAATAAGTGGCTGCGGCTGGGCAACACACTGATTGGCTGGGCGAGAGAGCAGGAAGCCAGGACCACATGCAGCAAGGATTGATGACAGGTAATGTATTGTATACAGCAGGAGCCTAATAAGAGGTTAAGGGGCAGGTGATTTACATAGTGGCAGCAGTCTTTCAGTATGTATTCACAGGGACCTGCCAGGACCTTACATCGTAGCGGATCTCGCTGAAAAACTTGCAGCGAGATTTCCGCTGCTATACGTCCTGAGTGAAGGTACCCTTAAACTATTTTATTATGGGACTTGAGCCATGTGATCATGGTCTGACAACTAGTCATTTTGACCTGCACGCAGGACTGTCTGTAAATTACAGGATTACTTTAGATCTATCAAATTCATCGAAGCTCTGAGACACCTCACCTCCAAACCTCCACCCTCAATGTTCCTCTGTACATTTCTCTCTATGCAAAGTTTGCGGCTGAAGATATGGTTTCTTTGTGCACTGACATAAGGGTAGTCCCTGTAAGAATTAGCTACAGAGCTATAAACCTCTTAATCACACTGCCTTGTGCTTCAGAGATGCTGTCCCCTGTCTCCTGTTTGGAAAACCAGAGCATTGCTTAGAAACACTTCGGAATTAGGAGACACAGAAGCTGTAACTATACAGTGGTACCTCGGTTTAGGAGTAACTTGGTTTGAGAGCGTTTGGCAAGAAGAGCTCACAGTTATTCAAAATTGTGACTTGGTTTAAGAGCATTGCTTTGGTTTAAGAGCTCCCTGTACTGGGTGGGAGGGGGAGTGGGAAAAGGTATGGTCTGCATAGCTTGGTCTACAGCCCTGTACTCTGACCCAGGAAGTCTCCCTCACCTTCCAAATCATAGCACATTCACTTCAGGCTGGGGCTTACATCAGGGGACAGGACTGTGGAGGTAATCTCTTCATAGCTGTAACCCCTCTCTCCCCGGACAGAGAGTGCTGCATGTATGTGCCCACATGTGTCCTGCTCAATCCTTCATGCTCCCTGCAGTCTCTATCAACCTTTGTGTTTCCCATCATCTCCATTCCTGCTATGTGTCTGCACTTACACTCAGCTATACACACTGCTGCTATAATGTGTCTGCACTTACACTCAGCTATACACACTGCTGCTGTTTCTTCAGGTTTATGCACTTACTGTACATTATACTCTACAGGCTGATTGCTATACTGTACAGTAACTTATATTACACATTCAGCTGTTTCTAAATGTTTGTTTCATTTGTGTTACATGTTATTCAGAATAAAAATCATTATTTTTTGGGTGTGGAACCAATTGTCTGCATTTCAGTGATTTATAGGAAAATTTGCTTTGCTTTAAGAGTGGATAAGGATAGTCCCGGAACGGATTATGCTCGCAATCCAAGGCACCACTGTACTTCCCAACGCTCCTCCAGGTCCCAAGAGAAGCTCCGAGTCACCAACCTTTCTCTTACTTAAGACTAGGGATGGTCCGAACCTGCCGAAGTTCGGGTTCGTACGAACCTGAACTCTCGGCAATGATTCCCGCTGTCTGCCCGCTCTGTAGAGAGGGTGGATATAGCTGGTGGACCGCCTGGAAAACTGGGATACAGCCTATGGCTATGACAGAACCTAAACTATATTAATGAGGAACATTTATTAAAATTTTATTTTCAAAGATTTTTTTTTTCCCTAAAGCTGGAGTCGGAGTCTGTACATTTTTCCGACTCTAGCTCAGACTCAGACTTCACGGCCCTGCTCAGCTTCATACGGTATACCTCCCTCCCCCTCTGTAGATCTTCCCCCATACTGTATACTTCCCTACCCCGCCATAGTTCTTCCCTCATATTGAATCTTAACCACCCAGTGTCAGTGATCTGGTCAGATGACTGTAACTTTGGCTTATATGCAAAGTAGGATTTATATTTCATACCTACTCCAAACATTTTCAGAGAAACATGGTATATAGGCAAAAATAAATAGCTGCAGCTTTAAATGGTGGAAAAAAAACATGTAAACTCACCATTTATGTTTTTTTTTAGTGACCTAATCATTCCCGCCATTGTTATCCCAACATTCCCCCCAAGCTGAACTGAGATGAACTGTCAGAAAACATAACACCAGGCAGTATGGAGCAGCTGTTAGGAGGGCGCTGAAGCTCTAGCTACCAGAGTATCTTACTCACCAGTGATTACACTTAAAGATAAGTGGGATTCGAGCATGCTTTAGTCTGTCCGAATCCGAGCGTGCTGCATTTGATTAGCGGTGGCTGAAGTTCGCTTGAGTTAAACTCATCTCTAACTATACTCCATACACCTCAAGTCGACATCTACATGATTTAAGGTTTTTTGATTCTTTATTAATCTCTGCCACTTTTCAAGGATCTGCTTAAAGAGGATGTACCACCAGGTACATCCTCTTAATCTGAACCAACGGATCGAATGGCGCCGTCACGGGGAAGCCGTTGCCACGGTCTGTTTTTCGGACCACGGCCCGGTTCCCGAGCACAACGCCGTTCTATGCACCGGAACCGACCGGTGCTCAAGCACTGGAGGTAGGTCGGGCCACCCCCAGTGGGAGGGAATTCCCTCCCCTGTATGACGGGGCTCCATTCATTCTTCCCCGTGACGGCGCCGTTCGATCCGTCAGTTCAGATTGAAGACGATGTACCTGGTGGTACATCCTCTTTAAGTCAAACATTATGAAAACAACAAATGGGGGGCATGCACAGCCAAAACAATTAATAAGGTTGGGTGCTAACAATAGGCATATAGAAAACCTATATACCAGAAGAAGCAAAGAAAGGTATATGCCATATAGTAAGTAAGCACACCACAAGTCATAAAGTAAACTCAAAAATAACAGTACTTTATTCCACAGGTACAAAAAAGAGATATAAATAATACTTATAGATCCAAAAAGATTAAAAACACTTAAAAAGCACACCAAACATGGAGACACCACGTAAGGTGTCATCCACCTTGACACCCCGTACAAGGATTATAATGTGTCCTGTTCAAAATAAAGAAGGTAAATAACCCTTCAAAAGTGAAAAAATATATATATTGCCATAAAAAATAGAATATCAAAACTAATACAAGCAACAATAAGATGAATAGGCAGATAATACAGTGATACCCAAACAATAGATAGTTACCACCTAACCAAGAAATGAACAGTGACACAACGGGGTGTCAATAGGAAGAGCCCCACGCGTTCCGTCCGCACTACCGGACTTCCTCAGGGAACCGACCGGTGCTCAAGCACTGGAGGTAGGTCGGGCCACCCCCAGTGGGAGGGAATTCCCTCCCCTGTATGACGGGGCTCCATTCATTCTTCCCCGTGACGGCGCCGTTCGATCCGTCAGTTCAGATTGAAGACGATGTACCTGGTGGTACATCCTCTTTAAGTCAAACATTATACAACCAGAAAATGACACATATACAACAGTATAGCTGATGAAAGACAT
Organism: Dendropsophus ebraccatus; assembly: GCF_027789765.1. NCBI lineage: Eukaryota > Metazoa > Chordata > Amphibia > Anura > Hylidae > Dendropsophus > Dendropsophus ebraccatus. The sequence goes on from NC_091458.1 coordinate 146,445,919, forward strand.
GATCAAAAGCCTCACTGCTGAGATCCACACTGATCAGAAATTATAGCCTTGGCGGGATCGCAGCAGCACAATACACTCCCCGGCTAGCCACTCATTCTCAATAACTTGCCCTGAAAAATAATGATAGAATGAGCAGCCAGCCGCGGAGTGGATTGGATATATCTCCTGATCACAGTAGGTCTTAGCAATGAGACACTGATCAATAACTTGACGTGTGATGACAAGCCAAAAGGTTTTTGTAATGACAGTGCCCATTTAAGGTGAGCTTGTGATATTCTCTGAGTAATCCAGCCACCCACGGACAACCATTGCCGCAATTAATAATCTGCCTTTTTTCCCCCCCATATGCTACACTGCTCACTAGGTATTTGTGCTGTTAGTTTATGATGCCTGATATGCCCCTAGACTGTCAACTGGGTCATTCTACCACTCTGTTCTTCATGGGAAGAGCACTAAGGTTTATGTCCACTTATGAACCAAGAACCATCCCCTTCCAGAGGATTTTACAAACCTCTCACCCCCGCACCCAGGGTGGAACCCACCTGACCCCCCCCACCCCACCTGCCCCCCCCCCACCCCACCTGCCAGTCCTGCTGCAGAGAAATCGCCGCCTTCTCGTCTGCCGCCCAATATGGAGCAGTGATTTCCTATGGACATCGGACTCATCTCTTCTAATATGCATACTAAGCCTGCAGCAATTTCTCCTCGGCAGGACCGGCATCAGGAGCGGGACTGGCAGGAGGGGGGAAGTATGGGGAGCTCTGCCCTGGGTGTCGGGTTTAAAGGTTCTCTATGAATGTCAGAGGATGTCATACGTCCTTCCTTGGATGTCAGAGGATTAGAGATGAGCGAGCCAGCTGAGATCCGCATTTGTATGAACCCAAACCATCAGCATTTTAATCCCGCTGTCTTCCCGGTCTGTTGGGAAGGTGGAGACAGCCCGAGTCCCGTCTGGAAAACATGATACAGTCTAGGTCATAGGACTGGGGCTGTCTCCACCTTCCCCAAGGAGCAGGCAGACAGCAGGATTCAAAAGTTGATAGTTCTGGCTCGTACGGCTTGCTCATCTCTACAGAAGATTTCAGTCGTGTTCTTGCTTTACCCCACAAATGCCAAGAAATAGGGGGTTTACTATGTGGTTGAATATCTGTACTTTTTACTTAATAGTCCAATGTGTAGGAACTTCTTTCATAATCACACGTAGCGTAGCACTCACATCCTATAAGGTTCCTGCCAGGGAAGACTACAATCAGGCAGATAGTGCTGTGTCATACAAGCAACAAACAGGTGAGAAGCGAGCAATCGTGCCTGGCACGTCCATCAAGTTTAACCAAGGAGAGGATGGATTCTTGTTCTAAGAACTTGTCTCTCCTGTTGGGAAACCTCCACTGTTTTTGCTGTGACCAGATCCTGGGGTGACTGTTCCACACAGTCACTGTTCTTACGGTAAAGGAGGCTTGTCACCTCCGGAGATTGAACCTTTTCTCTCTCCAGGCGGTGGCAGTGCCCCCTTGCCTTTTGAGGGGTTTTTACCTGGAACATCTTTTCCCCATATTTCTTGTTGAGGCTATATATATATATATATATATATATATATATATATATATATATATATATATAAAAATTTATAAATTAATGTCTCTTCAAGACTAAACAAATTTAATTCTTTGTTTGGGAAATTGCAGCTATTGACGTAAATTAAAAAGAGCATTAGGCTACTTTCACACTTTCTTATCACATCAATGTTTTATCAGCCATCATCCATTTTATTATGCAATAGCAATTTAAAGGGGTTATCCAGCGCTGCAAAAACATGGCCACTTTCCCCCTACTGTTGTCTCCAGTTTGGGTGGGGTTTTGAAACTCCTTTCCATTGAAGTAAATGGAGCTTAAAGGGGTTGTCCGGCGATAAAAAATTATTCACAGAATAACACACATTACAAAGTTATACAACTTTGTAATGTATGTTATGTCTGTGAATGGCCCCCTTCCCCGTGTTTCCCCCCACCCACGCTAGACCCGGAAGTGTGGTGCATTATACTCACCGCATGTCGTGTCGTCCACGGTCTCCGATCGTCAGCAGTGACGTCTTCTTTGGGAGCTTGGCGGATCTTCCCAAGTGCCGGCCACCCTCTGTAGCGTCATCCGAAGCTCAGCCGCGATTGGCTGAGCATAACTGTGCTCAGCCAATCGCGGCTGATGACGCGGCCACGTCATCAGCTGCTCAGCCGCGATTGGCTGAGCACAGTTATGCTCAGCCAATCGTGGCTGAGCTTTGGATGACGCTGCAGAGGGCGGCCGGCACTCGGGAAGATCCGCCAAGCTCCCGAAGAAGACGTCACTGCTGACGATCGGAGACCGTGGTCGGCACGCGACAGGTAATGTATAGCGCACCACACTTCCGGGTACACGGGTGGGGGTGGTGGGACACGGGGAAGGGGGCCATTCACAGACATAACATACATTACAAAGTTGTATAACTTTGTAATGTGTGTTATTCTGTGAATAATTTTTTATCGCCGGACAACCCCTTTAATTGCAAACTGCACCTGAACTGGAGACAACAGTAGGGGGAAAAGTGGCCATGTTTTTGTAGCGCTGGATAACCCCTTTAAGATGGCTTATTGAATTTTCACATGCAAATCAACACAAAAAATTCAGAAAAATCTGTGCTCATTTACCCTCAGACAATGTCCACATTAAGTTTACAAATGTTTTACAACAAAAATAAAAAATTCCCAACATTGGCTATGTCTACTATTTGTAAACATATTAAAGGAGACCTGTCCCCCCCCCTTGCCGGGGTGACAGGCTCCCAACCCCCAGCTAGATCCCCTTATACTGGCCTCATCTCGCCAAGTCCCACTCCTGGAGCCGGTCCTGGGACCGAGTTATCCTGGTCAGAAGCGCTGTGGAGCGCACGGCTCCATTCATTCTCTATGGACGCTGGACCTATCTCCACAGCGCGCGACGGCTTCTGACCAGGATATCTCTGTCCCGGGACCGGCTCCTGGAGCGGGACTCGGCGATATGAGGTCAGTATAAGGGGATCTAACTGGGGGTCGGGAGCCTGTCACCCCGGCTCGGGGGGTGACAGGTCCTCTTTAAGTTTTACAGCCTTTTGCTATGTATTTACATGCCAAAATACAGCCATATTTTAGTACAAAATTCAAGGTGTTGTTTGGGCTGTAAATGGCATCCCAAAAAAAAGCTATTTTGGTGTTTTAGATTTTGTCAAAAAAGTTTTTAACTATGCCCCAAAACAGAGCTATATATTGCAGCTCATAAAACGCCCCAAAAGTAAAAACTACTTGAAAAGAGTGTGAAATAAAAATATGTAAAATACAGTCCAGAAAATGTTGCAGACACATAACCTTAAAGCGACTCTGTACCCACAATTTGACCCACCCAAACCGCTTGTACCTTCGCATAGCTGCTTTTAATCCAAGATCTGCCCTGGGGTCTGTTCGGCAGGTGATGCAATTATTGCCTTTAAAAAAGAACTTTTACACTTGCAGCCCTGTGTAAAATTGGCGTGGCCTAGAGTAGACATGCCCTAGGATAAGGAATGCCCTTAGAACAATGTTTCCTATTCATCACCTGTGTGAACATTGCACATGGGCTGGATGGTTAAGGCACCTGTGCAGTTTTCAGACAGGTGAGGAATAAGAAAAATCCTGCCCCGGGGAGTTCCTAGTGATGAGGAGGATTGGAGGGGTGTTGCAATCCTAGGGCATACACGCCACAGGACTGCAAGTTTAAAAGTTGTGTTTTAGGACAATAACTGCATCACCTGCCAAATGGAACCCAGGGCAGATTTCGGATTAAAACCAGCTATCCGAAGGTACAAGCTGTTTGGAGGTGTCAGATTGTGGGTACAGAGTCGCTTTAAAAGGGTTGTCCAGGGACAAACCTGTTTCTTTTTTTTGAAGTACAGTATTATTGTAATTTGCACTAACTTAAGACACATCTAAAGTTTCTGACTCTTGAGACCATCTGTGATCCCGAGATACAGCCAGAGATGTGCAAGGCAATGCACTTAACTCCCCACCTATCATTCAAGTTGACAAATTTGCTTGAGTCTATGGAACAAAGGAGTCAGATGTCCCCCTCCCAGCTCTATTTCGGAATCCCAGGGGGTCTCAAAAGTGAGACCTGACGCGATCATTAATTTTTGACATGTTTAAAAGGAAACTCCAGCGATCCAGGGTGGATAAAAATCAATGATTTTGTAAAAAAAATCAAAAAAATCGGATTTTTTTGATTTAAATCGGATTTTTTTCAATAAACTGCTTTTTGAGGAAAATATTTTACCATCCAAAGGTTCTTCCATCATGAGATAAAGCTGAGTTGTTTAACTCAGTAGAATAAAGGCTGTATATGTTCTCAAATGTTACAACATGAACAGAGTTGAGAAAAAGACCTTAATCCTATTGTTCTACAAACCTATGAATACAGAATCATCCCCTTCAGTACCAAGTCCAAGAAGTTAGACAATATGTTTCTGATTGTTTGGACTATTTTTTTTTTTTTTTTTGTTAAGCCAAATTAGTTAACATGGATGTTTGTTTAAGCAAATAACGTATGCTGTAATGTTGTTATTGTTTCAGTTGAATAAATCCATTTAAATTGTTATTAAGTTCAGGATTATTTTTCTCCTTCCTAAGTACAACAGAACAGTGGTGTCCAAATATGAATGATTAACCCATTAAACTGGGGAGAAAAAAGTAATATAAAAAGTGATTCTAAAAATCTTCATCTACTTGCATGTTAAAGTAGCAAGAACTAGTTTAGGTAGAAACTTTGATTTAAATCACTGATTTAAATCAAGCCTTCCGGACTAGTGATTTAAATCGTGATTTAAATCGTGATTTAAATCAGTTTGATTTAAAACAAATCCACCCTGCAGCGATCTGATCAAAAAATAAATAAAATTATAAAAAAGCATTTAGGTGCGCTCACCGATCCCCCATCGATTGTTTGACCCTCGCTTGCCTACACTACTCCTATCCCCAGATTTAAACTTTTACAAATGATCCCGGTTTTACAACATTGCACCCGGCTGGGAAACTACATATCCCAGCATACACTGCACCTCAGAACCAACTGCTGGAACCCGCCCCTATCTTGTAGTATATGCCCACCACTAGTTCTATCTGCCTCTACTTTGCACAGTAAACACAGTATCTATCTATCCATCTACACAGATTAGATAGGGAAGGAGAGAGAGATGAAACAAAAGGGTCTCCTTTCCCTTATACTACTAAGGAGCAGGGTTGTGGAGTCAGAAAAAATGTACCGACTCCGACTCCAGCTTTAAAAAAAATCTTATAACAATTTAGAATTGAGTTTTGATATGAATTTTATAAGTTTTGCTCATCAATATATATTATGAGCAACATTCTAATAGGACACTGGCCCTATTAGATAAGGGTGGTCGGGGAAAAGTTGTCGGTCATTATTTGTCAGTTTATTCCTGAGCTGGAAGAGTCCATTGTGTGGGGGGAGATCTGTCCAGTTCTCTTCCTGCATGCTGGATGACTGTATATGAGCAGCAGTGTAATATGAAGGTATCCTGTGGTATATAGAGGAGAAGGAGAAGACATAAGTAGTGTAGCAGTGTTTTTCTTCAGTGTTCTATGGCTGCAGCAGGCTGTGTGTGTGTGCGCGCTATGGCTGCAGCAAGCTGTGTGTGTATGTGCGCTATGGCTGCAAGCTGTGTGTGTATGTGCGCTATGGCTGCAGCAAGCTGTGTGTGTGTGTGTGTGTGTGTGTGTGTGTGTGCGCGCGCTATGGCTGCAGCAGGCTTTGTGTGTGTGTGTGTGTGTGTGTGTGTACTATGGCGTGCCCCCACACCCACAGTGACCCCTCTATATCACTATGTGTGACCCCTCTATATCACTATGTGTGACCCCTCTATATCACTATGTGTGACCCCTCTATATCACTATGTGTGACCCCCTCTCTATCACTATGTGTGACCCCTCTTTATCACTATGTGTGACCACTCTTTATCACTATGTGTGACCCCTCTATATCACTATGTGTGACCACTCTTTATCACTATGTGTGACCACTCTTTATCACTATGTGTGACCACTCTTTATCACTATGTGTGACCACTCTTTATCACTATGTGTGACCACTCTTTATCACTATGTGTGACCACTCTTTATCACTATGTGTGACCACTCTTTATCACTATGTGTGACCACTCTTTATCACTATGGCTGACCTCTATATTACAGTAATCTGGCATTGTTAGCAGTGTTTCTGTGTGTATGGTGAATATTTAGTTAGAAACTAAAAGACCACCTGCTCCATCTAGTCTAGTTGTGAGTAGTTCAGGACATGGAGGCTGGAGACTGGCTGCATCCACTGCACACACAGGAGAAGCTGCTTTATATCTTTCCTCATTCCCTCAGAAGTCACCCAAGGATCATGTAGGAGTCAGAGTCGGAGCCGCGGCTTATCGACTCCACAGCCCTGCTAAGGAGAGGCTGTTTCCCCGCCCCTTGGCTGGGTGATCACTGATAGATGTGACGACAGCAGTGGGTGGGGTTACAGATGAAGCGTTACAGCTTGCCTGGCAACAGAAGAGACAGATCATGTGACCTCTGTCTCAGGAGGGAGGGGGGGGAGGACAGAAAAGTGGAGACAGAGTGGAGCAGAAAGTGAGGATTTTAAGCAGCTGCAGGGTGTAAGCCAGTATGTGCTGCAAACGGACCAATTCATGTAATAGAAACCTATCACACAAAAGCTTATATTAATGGTAGGGATTGAAGAGAATTAAATCTTTCTTAACTGGAGTTCCACTTTAAGGACATACAGTACCAACTAAGCAGGCAAGATCCAACAGCACCATAAGATTGAGTTTACTAGCCAGGTAGTAGAATGGATGCATGATGTAGAGCTGAAAAATCCAAGTGTCAGCATGTAAACATATAAAAGTCCAGCAGCATCTAAGATTCCAGCAAAAATCCAGAGATTTTATCGCAAATCCAAGTATAAACAGCTACATTGGGATCAGAGATGGAGCATATGAAGCATACTCTGAAGTACCTGGATGCTAGATAAAGACCATCGCTGGTTGAAATATTCCTGTTTATACTCGAACAGGGCCCTTGCATATGGAGTAAAAAAGGCTGAATTTGAGACGGGAGTGTGCGGGGCGGATTCCGCCTGTCCTATATGGGATTTCTCTTGTGCCTTTCCTCTCTGTTCACAGAATGAATATGTTCTTTCTTTGAGCGGAGAGGAGAGGCACAAGAGAAAACCCATTGAAGAAATAGGAAAGGCGGAATTTTAAGCGGACTCCGCTCGTAAATTCAGACACTTACTGTGCAAGGGCTCATCTGCAATAAATCTTGATATCAATGAAATCTTGGATCCTGTTGGACGTCTTTGTTTCTACAGCGGTACCTTGGTTCTCAAACCTAATTGGTTCCGGAAGGCAGTTTGAGAACCGAGTAGTGACTACCCATAGGAAATAATGTAAACGTGTTTAATTAGTTTCTGCACCAATAATTACCTACAATACTCATTTATTACATTGAAAAGTACCTAGTTAAATTACTACAGTACAGAACAGCACTATAAGGCACATTATACACAAGAAACATTCAACAAAACCAGCAATTATAGTACAGTAGTCACCAACTCCTCACTCATCCTTTATTGTATAGATTTGGGAGATGGTGGTGCACTGACTGTACTACTACTGTACTGTATATGCACTCCAGCACTCTTATAAAGTACTGTACAGGATGGGAGATGGTGCACTGACTGTACTATTACTGTACTGTATATGCACTCCAGCAGTCTTATACAGTACTGTACAGGATGGGAGATGGTGGTGCACTGACTGTACTACTACTGTACTGTATATGCACTCCAGCAGTCTTATAAAGTACTGTACAGGATGGGAGATGGTGGTGCACTGACTGTACTACTACTGTACTACATATGCACTCCAGCAGTCTTATACAGTACAGGATGGGAGATGGTGGTGTACTGACTGTACTACTACTGTATTGTATAAGCACTCCAGCAGTCTTATACAGTACTGTACAGGATCGGAGATGGTGGTGCACTGACTGTACTACTACTGTACTGTATATGCACTCCAGCAGTCTTATACAGTACAGGATGGGAGATGGTGGTGCACTGACTGTACTACTGTATTGTATAAGCACTCCAGCACTCATACAGTACAGGATGGGAGATGGTGGTGCACTGACTGTACTACTACTGTACTGTATAAGCACTCCAGCAGTCTTATACAGCACTGTATGTGAAGCCTCACCAGTACTAAACTCACCAGGTACAACCCACCACCCACGCTCGCAAAAACATTCAGATACCGAGTACTTTAAGACTGGGCGACCGAAAAGTTTTTGAGAACCAAAGCAAACTTTCCTTGAAAATACAGTTTGAGTTCCAAGCAGTTTGAGAACCGAGGTACCACTGTGTAAGGTAAAAGGGAACGTGTCGCCTAAATGTTCTTTTACTGATTAGAGTCAGATACAAAAAAAATGTTTTTCGATTCTGTTTCTATTTTCTGACTGATTTTACTTTTTGTATAATTTTATGGGGGCTGCCATCTTGCCTGTGCTGTTCTTAACAGCATTTAGTGACATGCTTTACAGCAAGCCTCGTAGACATAGACGACAATAGACAGAGTCTGTCCCATTGGGATGAGCATGAAATATTACTGTCCGCCCTCTGTGACCTGTGAAGAGGTCATTCCTTAGGGAGCTGTAATTGTGTCCTCTATCTACTGGTGTCACATTTCGCTGCAATGTTGTACAGAACAGCTTATGGCAGCCTCCACTTATCACCACAAACACAACAGTAATTGTGTGTTTACACAGACAGATTACATGACAGATTTTTGAAGCTATTAAAGCCAGGGATGGATGTGAAAAGAGGAGAAATCTCAGTCTTTCCTTTATGACATGTTCTCTGTTTAGAGTCTGTTCCTGGCTTTGGCTTTAAAGGGAACCTGTCACCCCCCGTGCCGGGGTGACAGGCTCCCGACCCCCCGTTAGAGCCCCATATACTTACCTAATCCCGCCGGGTCCCGCTTCTGGAGGTGGTCGGGTGACGGAGATCTCAGCCGCTGCAGCCCGGCGCGCGCGCTGAGAGATGAGTCCAATGCTCATAGAGAATGACGGAGCGCTGGACTCTCCTGTCATTCTCTATGGGTGTTGGACTCATCTCTCAGCGCGCGCGCCGGGCTGCAGCGGCTGAGATCTCCGTCACCCGACCACCTCCAGAAGCGGGACCCGGCGGGATTAGGTAAGTATATGGGGCTCTAACGGGGTCGGGAGCCTGTCACCCCGGCACGGTGTCAGGGGAATATCACCAAAAAATATATGTAACATAAACATATGTAACATATGTAGCATTATTCAAGCAATAAGTCATTCTCAGATGACACATTCCCTTTAAGGACATGTCAACTTACTGAAAGAATTTCCCCACAGGTGCTGCCAAAATAAAAATAAAAATTATTCATATTTACCTGCCACAATCCCCTGCCGATAGCATTCAGATGGTACCCAGTCTTCTCTGCTTTTGATGATGTGCCCTCTCTGCCAGTGACGGGCTGCAGCCGGTCACTGCTGAGCAGGACTGACAGAAAGACGCAAGGAGGTCTGAGTGTTAGCAGCAGGGGATCAAGGCAGCAGAGTGTACATTATTTTTTTTTGGCAGCATATCGGGGCTTTTATTAAAGGGGTACTCCAGCAGGGGGCACTTTTTTGCTGGGACCGGGGAGGAGGTGGCCGAGGGAAAAGACGTCCGGTTCCAGCGGCGAGTTCCGCATCGCGGCGGTCCGGCCGCTTCCGGGTGTCTGACGCAGGCCCGAGACGTGACGTCAGATCTGAGCGGACTTAAAACGGATCCCGCCTCCTTCACTGAGTGGCTGAGCGGACCTGAGACGTCACATCTCAGGCCCGCGTCAGACAGCCGGAGCGCCGCGATGCGGGACCTGCCGCTGGTACCGGGGAGGTGAGTGGACGTCTTTTGCCTCGGCCACCTCCTCCCCGGTCCCAGCAAAAAAGTGCCCCCCCCCCCCCGGTGGATTACCCCTTTAAAAAAAAAAAAAAAAAAGTTCATCCCCAGACTCTGTCTTTGGGTATGTGCACACTGAGGAATAGGAGAAAACGGATTCCGCTTGAAATTCCACCCTGAGGGTATGTGCACACTGAGGAACTCTCGAGGAAAGTTTTCTGCTTGAATTTCCTTGCCTATTCAAGCGGAATTTGAGCAGAATTTCACGCAGAATTGAAGCCCCATTGACTTCTATAGGATTTCTCAAGCAGAATCCGCCCAGAAAATTAACCCGTTCATTCTTCAGGTGGAACCCGGACGGAAATTTCCACAGTGCACAGACGGAATTCCCAGTTTTGCTCTATAGAAAGGAGCAATGTCGCATTTAAACGGGCGGAATTCCGTGCGTATTTTGCGTCGGAATCTGCGAGAATTCCTCAGTGTTCACTTACCCTTAAATATAAATAGAGCAATGTGCTATTTTGTTTAATGGGATTTCTGCTGGCGTTCACACGGCACAATTTTCTGGCCAAAGAATTGACACTATGGAATCCGGGCAGAGATGCGGGTTGATGGCGGAATCGACGGCGGGTGATCTGAGTGGATTCCACTAGAGAATTCCTATAAAAGTCAATTCTGCCACAGATGAATAGGCGAGGAATTTTAGGCAGAAAACTTTCCTCTTCAATTCCTCAGCCATAGGGCCCGTTCAAACTGAGCAAAACAGGCAGAAATTTGGAGCGGAGGCCATGCCTGAAATCCGCTTGGAACCCCACCTGCCTCTCTGTCTCAATGTGATGTCTTGTGCGCCTCCGCTCTAATAACTGACATGAGAGCGAGACATCACATTGAGACAGACAGGTGGGATTCCAAGCGGATTCCGCTCCAAATTTCTGCCTGTTTTGCTGAGTGTGAACGGGCCCTTACACCTGGTCCTATGGCAACTTATCACGCACCTCCCCAAAAGAAAACACTGCGCAATAGCAAGTCATCGGTTCCTATAAGATTGCATGTAAAGCTTCCTGACAGTTTCTAATAGCAACAGGCAGAATTGTGAATGCAGCTCTGGAGCACAAGTACAAGGCGCTCTGTGTAAAGTATATAACGTATGTACAATGATGCTGGTACCGTAGTATCTGATTCTAAGCAGTAAAGTGGAGCCATTTATTGGAATACTACAACCATTGAAGAAAATAAAGAGATGTCGTGAAGCCATGGAGGACTGAGGAGGAGAGCGCATCCATAAGGCGCCATACAGACCGTGCGGTACCGGCGCTGATGCCTGGCACGGCCGTGTGTGGTACTCGGGATGACACCGTCCTGCATCACCTCATATCAGCTGGCGGCAGGAGGCAGGCGCTCCTCACACAAGCCTATTATCTCACACACCCGCCTACAACACCACACGCAGCGAGAACATGGCCGCCGCCTGATCTCCTCAGCCGTACAGAGCGGCCGGGACATTCCACACACCACATGCAACGACAGGGAGCCCGAGCATCTCACTCACCCGAGTCCACAAAGGCTGCAACAAGCAGCCCCAGCACTATGCTGCTAAAATGGCGCGTCTTCCCCGGCTGACCACGCCTCCTTCTCCCGGAGCGCTCAGCCAATCACAGGCGCCGCACACGGGGCTGTCAGGAGCGAATACCAGGGGCCTTCCAATTAGGCAAAGCTAGGGATGAGGGAGCGGCAGGGGGGATGCGCGCCTCCAGCCAACCAAAGCGCGGGAGAAACATGGCTGGGATGCTCCGATGTTCCGAGGAGCTGCATTGGCCGTAACGTGGTACGATGCGTCCAATCGCTGGCGCTCCGGAGGGGCGAGAGAACGGCAGACGGTTATGTGACGGGGACAATGCTCGTGTGATGCTCCTCATAGCCGCACGCCTGTCTGTAGCTGTGTACACACGTGACCCGCCCGGAGCCCTCACAGCCGCAGGGGGGAAGGCGCGGAATGTACGGCACTTCTATGCTGATAGCAAATATGGGAAGCCCAGCTGGTTACTAGTGTGAGGAGGAACCCCAGATTGTTACCTGGAATGGTGCCCCAGTCTGTCACCACCTCCATCACAAAACAGGAATGGTGCCCCAGTCTGTTACTAGCCAGGAATGGTGCCCAGTCTGTCACCACCTCCATCCAGGGGTGATTCTAGCCTCTCTGCTGCCCGAGGCGAACTATAGAATGACGCCCCCCCCCCCCCCCCGTCAATCCGCCCACATTATAATCCACTATTGCCCCCCCCCCCACTGCTGTCCCCAATAAACATAATGTTTGGTCCCTTGCTGCACAGAGGATGTCAGGAGAGGAGGAGGCTGACTTTATAGGAGAGGTCCCAGCAGCACAGAGGATGTCAGGAGAGGAGGGGGCTAATCCTATAGGAGAGGTCCCAGCAGCACAGAGGATGTCAGGAGATGAGGGTGCTAATCCTATAGGAGAGGTCCCAGCAGCACAGAGGATGTCAGGAGAGGAGGGTGCTAATCCTATAGGAGAAGTCCCAGCAGCACAGAGGATGTCAGGAGAGGAGGGTGCTGATCTTTTAGGAGATGGTCCCCCTCTTCCCCCCTTATAGATGGTCCCCCTCTTCCCCCCCTTATAGATGGTCCCCTCTCCCTTATAGATGGTCCCCCTCTCCCCCCCTTATAGATGGTCCCCCTCTCCCCCCTCCCTTATAGATGGTCCCCCTCTCCCCCCTCCCTTATAGATGGTCCCCCTCTTTCCCCTCCCTTATAGATGGTCCCCCTCTTCCCCCCTTATAGATGGTCCCCCTCTTCCCCCCCCCCTTATAGTTGGTCCCCCTCTTCCCTCTCTCCCCCCCTTATAGATGGTCCCCCTCTCCCCCCCCTTATAGATGGTCCCCCTCTTTTCCCCCCCTTATAGATGGTCCCCCTCTTCCCTCTCTCCCCCTCCCTTATAGATGGTCCCCTTTCCCTTATAGATGGTCCCCCTCCCCCCCTTATACATGGTCCCCCTCTCCCCCATCCCTTATAGATGCCCCCTTATAGATGGTCCCCCTCTTTCCCCCTCCCTTATAGATGGTCCCCCTCTCCCCCTTATACATGGTCCCCCTCTTCCCCCCCCTTATAGACGGTCCCCCTCCCGCCCCTCCCTTATAGATGGTCCCCCCCTTATAGATGGTCCCCCTCTTTCCCCCCTCCCTTATAGATGGCCCCCCCCCTTATTGATGGTCCCCCTCTTTCCCCCCTCCCTTATAGATGGCCCCCCCCTATAGATGGTCCCCCTCTTTCCTCTCCCCCTCCCTTATAGATGGTCCCCCCCCCCTTATAGATCGTCCCCCTCTTTCCCCCCTCCCTTATAGATCGTCCCCCTCTTTCCCCCCTCCCTTATAGATGGCCCCCTTCCCCCCCCCCTACCTTATAGATGGTCCCCCTCTCCCCCCCCCCCCTGCACAGCAGATAAAACAAAAAACAGCACACAACTCACCTGCCCTCCGTTCCCCCGTCGAGCCTCTCTGGTCTGGTCCCGGCTGATGTGCGGCTGCCCGGGGTGTCCCGTCCTGTCCCCGGCAGCGCGCGCATCACAGAGCTCCCCGTGCGCCTGTGCCTGTGACTTCCGGCGCACGGGGATCTCTCTGATGCGCGCGCTGCCGGGGACAGGACGGGACACCCCGGGCAGCCGCACATCAGCCGGGGGACTAAGGCTGCATTCCCACGTTCCGTGATCCTGACGGATCACGGACGTGGAATGCATGTACTGGAGCCCCCCCGCCCCCGGGCAGTATCTGTAATGAGATGCTGTGAGCGGGGGAGACTGTATTCATAAGCGCCGCGCTGTAGTATCAGCACCGCGCGGCTGATTTAGTACAGCGCGGCGCTTATGAATACAGTCTCCCCCGCTCACAGCATCTCATTACAGATACTGCCCGGGGGCGGGGGGGCTCCAGTACATGGTACAGTCAGGGCCGTTTTAATACATTGGTGGGCCCAGTGCACAGCCCTCAAGAGTGGGCCCCCCCTTACCTTTCTGCACATTGTATAATGTACTGAATTTGCCCCCACACTGTATCAAGAGCCCCAGTACATACAGTAGTTACCTTATAACACTATTTCCACCATTCAGTGATTACATATTACATAAAAACTGCACTAAACAAAACAGAAAGATATCACCATTGATACCATTACATAATACCGCCATACCATGACCCCTATCAGTACAAGCCTATAACAGAGTGAAGTTACATCCAGTGACTCACCGGAGGCGTCTTCTCCGATCAGAGTCTGTCACCTTTTCTTTTTCTCTCCATCCAGCCTGGGCCACCTTGAAGTCTTCTCCTAGCTGTGAATCTTCTCTCCAGAATCTGCCAGACAAATATTTTAGGCTCCAACACATACAGTAGTTAGGTCCCTTGTACCCCTATACAGTAGTTACACCCCTCTGTACTCCTACATAGTTACACCCCTCTGTGCCTCCATAGTTTTAAGGTGTCCCTGTAGTATATAGCCCCTCATGTGCTCCTCCAGTTATATACAGCCCTCCTGTGCGCTCCCCCATTAGTATATAGCCCCCCTGTGCACTCTCCCCAGTAGTATATAGCCCCCTGTGCTCACCCACAATAGTATATAGCCCCCCTGTGCTCTCCCCCAATAGTATATAGCCCCCCTATGCTCTCCCACAATAGTATATAGCCCCCCTGTGCTCTCCCACAATAGTATATAGCCCCCCTGTGCTCTCCCACAATAGTATATAGCCCCCTGTGCTCTCCCCCAATAGTATATAGCCCCCCTGTGCTCTCCCACAATAGTATATAGCCCCCCTGTGCTCTCCCCCAATAGTATATAGCCCCCCTGTGCTCCCCCTCAATAGTATATAGCCCCCCTGTGCTCTCCATAATATATAGCCCCCTGTGCTCTCCCCCATAGTATATAGACCCCTGTGCTCCCCAATAGTATATAGCTCCCCTGTGCTCCCCAATAGTATATAGCCCCTGTGCTCCCCAATAGTATATAGCTAACCTGTGCTCCCCAATAGTATATAACCCCCTGTGCTCCCCCATAGTATATAGCCCCCTGTGCTCCCCCATAGTATATAGCCCCCTGTGCTCCCCAGTAGTATATAGCCCCCTGTGCTCCCCATAGTATATAGCTCCCCTGTGCTCCCCCATAGTATATAGCCCCCTGTGCTCCCCCAAAGTATATAGCTCCCCTGTGCTCCCCCATAGTATATAGCTCCCCTGTGCTCCCCAATAGTATATAGCCCCCTGTGCTTCCCAATAGTATATAGCTCCCCTGTGCTCCCCAATAGTATATAGCTCCCCTGTGCTCCCCCATAGTGTATAGCCCCCTGTGCTCCCCCATAGTATATAGCTCCCCTGTGCTCCCCATAGTATATAGCCCCCTGTGCTCCCCCATAGTATATAGCCCCCTGTGCTCCCCAATAGTATATAGCCCCCGTTCTCCCCCATAGTGTATAGCCCCCTGTGCTCCCCCATAGTATATAGCTCCCCTGTGCTCCCCCATAGTATATAGCCCCCTGTGCTCCCCCATAGTATATAGCCCCCTGTGCTCCCCCATAGTATATAGCCCCCTGTGCTCCCCCAAAGTATATAGCTCCCCTGTGCTCCCCCATAGTATATAGCTCCCCTGTGCTCCCCAATAGTATATAGCTCCCCTGTGCTCCCCCATAGTGTATAGCCCCCTGTGCTCCCCCATAGTATATAGCTCCCCTGTGCTCCCCCATAGTATATAGCTCCCCTGTGCTCCCCCATAGTATATAGCCCCCTGTGCTCCCCAATAGTATATAGCCCCCGTTCTCCCCCATAGTATATAGCCCCCTGTGCTCCCCAATAGTATATAGCCCCCGTTCTCCCCCATAGTATATAGCCCCCCTGTGCTCCCTGATAGTATATAGCTCCCCCATAGTATATAGCTCCCCTGTGCTCCCCCATAGTATATAGCTCCCCTGTGCTCCCCCATAGTATATAGCTCCCCTGTGCTCCCCCATAGTATATAGCCCCCTGTGCTCCCCAATAGTATATAGCCCCCGTTCTCCCCCATAGTATATAGCCCCCTGTGCTCCCCAATAGTATATAGCCCCCGTTCTCCCCCATAGTATATAGCCCCCCTGTGCTCCCTGATAGTATATAGCTCCCCCATAGTATATAGCTCCCCTGTGCTCCCCCATAGTATATAGCCCCCCTGTGCTCCCCAATAGTATATAGCCCCCGTTCTCCCCCATAGTATATAGCCCCCCTGTGCTCCCCAATAGTATATAGCCCCCGTTCTCCCCCATAGTATATAGCCCCCTGTTCTCCCCCATAGTATATAGCCCCCTGTGCCCCCCCATAGTATATAGCTCCCCTGTGCTCCCCCATAGTATATAGCCCCCCTGTGCTCCCCAATAGTATATAGCCCCCGTTCTCCCCCATAGTATATAGCCCCCTGTGCCCCCCCATAGTATATAGCCCCCTGTGCCCCCCCATAGTATATAGCTCCCTGTGCCCCCCCATAGTATATAGCCCCCTGTGCCCCCCCATAGTATATAGCCCCCTGTGCCCCCCATAGTATATAGCCCCCTGTGCTCCCCAATAGTATATAGCCCCCGTTCTCCCCCATAGTATATAGCCCCCCTGTGCTCCCCAATAGTATATAGCCCCCGTTCTCCCCCATAGTATATAGCCCCCCTGTGCTCCCCAATAGTATATAGCCCCCGTTCTCCCCCATAGTATATAGCCCCGGTTCTCCCCCATAGTATATAGCCCCCTGTGCCCCCCCATAGTATATAGCTCCCCCTGCTATATAACATTGAAAAAAACAAACACTGTTACTCACCTGGGTCCACGCGTTCCTCTTCTCTTCCCTCCTGTGGCCGCACTTCCTGCAGTCACAAGAGGCTGCACTCCCCTTACCCTCGCGCCGACGCTCTAGTGACGTCGGGCGCTAGAGGGAGAGCGCGGCCTCTTGTGACCGCAGGAAGTGCGGCCACAAGAGTGAGTGACTGACAGGGAGGGAGCCAATGGCTCTCTCTCTGTCAGTGTCGCTGCTGCTGCAGCGCTGAAGCGCCGCAGCAGCAGCGGACGGGCGCAGCGGCGGACGGGGGGGCCCTGCAGGGGGCGCCATGGAGGGGTAAGTAGATTACCCATCCATGGCGCTCCCCCATGACAGGCTGGTGGCCGGAGCCCTGTGCGACCGCATTGGTCGCACATAGCAACGGCCGGCCTGCTCGGGGGGGGCCCCTTTAACCAGTGGGCCCGGTGCACGTGCACCATGTGCCCTCTGGTTAAAGCGGCCCTGGGTACAGTCAGTGGCGGATTATAATGTGGGCGGCCGCCCGAACCACTCATATTATAATCTGCCACTGAATGCCGCCCCCATGAAGATAGCTGGTGGCGCCGCCTGAGGCAGACGATTCAGGTCGCCTCATCATTGCGGCGCCCCTGCCTCCATCACAAAACAGGAATGGTGCCCCAGTCTGTCACCACCTCCATCACAAAACAGGAATGGTGCCCCAGTCTGTCACCACCTCCATCACAAAATAGGAATGGTGCCCCAGTCTGTCACCACCTCCATCACAAAATAGGAATGGTGCCCCAGTCTGTCACCACCTCCATCACAAAATAGGAATGGTGCCCAGTCTGTTACTAGCCAGGAATGGTGCCCAGTCTGTCACCACCTCCATCACAAAACAGGAATGGTGCCCCAGTCTGTCACCATCTCCATCACAAAACAGGAATGGTGTCCAGTCTGTCACCACCTCCATCACAAAACAGGAATGGTGCCCCAGTCTGTCACCATCTCCATCACAAAACAGGAATGGTGCCCCAGTCTGTCACCACCTCCATCACAAGCCAGGAATGGTGCCCCAGTCTGTCACCACCTCCATCACAAGCCAGGAATGGTGCCCCAGTCTGTCACCACCTCCATCACAAGCCAGGAATGGTGTCCAGTCTGTCACCACCTCCATCACAAAACAGGAATGGTGCCCCAGTCTGTCACCACCTCCATCACAAAACAGGAATGGTGCCCCAGTCTGTCACCACCTCCATCACAAGCCAGGAATGGTGCCCCAGTCTGTCACCACCTCCATCACAAAACAGGAATGGTGCCCCAGTCTGTCACCACCTCCATCACAAAATAGGAATGGTGCCCAGTCTGTTACTAGCCAGGAATGGTGCCCAGTCTGTCACCACCTCCATCACAAGCCAGGAATGGTGCCCCAGTCTGTCACCACCTCCATCACAAGCCAGGAATGGTGCCCAGTCTGTTACTAGCCAGGAATGGTGCCCCAGTCTGTCAGAAGCCAGGAATGGTGCCCCAGTCTGTTACTAGCACAGTCACAAGCCAGGAATGGTGCCCAGTCTGTCACCACCTCCATTACAAAACAGGAATGGTGCCCCAGTCTGTCACCACCTCCATCACAAAACAGGAATGGTGCCCCAGTCTGTCACCACCTCCATCACAAAACAGGAATGGTGCCCCAGTCTGTCACCACCTCCATCACAAAACAGGAATGGTGCCCCAGTCTGTCACCACCTCCATCACAAAACAGGAATGGTGCCCCAGTCTGTCACCACCTCCATCACAAGCCAGGAAAGGTGCCCCAGTCTGTCACCACCTCCATCAGAAGCCAGGAATGGTGCCCCAGTCTGTCACCACCTCCATCAGAAGCCAGGAATGGTGCCCCAGTCTGTCACCACCTCCATCAGAAGCCAGGAAAGGTGCCCAGTCTGTCACCACCTCCATCACAAGCCAGGAATGGTGCCCAGTCTGTTACTAGCCAGGAATGGTGCCCCAGTCAGTGAGAAGCCAGGAATGGTGCCCCAGTCTGTCAGAAGCCAGGAATGGTGCCCCAGTCTGTTACTAGCACAGTCACAAGCCAGGAATGGTGCCCAGTCTGTCACCACCTCCATTACAAAACAGGAATGGTGCCCCAGTCTGTCACCACCTCCATCACAAAACAGGAATGGTGCCCCAGTCTGTCACCACCTCCATCACAAAACAGGAATGGTGCCCCAGTCTGTCACCACCTCCATCACAAAACAGGAATGGTGCCCCAGTCTGTCACCACCTCCATCACAAAACAGGAATGGTGCCCCAGTCTGTCACCACCTCCATCACAAGCCAGGAAAGGTGCCCCAGTCTGTCACCACCTCCATCAGAAGCCAGGAATGGTGCCCCAGTCTGTCACCACCTCCATCAGAAGCCAGGAATGGTGCCCCAGTCTGTCACCACCTCCATCAGAAGCCAGGAAAGGTGCCCAGTCTGTCACCACCTCCATCACAAGCCAGGAATGGTGCCCAGTCTGTTACTAGCCAGGAATGGTGCCCCAGTCAGTGAGAAGCCAGGAATGGTGCCCCAGTCTGTCAGAAGCCAGGAATGGTGCCCCAGTCTGTTACTAGCACAGTCACAAGCCAGGAATGGTGCCCAGTCTGTCACCACCTCCATTACAAAACAGGAATGGTGCCCCAGTCTGTTACCAGCACCGTCACAAGCCAGGAATGGTGCCCCAGTCTTTCACCAGCTCCACCACAAGCCAGGAATGATGCCTCAGTCTGTGAGAAGCCAGGAATGGTTCCCCAGTCAGTGAGAAGCCAGGAATGGTGCCCCAGTCAGTGAGAAGCCAGGAATGGTGCCCTAGTCTGTCAGAAGCCAGGAATGGTGCCCCAGTCTGCCAGAAGCCAGGAATGGTGCCCCAGTCTGTGAGAAGCCAGGAATGGTGCCCTAGTCAGTGAGAAGCCAGGAATGGTGTCCCAGTCTGTTACTAGCCAGGAATGGTGTCCCAGTCTGTTACTAGCCAGGAATGGTGTCCCAGTCTGTTACCAGCACCGTCACAAGCCAGGAATGATGCCTCAGTCTGTGAGAAGCCAGGAATGGTGTCTCAGTCTGTGAGAAGCCAGGAATGGTGTCCCAGTCTGTGAGAAGCCAGGAATGGTGCCCTAGTCTGTGAGAAGCCAGGAATGGTGCCCCAGTCTGTGAGAAGCCAGGAATGGTGCCCCAGTCAGTGAGAAGCCAGGAATGGTGCCCCAGTCTGTCAGAAGCCAGGAATGGTGCCCCAGTCTGTTACCAGAACCCTCACAAGCCAGAAATGGTGCACCAGTCTATCACCAGCTCCACCACAAGCCAGGAATGGTGCCCCAGTCTATCACATGCCAGGAAAGGTGCCCCAGTCTGTTACCAGCTCCACCACAAGCCAGGAATGGTGCCCCAGTCTATCACATGCCAGGAAAGGTGCCCCAGTCTGTTACCAGCTCCACCACAAGCCAGGAATGGTGCCCCAGTCTATCACATGCCAGGAAAGGTGCCCCAGTCTGTTACCAACACTGTCACAAGCCAGAAATGTTGCCCCAGTCTATCACCAGCACCATTACAAGCCATGAATTGTGCCCCAGCACTGTCACAAGCTAGGAATGGTGCCCCAGTCTATCAGCCAGGAAGGATGCCCCAGTGTGTTACCAGCGACGTCACAAGCCAGGAATGGTGCCTCAGTCTGTCTCCGGCACCGTCACAAGCCAGGAGTAGTGCCCAGACTGTCACCAGCCAGGAATAGTGCCCCAGTCTGCTACCAGTACCATCATGAGCCAGGAATGGTACCCAGTCTGCTACCAGTACCATCATGAGCCAGGAATGGTGCCCAGTCTGCTACCAGTACCATCATGAGCCAGGAATGGTGCCCCAGTCTGCTACCAGTACCATCATGAGCCAGGAATGGTGCCCAGTCTGCTACCAGTACCATCATGAGCCAGGAATGGTGCCCAGTTTGCTACCAGTACCATCATGAGCCAGGAATGGTGCCCGGTCTGCTACCAGTACCATCATGAGCCAGGAATGGTGCCCCAGTCTGCTACCAGTACCATCATGAGCCAGGAATGGTGCCCAGTCTGCTACCAGTACCATCATGAGCCAGGAATGGTGCCCCAGTCTACCAGTACCATCATGAGCCAGGAATGGTGCCCAGTCTGCTACCAGTACCATCATGAGCCAGGAATGGTGCCCAGTCTGCTACCAGTACCATCATGAGCCAGGAATGGTGCCCAGTCTGCTACCAGTACCATCATGAGCCAGGAATGGTGCCCCAGTCTGCTACCAGTACCATCATGAGCCAGGAATGGTACCCAGTCTGCTACCAGTACCATCATGAGCCAGGAATGGTGCCCAGTCTGCTACCAGTACCATCATGAGCCAGGAATGGTGCCCCAGTCTACCAGTACCATCATGAGCCAGGAATGGTGCCCAGTCTGCTACCAGTACCATCATGAGCCAGGAATGGTGCCCAGTCTGCTACCAGTACCATCATGAGCCAGGAATGGTGCCCAGTCTGCTACCAGTACCATCATGAGCCAGGAATGGTGCCCAGTCTGAGCTCCATCACAAGCCAGGAAAGGAAAATACATAATAGGAAAACAGAGTGCAGACTTTCCCTCATACAAACCCAGATCTAGTATGATACTTCTCACTCATTGCTATAAATAGCCCCCAAACTCCAGGAAGGGTTTTTTCACACACAGAAAATCCATCTTCTTAAAGTGGTTTCCCGGGAAAAATCAGTCCGGCACCAGTGGAGGAAGAGGACAGGTAAGTATGTCCCCCGCAGCCCTAAGTATCAATCTTCATAGGCACTTTCTGATTCTAGGTACAGTGGCTGGACCATCTGCAAATGAAGCACTTGTTGCCTGGTGTGTCCCCGGAGTCCTCCTAGTCTGTTAGTTTTTGCGAGCAGGTCTCTCACTCCTTTTATATCTTAACTTGTTTAATTCTGTAATGTGTAACTAACCCATGTATTCTGTTGGGACTCTACAAATAAATATTATACATTTTTCCCAAACAACCCCTTTATTGCTTCTCGTACAGTCGGGTGTATATCTGCAGTCCTGCACATAAACTGTAACAACCACCACTCCGCTGTATATTGCCCACACTGTAACAACCACTAGTTGACTATATACTGCCCTGCTCCGATACACTTTACCAACACTGACAAGCGTTGTTGACCCCAACAATCAAATGTCAGGGTTATACATCTTTAGGCTATGTTCACACTGCGTATGAATCCGTCCGTAGATCGTACGCCACTGTACATGTGCGGCTGAAACTACGGGCGTGGGAAAAATAGACATGTGGCCGGATGCGTATGAACCGCGAACATACGCCCGTAGTACAGTTATGCTTCCCTAGCTTGTTTCGAAGCGATCTGAGGCAGGTCATTTACTTGGAAATCTTCGCCCAGCCCCGTAAACCACACAGAACCTTTTGGATCGAAAAATCAAGTTCAATTTGGCTGAAATAAGTACTCTGTACGGGACCACATGGAAATCCACGGCCGTGAGTTTCAACATTTCCGTCCTCAAACAATGGTCTTGTTCATTTTTCACGGCGCTGTATACGATCCGGCCGTAAGCTCATACGTAGTGTGCACTGTGCGGGCGTATATCGTATACTTTCAAGCGAACGCATCAACCTCAAAACTACGTTCGTATATTCGCGGTTCGCACTACGGACGGATTCATACGCAGTGTGAACATAGCCTTAGGCTGAAGCATCAGAATTGCCTAGCAACAGTCTCTAGGGAGCGACATCAGGTACATGGTCACCATGGGAACCACTAATACAATAAAGAGCAGCAGGACTCATTTCATAGATGGTCCCACAACTTGACCCGTATATCCTTTCCTTATGTCCCCCCAGATTGGGTACCTTGAGGGCGGGCAGCAGGCAGACCTTCACCTGCAGCTCCCGGATCAGGTTGTCAGTAGCAGAGAAGGAGGCGGGGCTCATTGATCTGGTTATGGGACGGGTTAATGGCCACCATCTTGGTACTAGCTTGGAGCTGACTCCAGCTGACATTGATCGTACACAGCCTGGGGAGGTGACACAGCTCGGCTAGCAGCTCCTCCAGTTTGTTACAGAACACATTGAGCACTCTGAGGCTGTACAGTGGGGAGGGAAACAGGAGCAGCAGTTTTTGGAATTTTAGTGGGTTTTAGCTAGTGTCATAATTACGATTCCTTTTTTTTTTTTTTTTTTTAAATACTTTCCACTTTTATGGATTCACAAAAATTCACAGACATAGTACAGTGGTACCTTGGTTTTCGAACTTAATTGGTCCTGAAAGGCAGTCTGAGAAGCGGGCAATTTGAGAACCGAGCAGTGTCTTCCCATAGGAAATAATGTAAATGTGTTTAATTGGTTCCAGCACCGAACAATCATTACCTACAGTACCATATATTACATGGAAAAGGGCTTAGTTTAATCTCTACAGTACAGAAGAGCACTATATACTGTACAGGACATTATAGGACAGCACTATATACAGTACAGGACATTATACATAAGAAACATTCAACAAAACCAACAATTATAGTACAGTAGTCACCAACTCCTCACTCATCCTTTACTGTATAGAGTCCCCCCCATCCCAGCACTGTAACCGATGGGAGATGGTGGTGCACTGACTGTACTACTACTGTACTGTATATACACTACAGCAGTCTTATACAGCACTGTACTATATATAAAGCCTCACCACTGCTAAACTTACCAGGTACAACCCACCACCTACGCTCTCAAAAACGTTCAGATACTGAGTACTTCAAGACTGGGGGCCCGAAAAGTGTTTGAGAACCGAGCAAGAGTTTGAGAACCAAAGCAAACCTTCCTTGAAAATACAGTTTGAGTTCCAAGCAGTTTGAGAACCGAGGTACCACTGTGTATAGTTTTGAAAAACTACTAAACGTTTGAATGTAGCCTAAGCTCTTTCGGTTTCATTACTGACCTCTGTTTAGGAATATCATGGAAATGCCAAGAAATAAACAGAACATTTCTGAAGACAATATGTATCACTTTATAATCTGTGAAGTTTTTTTTTTGCTATATCTTGATAAGATTTTTGCTCTATTTCAGAGTTATTCAAGTGTCTGATATTGGACTGTGGCTGAGCTTTAGAGGGAGTTTGTACAGTGTGGAACAATCGATACCATTTCTATGTTCAGTTCTATTGTGCAGTATGCAGGAACTATAATGATCAGCCGCGGTCCATGTAGGACAGTAAAGAAAGGCTCAAATTGAACCTTGTTGTGTTGGAACCTAAATGCAGGAAAAGTTGTGATGTTTGAACGATGCCACAGGCATCTATATCACGATGACAAGCTCAGCATCCTCCCAGAAATCCTGTGTGTATGGAAAAATGCTGATAGTAATCGAATGCTTAGCAGTAGAGATTAGTGCACCACAAGCATACTCGAGTCTAATCCTTTGGCATTTGAATACCAGTGGCTCAAGAGGTTGGATGCAGCTCTAGAAAGTCCAGGAAAAACATGGATATAGCCTTTGGCTGTACCCATGTTTTCCTGTACTCTCTAGGGATGCCACCAGTATTCAAAAGGTTAACAGTCAGACTTGAGCATGCTCCAGTTGCACTCATCTCTACTAAGCAGTCATTATTTGTGATCTGCATACAGAGGACTGCTGGGATGAGGCAGATCATTGCATTATAATGTTCTTCAGCCAATAAGAAAAAATAAAGTTAGAAATCTAAATAAAAAATAAATATATATATATATATATATATATATATATATATATATATATACCCTATTAAAAAAGTATATTTGGCTTGTATGGGAAATGTATGGAAATCATAAAAAGTTCACGCTACAGTAATATATAATGAAAGTAGGGCATTTAAGTAGAAGCTGCAATGGCCATTTCCTGATCTCAAAAAATGTATTGAAATATAAGTCAACACCAGTGGTGGTTATACCCCAACACTAAATGTCAATAGAAAAAGAGCATGGACTCCACAGCTCCTAAAATGTATAACTTTATTCTCAGTACATAAAAACTTCACACTTGTTAAAAAAGCGCCGACGCGTTGCGGAGGCTCCCCTCCTTAATCATGCCAGGATTAAGGAGGGGAGCCTCCGCAACGCGTTGGCGCTTTTGTGTGAAGTTTTTATGTACCGAGAATAAAGTTATACATTTTAGGAGCTGTAGAGTCCATGCTCTTTTTCATATGATATACGGGCAACGGCCCGCAACCCTTCCACGTGCTCCAACAACAGGAGAACTGCACAATGAAAATATAGACAACCGCACAAGGGTGAGCTGAAGAGTTTCTTTCTCTTTTTGAACTAAATGTCAATGTCTTGACGACATTTCATGCTGTTCACAGGACCTTTTATCTGCTGAGGCATGGCACCCCGCTCTTCATGAATGGCGGCCTTCAGGTCACTGATGTTCTGGGGTACAGAGTTACGAGCCTCTAAATGGCAATCCCACAGGTCTGGAGAAAGTGCAGCCACTCCATTTGAGGTACCTAAGTCTCCAGCAGCTGTTCCCTAATGGTGAGACCTCTATGGAGATGAAATTAGGCTTGTGTTGTTCACGCAGAGGCACAATGACTGGACTAATGTTCGAATGATAAAGTAGAATAAGCTTGTCACTGTACCAGTCACAAACTGTAGGGAAATTTTGTATAAACTAAACACACCTGCCCTGCACCACTACCACTGGTGATAAGTGGTTGATGCATCTCGCTTCCCTTGACAAGATTGTTTGTGGCCATTATTTCTATTACGTGTGAATTATTTCTACTAGCTTCTAATTAAAAGGCATGTTTCTGTTCGCAACAAACAAAAAGAACACCAAGAATTGAAGCTTAAAGGGGTAGTGCGGTGTAAAGCATTATTTCACTAAATAACACACATAACAAAGTTATACAACATTGTAATGTGTGTTATCATTAAAATTATTATTATAATTTATTTATAAAGTTAAGTGAATGGCCCCCTTCCCCATGTTTCCCATGAGGGAGGGCTGGAGCGGTTCGGCCTCCTGAAGATGACGTGATTGTCCCAAGATGGCGGCCGGGGTCGACAGTGATTCCATAAGTATACAGCATCATCCTTCCGGGTCTAGCACAACTTTGTAATGTGTGTTATTTAGTGAAATAATGCTGTATACCGCACTACCCCTTTAACCCTTTGAGGACCAGGCCCAAAATGACCCAGTGGACCGCGCAAATTTTGATCTTTGCGCTTTCATTTTTCCCTCCCCCCCTTCTAAGAGCTCTAGCATTTTCAGTTTTCTATCTCCAGGGCCATGTAATGGCTTATTTGTTACAGGAATAGTTGTGCTGTGTAATGGCGTCTTTCATTTTACCATAACATGTATGACGGAATCCCAGATATATTAATTATGAAGATATAAATAGGTGAAATCGTAAAAAAAGAATGCAATATGGTAACGTTTGGGGGGTTCCTGTGTCTACGTAATGCACTATATGGTAACAGCGACATGATACAATTATTCTATAGGTCAGTCCGAACACAACCATATGCAGGTTACACAGATTCTCTAATGTTATATATTTTTTTAATGAAATCCTTTTTATTTTGGCAATTAATTATTTAATAAAATGGGCCTATTGTGACGCTTATAACGGTTTTATTATTTCACCTATGGGGCTGTATGGGGTGTCATTTTTTCCGCCATGATCTCTAGTTTTTATTAATACCATATTTGTGAATATCGGATGTTTTGATCACTTTTTATTAATCTTTTTTTTTATCTATAATGTAACATAAAATCGGTAATCAGCACACATTTTTCCCTCTTTTCGTGTACGCCGTTCGCCGTTCACAATGACGCATGCTACAGTATATTATATGTTTATTTATGTTTATATGTTTTATTTATATAATGGAAAAGGGGGGGTGATTTAAACTTTTATTGGGGGAGGGGCTTTGGGGTAGTGTGTTAGTGATTTTAACTTTTTTTTTATACAGTTTAAGCCCCTTTGGGGGACATGTACATACATAACTTTCATTTTATACACTGATCATTGCTATGCCATAGGCATAGCATTGATCAGTGTTATCGGCGATCTGCTCATTGAGCCTGCCTGTGCAGGCTCAGTGACCAGAGCGCCGAGAAGGACCGCACACAGGCAGGTGAGAGACCTCCGGCGGTCCGTTTTAATGATCGGGACCCCCACAGTCACACTGCGGGGGTCCCGATCGGTAAGTGACAGGGGACTCCCCCTGTCACAATTAAACGCCGCAACCGTGCGTCATTTAAGGAGTTAATGTCACGCTGCAGTGTGTCATTAACGGTGAGGGCCTGGTTGCTGGCCCCCACCTGCTATGAAGCGCGCTCCCCTCCGGAGCGCGCTTCATAGCTCAGGACGTACCAGTACATCCAGGGTCGTCTGGGCACAGACTTCCAGGACGTACCGGTACGTCCTAGGTCGTCTAGGGGTTAAAGTGTCACTGTTGTTTCATTTATTTTTTTTTGATGGAGAATATAGTACAGGCGATTTTCAGAAACATCGTAATTGAGTTTATTAGCCGAAAAATGCATCTTTATCATGAAAAAGAAGTTTGAAGCTTTCCCCCCTGTCTATATGGTTCTCTAATGGAGAGGGGAGGGGTGCAAGGAGATGAGGCACTAAAACAGGACAACAAAGAGTTAATTTACAGCTACATCCCCTGGCTCTCTCCTCTGAAGTCAGCACTGACCTCTCTGACCTCTGTATACAGCTTTCACACAGGTCCCACTGTATAATCCTTTGTTCTCTGCTGGCGACTATTCTCCCTCCTCCCCCCTCCCCTCTCCATAGATTAGACGGGGCTCGACTAATGTAAACTAGTCGAGATTCCCTGATAATGAGCAGTGAATGAGAGAGAGGAGGGGGGAACCTGGGGAAAGGCTTTTTGAATATAGAGAATGGCATACAGTATTTGACATATAGAGATATTGTCATTTACACTTCTATAATGTACACTTGAAGAGTTTTCCCTGGAGAGTTTTCCCCAATATTTTATGGGTAGTGAATTATGTCAGTGAATTGTGGAGGAACCAAGTAGTTGGACCCCCATAATCCCCTGGTGTCTCCAGACCCTGTAATGCCTCCCCTGTCCTGCCCCAGAATAGGACTGACCCCATATGTCAGGTACTTTCTGGTTTTCGGTTGCGACCTCTCTCGGACAAACCGGACCCTTCTCTGGCGGCATGGCTTCTTCATATCAGACTGCAGCACTACTATAATTCCCAGCTCCCCAAGACTCTGCATAGGGACCTCACTTCATTTGAACTCCTATGCATACAGTCATCACCCCCCTCTCACACTGTTGAGAGGGGGGTGATCTACTTGATCTACGAAGCGCTGAGAGGCAATTTGGAAGCTGACCACAAACCTTTTATCCTGCAGTGAGAAAAGAACCTTAACAAGACCTTTTCAGAGGAGGACTTATTTAAGTTGTAAATACATATATGTATATATGCGATTTTTTTGGTCATTGTCTTACACCATGTCTGATCAAGAGGTCAGTACTGTAGCCTCAAAAGTTCACATTTTGTCATCATCTTTGTTTTTAGTTAGCCAATAAAAGGTATCAACTACTGAAAAAAAAGTTTCACTTCGATCCACTGGCTAATATGGTAAACAAAAGCTTTTTCTTTTCACACTCTAAGGCCATGTTCACACTTTGTAAAACCGGCCATTCTGTGACCCGGCCGGGTCACAAAACGGCTGGTGTTTGAGAAGATCATCCTGGCCGGTACTGCAGCACGGGATGGATGATCTTCCTCTGTGCTGAATTGGGACACGGGCACATTCGTGTGCGCCCGCATCCCAATTCATCATAGCCGTCAATGGAGCGTGTGTGACTTGTCAGGCTTGTGCAACCACTATTTAATGAATAGCAGCCGCACAAAACTAACATATAATTTTTTTGTGCAGCCGCTAGCAATTCCAGCAGGAGTAACATAGTAACAAAGTAAATAAGGCTGAAAGAAGACAAGAGTCCATCAGGTTCAACCTAGGGAAACCCTACTGCGTTAATCCAGGGGAAGGCAAAAACCCCCATGAGGCAGACAACAACCGCCCCACCACAGGGAGTAAACTCCCTCCCGACTCCAATGGCAACCAGAACAATCCCCGGACCAATGTATCACCGGAAATCTAATGCCCATAACTTGTAATATTATATTTTTCAAGAAAAGCATCCAGGCCTCCCTTAAACTTATTTAATGAATCAGCCATGACAACCTCATGTGGCAGAGAGTTCCACAGTCTTATCGCTCGTACAGTAAAGAACCCGCGTCGATGCTGATGATGAAACCTTCTTTCCTCTAGACGTAGAGGATGCCCCCTTGTCCTGGTTACAGACCTAGGAGTAAAAAGATCACTAGAAAGATCTCTGTACTGTCCATTCATATATTTGTACATTGTGATCAGATCGCCCCTAAGACGTCTTTTTTCTTGCGTAAATAACCCCAAGCGTGATAACCTGTCCTGGTACTGTAACCCACCCATTCCATTAATGACCTTTGTTGCCCTCCTCTGCACCCGCTCCAGTTCTGCTGTGTCCTTCTTATATACAGGTTCCCAAAACTGTACACAGTATTCCATGTGTGGTCTGACCAGTGATTTATAAAGAGGCAAAACTATGTTCTCATCTTTAGCATCTATACCTCTTTTGATGCATCCCATTATTTTATTAGCCTTGGCAGCTGCTGCCTGGCACTAATCACTAAAGTTGAGTTTACTGTCCACCAATACCCCCAGGTCCTATTTGGAAGTAGTTTCACCCAGTGTTTTATTATTTAGCACATAACTGTACTTATTATTTCTACGGCCCAAATGCATAACCTTACATTTATCCACATTAAACTTCATTTGCCATTTCACCGCCCAAGCCTCTAGCTTCTCCAAATCCCTCTGTAATATGATATTATCCTCCTCTGTACTGATTACTTTACCCAGTTTAGTATCATCTGCAAAAATGGAGATTCTACTCTGTAGCCCCTCTACTAGATCATTAATAAAAACATTAAAAAGAAGTGGACCCAACACTGACCCCTGTGGTACCCCACTAGTAACTAAAACCCAATCTGAATATGTTCCATCAATGACCACCCTCTGTTTTCTATCACACAACCAGTTACTTACCCATTTGCATACGTTTTCCCCGAGTCCCAGCATCCTCATTTTGTAGACCAACCTTTCATGCGGCACAGTATCAAATGCCTTTGAAAAGTCCACATACACAACATCCACAGCCGCCCCCCAGGTCCAGTCTATAACTCACCTCTTCATAGAAGCCGATCAGATTAGTTTGGCAGGACCGATCCCTCATAAATCCATGCTGGTGCTGCGTCATAAGATTACTTTCATTAAGATACTCCAGTATAGCTTTCCTTTTGACCTGATCTTTGTTTATAGTCTGTTCCTGGCTTTGGCTTCAAATCTTTGGCAGATAATCTGTCAAATAATCTTTCTGTGTAAACACACCATTAGTTACTGGGCCAAGAGGGTATCCATCCTAGACTTTAGCAAGAATTGAGTACTCCCCACTTCTTGTTGTGTTAGGCAGATGAGATTTGTGGGAGGATTTACATTATCACTAGTCATGGCATCTGTTATGGGATTCTCCTCTGAGAATACAGTAGAGAAGAATGTATTTAGTAGATTGGCCTTTTCCTCTTCCCCCTCCACCATTACACCCAGATTATTATTGAGGGAACGAACATTTTCAGTTTTAAGTCTTTTGTTATTTATATAGGTGAAGAACATTTTGGGATTCTTGTTACTTTCTGTGGCTATCCTTCTTTCTGTTGCAATCTTTGCTTCTTTTATTTGTTTATTACACATTCTATTCTTCTGTCTATAGTTGCTTAATGCTTCCCCACTACCCTCTTGTTTTAGTAGTCTGAATGCTTGTTTCTTATCATTTATTGCACCCCTTACAGCTAAAGTTAAACACATTGGATTTCTCCTATTTCTATTACTTTTATTCTATTCCCATATGGTATTTGTTGTCAACAACAAATCGTCAACAACGGCCGTGATTAATACTTAACTTAGGTTGTGTGAACATAGCCTAAAGAGGCATTCCATAATATGGGACAAGCTTCCACCTACACTATTTATTTTAACCTCTTAACGACATCGGACGTAAATTTACGCCCTCGCGCCCTGGTACTTAACGCATCAGGGCGTAAATTTACGCCCGATGTTTCCCCAATCGCTGTGTGTTCGCACACAGCGATCGGGGAAGATGGCCTGCTATAAATCATATTAGGCCATCTTAGCTTCTCGGCACGGGGGGTATTTGACACCCCCCGTGCTTACGATCGCCGCTATTGGCTGATCAATTCAGATCAGCCAATAGCGGCGATCGGAACCTTTCCGGGTCATCGGTGACCCGATGACCCGGAAAAAATGGCGGTCGGTGCTGTCCGAGGACGGCATCGACCGCCATTACTGTAAAAAGTAATGGTGGTCACGGCGCCACCGGCCCGATCGCCGTTCACGGTGATCGGGCCGGTGGCACGGCGATCACAGTCCACAAAAATAGTAAATACCTGCTCTGGACCCCTCAGCTAGGTAGCTGAGGGGTCCAGAGCAGGTATTTGTACATTACTCACCTGTCCCGGGGTCCTGATCGGCGTCTTCCGGGTTCGCGGCGTCCTCCGTCATTCCGTCGGGTCTTCGGCTATTTCCGGTGGTCCCCATCGTCTTTTTTCGGCTATTTTCGGCTCCAGCCTCGTCTTTTTCCGGATTTTGCGCTCTGCTGCCCTCTAGCGGCTGATATGTGTAATACACTTATCAGCAGCTACAGGGATGTTCAGAATTTATCAGCAACGCCTTTGTTGGCGTAGGGTTTTTTTTTATACTTACTGTAAAAAAACACGTAAAAAACACTACATTACACCACACTACATTGAATAAAGTTTGACACTACACCACTACATACCCCATATACTATTCCCCGTATAAAGATGGCCCCCAGGGTGTTTTTGGCGTCGGACGCATACGTTATTATTGCCTCCGACACCGAAACAGCCAGTGAGGATGAATGGGGGGGATCCTTTTTTCCTCCATTCATCCTCATCATCCAGTGACGTGTCTGGGGGTAGCGTAGCGTACGCTGCCCCGCAGACACGTCTTTTCCGCCAGTACCGTCCCAATAAGAGATCACGGTATGGCGTGAAATTCTACAAACTCTGTGAGAGTACCTCAGGGTACACTTACAGATTTAGGGTACGTGCACACTGCGGAATGGGGAAGGATAACCCTTCGTGTATTCCGCAGTTGGCACCCGCCGGCGCGTGTCTCCACCCGTGTCATAGACTCCAATCTATACATGGGCGGATTCCATCGTCCATCCAAAGAATGAACACGTTGGACGGAGAGCGGAATCCGCCCGTGCATAGAATGGAGTCTATGACACGGATGGAGACGTGCGCCTGCATCACTCCGCCGGTGGGTGCCAGCTGCGGAATGCACGAAGGGTTATCTGTCGCGATTCCGCAGTGTGCACGTACCCTTAGAGTGTATGATGGAAGGGACACCTGAATCCAGCCCCCAGATGAACTGATCTTCCCACTGCTGGATAAAGGTTACCACCTGTACGGGGATAACTTTTATACCAGCACCCCCTCTTCTGGTCCCTCGCTGCCCGAGCTACTGTAGCTTGCGGCACGATCCGAACATATCAGAAGCAGTAATAAAGCCCTAATATTTAGCAGCAATGGAGCGGACCCAGCACTTCTGGATATGAGGGACCCCGTATCGCACCAGGACAACATTTTCCAGGTGACGTCCCCCACAGGGGAGAACAGGAGACCCCAGAAGAAGTACAGAGTGTGGCGTAACAGGGGGATCAGGAAGGACACCATTTTCCAGTGTGACACCTGTCCTGATCACCCCGGCCTCTGCATACAGGATCGCTTCAAGGCGTACCACACGTCATTGGGGTTCTACATTATCTAAATTCTGTCCCTTATTCCTATTTCAGGGGCCACGTTGATCCAGGGATTATTCTGATCGCCATTATGGAGTCGGGAAGGAATTTTTCCTCTGTGATGAAGCTACTGTTGTCTGCCTTACGAGGGTTTTTTGCCTTCCTCTGGATCAACACAGGTTGAGTTTGATGAACTTCTGTCATTTTCAACCTTATAAACTAATAATTGGCCTAATACCCCCAAATAAATTAGAATTGTCCCTTTCTCCCAGCTAAATAGATATGGCCGCCAATCCCATTAGAGGATGCCATGATGCAATTACAAAGCCTCTGTGCGGCCAGGACAGTAGAAACCCCCCACAAGTGACCCCATTCTGGAAACTACACCCCATAAGGAATCTAACAAGGGGGGCAGTGGGGATATGGCCCCCTGGTGACGGCCACATTTGGGACGTGAAAATGAAAAAAATTGTATTTTTTATTTTCTCGGCACATGTTCTACGTAAGTGCCCGTCACCAGTGGGGTCCATATGCTCACTGCACCCCTTGTTAGATTCCTTATGGGGTGTAGTTTCCATAATGGGGTCACTTGTGGGGGGTTTCTACTGTCTTGGCAGAACAGGAGCTTTGTAATTGCGACATGGCCTCCATCCTCCATTCCAGCCTCTAAATGGCGCTCTGTCCCTTTGGTGGCTTGCCCTGTGCCCATATGGCACGTTATGCCCACATGTGGAGTATTTTCGTACTCAGGGGAAACTACCCTACACGTTTTGTGTTCATTTTCTTTTTTAACCCCTTGTGGAAATGGAAAAAATCAAGGCTAGGCCAACATTTAGTGTAATTTTTGTAACATTTTTACTCTAAATCATTAGTCTTGTCATGATTTTTTCATTTTCACAAGGGGCTAAAAGATTAAAAAAAAACACTAAATGTGTAGCGCAATTTCCCTTGAGTACGGAAATACCCCACATGTTGACATAAAGCGCCATGCGGGTGCAGGGTAAGCCTCCGAAGGGAAGGAGCGCCATTTGGTTTTTGAAGGCTGGATTTGGATGGAATGGATTTCGAGGGGCCATGTTGCATTCAAAAGGCCCCTGTGTTGCCAAGACAGTTGATACCCCCCACAAGTGACCCCATTATGGAAACTACACCCCTCAAGGAATGTAACAAGGTGTGTAGTGAGCATATGGACCCCACTGGTGACTGGCACAAATGTGGAACAATGTGGCGTGAAATTGAAATATTACATTTTTTACACTATAATGTTGGTTTAGCCTTGAATTTATCATTTTCACAAGGGGTAAAAAGAGGGGGAAAAAAACAAAATGTGTAGAGCAAATACCCCACATGTGGACATAAAGCGCCATGTGGGCGCAGGGCAAGCCTCCGAAGGGAAGGAGCGCCATTTGGATTTTGGAGGTTGGATTTGGCTAGAATAGATGATGAACGCCATGTCGCATTTACAGAGACCTCGTGCTGCCAAAACACTGGAAACCCCCCACAAGTGACCCCATTCTGGAAACTACACCCCTCAAGGAATCTAACAAGGGGTGCAATGAGGATATTGACCCCTTGATGACGGGCACATTTGTGCCATGAAAGTGAAAAAATGAAAATATTCCCTTTCACGTCACATTGTTCCACATTTGTGCCCGTCACCAGTGGGGTCCATATGCTCACTGAACCCCTTGTTAGATTCCTTGAGGGGTGTAGTTTCCAGAATGGGGTCACTTGTGGGGGGTTTCCAGTGTCTTGGCAGCACGAGGGCTCTGTAAATGCGACATGGCCCTTGAAACCCTTTCAGTGAAATTCAGCTTCCAAAAGCCAAATGGCGCTTCTTCCCTTTGGAGGCTCGTCCTGCGCCCCCTTGGCGCTTTATCGCCACATGTGGGGTATTTCCGTACTCGGGAGAAACTGCGCTACACATTTTGTGTCTTTTTTTTCCTCTTATCCCTTTAAGAAAATGAAAAATTGAAGGCTAGAACGTTTGTGTAAAACATAAATTTTTCTTTTTTCACGCCATATTGTTCTGAAAATCTGTGAAGCACCTGTGGGGTCCAGATGCTTACCGCACCCCTTGTTACATTCCTTGAGGGGTGTAGTTTTCTAAATGGTGTCCCTTTAGGGGTGTTTTTTAGGTTTTGGCACCCCAGAGCCTCTGCCAACCTGAAGTGGTACAGTCAGAAATGACCAAATATAACGGAGGCGTTGAAATTCACTAGGAGCTCCTTTATATCTGAGGCTTGTGGTTGCATCAAATAGCGCATTAGGGCCACATATGGGGTATTTCTATAAACTGCAGAAACGGAGTAATCAATATTGGGGTGCATTTCTCTGGTAATAGGTTTATAATTATGAAAAATATTGGATTACAATAAAATCTCTGCACAGAAAATTAAAATTTTCAAATTTCTTACACACTTAGCTTTTATTTCTGTGACTTCCCTAAAGGGTTAAAAAACTTTCTGGATATGCTTTTGCAGAATGTGGGGGGTGCAGTTTCTGAAATGGGGTGCTTTGTGGGGCTTTCTAACATACAGGCCCCTCAAATACACTTTAAACCTGAACAGGTCCCTAAAACTATCTGATTTTGAAATTTTACTGAAAATTTGGAAATTTGCTGCTTATGTTTTAAGCTTTCTATTGTCTAAAAAAAATGAAAGATCGTTTAATAAATGCCACCAACATAAAGTAGACATGTTGCTAATGCTATTTAATATATAATGTATGTGGTATAACCACTTTCTGTATAAGCAAAAAAGTTTCAAAGTTGGAAAAATGCATTTTTTTCAAATTTTTTCACGTTATTTGGGTTT
Source organism: Dendropsophus ebraccatus (assembly GCF_027789765.1). Classification (NCBI taxonomy): domain Eukaryota; kingdom Metazoa; phylum Chordata; class Amphibia; order Anura; family Hylidae; genus Dendropsophus; species Dendropsophus ebraccatus. The sequence goes on from NC_091458.1 coordinate 146,481,494, forward strand.
TTTTTTCATAAAGATTCGTTATAAGTATCGACTCCAATTTTCCAGAAATGTAAAGTACAATATGTCACGAGAAAACAATCTCAGAATCAGCCGGATAGGTAAAAGCATCCCGAAGTTATTAATGAATAAAGTGACACTGGTCATATTCATAAAATTTGTCTCTGTCATTAAGGCCATTTCAGGCTCTGTCCTTAAGGGGTTAAAGACATTCAACATGGGCTCACAGTCTAAGGAGAGCAAAATTAGGGAAAAGATAGAACTGTGAAGTGATGAGACCTTTACAATACTAATAATACAATTGTGTGTCATCTTAGTTCCCAATTTCAAACAGCAGAGGGAGTTAGAACACTATGCTAATAATCACAGATTCTGTATACTAATAGCTGCAAATAGCAATAATTTAGCATGGAGATTATATTTTTGGCTTAGGTTTGACACACATATAACTCTAATATCACAAATAAACCATAGCCCAATAGACGAATTTGAGCAGAAGCAAACGATTGTAAATGATGTCCAACCCATGCGATGACAAAGGAGTTATCCAGCGCTACAAAAACATGGCCACTTTCTTCCAGAGACAACACGACTCTTGTCTCCAGTTCAGGTGTGGTTTGCAATTAAGCTCCATTCACTTCAATGCAACTGAGTTACAGAATCCCGCCCAAATTGGAGACAAGAGTGGTGCTGTCTCTGGAAGAAGGTGGCCATGTTTTTGTAGCACTGGACAACCCCTTTAAGGGTGCCTTTACACAGAGAGATTAATCTGACAGATACTTAAAGCCAAAGCCAGGAATGGATTTGAGAGGAGGAGAAATCTCAGTCTTTCCTTTATGACCTGTTCTCTGTTTATAGTCTGTTACTAGCTTTGGCTTCAAAAATCTGTCAGATAAATCTCTGTGTAAAGGCTTCCTTAGTCTGGGCAAGAAATGCTACATACGCCTCTGGCCAAAAGTATTTTTTAATATATTATTACTTATGGAAAGTTAGACAAACTCCTAATGTACAGTATTTATGGGAAATGCACATGTATGGCTATTTCCCTTAATTTAGTAGATCATGGAGTGTTCAAATTCTTTCAAAAACCGTGACGTCATGAATCAGGTGTAATTCCTATGGAGTGTACAGCAGGGGGCGCAGTATATGTAGAAGTCTATGGACTGTATTGAAGTATATAGAAGAGTATGTAATTAGAGATTAGCGAACCGGGTTTGGGTTCGAGTCGATACGAACCCGAACATTCGGTATTTGATTAGCTGGGGCTGCTAAACTTGGATAAAGCTCTAAGGTTTCTAAGGTCTGGAAAACATGGATACAGCCAATGACTATATCCATAATTTCCACATAGCCTTAGGGCTTTATCCAAGTTCAGCAGCCACCGCTAATCAAATGCCGAAAGTTCGGGTTCAGATCGACTCGAGCATGCTCGAGATTCGCTCATCTCTATATGTAATGTAATGTAAAAAATACACTTCATTAGGCCCCCTTCACACGTCCGGAAAATCTGTCCGGATTTCCTATCAGGAAATCCGGACGGATTTCCGGACTCATAGACTAACATTAGACACGGACACCCTTCCGGATTTTTCCGGAAGGGTGTCCGTTCCGGAAAATAGGACCGGATTTTTTAGATCCTGTCCTATTTTCGTCCGGAAATCCGGCACGGACGCCCCCATAGAAGTCTATGGGAGCGCCGGAATCACGGGCATTTTCCTGATGTATATCAGGAAAGTGCCCGCGATTCCGGACTGGTAGAGAGCCAGCCCCGGCCGCCGTCCGATCACCCGCACACCCCCATCCCCCCCGCACCGCACCGCACACGCTGCCCGGCACTACAGATCCCCCCCCCCCCGCCGCCGCATCTGACCCTCTCAACCCCCCCCCCCCCCCCCCCCCGGGAACTCACCACCGGGCCAGCCGCCGGATGCTCCAGTACCTCCGCCGCGACCCCGCCGCCGCCCCCGCCGCCGCCGCCCCCGCCGCCGCCCCCGCCGCCGCATCTGACCCTCTCCCCCCCCCCCCCCCCCCCCCCCGGGAACTCACCACCAGGCCGCCCGCCGGATGCTCCGCACCTCCGACCGCCGCCGCTGCCCGGACCTCAGCACTGCACTCTGACCCGGACCCCAACCTCGCGGCCCCGACAGAGCAGGATCCGGGACAGGTGAGATTAGGGCTACTACTCCCACCATGCTCTGCTGGCAGGCCATGATGGGAGTTGTAGTTCTGCAGCCTGTGGCCATCCAGGTTGCAGAAGTACAACTCCCATCATGGCTCTGCTGGCAGGCCATGATGGGAGTTGTAGTTCTGCAGCCTGTGGCCATCCAGGTTGCAGAAGTACAACTCCCATCATGGCTCTGCTGGCAGGCCATGATGGGAGTTGTAGTTCTGCAGCCTGTGGCCATCCAGGTTGCAGAAGTACAACTCCCATCATGGCTCTGCTGGCAGGCCATGATGGGTGTTGTAGTTCTGCAGCCTGTGGCCATCCAGGTTGCAGAAGTACAACTCCCATCATGGCTCTGCTGGCAGGCCATGATGGGAGTTGTAGTTCTGCAGCCTGTGGCCATCCAGGTTGCAGAAGTACAACTCCCATCATGGCTCTGCTGGCAGGCCATGATGGGAGTTGTAGTTCTGCAGCCTGTGGCCATCCAGGTTGCAGAAGTACAACTCCCATCATGGCTCTGCTGGCAGGCCATGATGGGTGTTGTAGTTCTGCAGCCTGTGGCCATCCAGGTTGCAGAAGTACAACTCCCATCATGGCTCTGCTGGCAGGCCATGATGGGAGTTGTAGTTCTGCAGCCTGTGGCCATCCAGGTTGCAGAAGTACAACTCCCATCATGGCTCTGCTGGCAGGCCATGATGGGAGTTGTAGTTCTGCAGCCTGTGGCCATCCAGGTTGCAGAAGTACAACTCCCATCATGGCTCTGCTGGCAGGCCATGATGGGAGTTGTAGTTCTGCAGCCTGTGGCCATCCAGGTTGCAGAAGTACAACTCCCATCATGGCTCTGCTGGCAGGCCATGATGGGAGTTGTAGTTCTGCAGCCTGTGGCCATCCAGGTTGCAGAAGTACAACTCCCATCATGGCTCTGCTGGTAGGCCATGATGGGAGTTGTAGTTCTGCATCCTGTGGCCATCCAGGTACACGGGTACCTGTGATTTATGTTGGCATACTAGACAATATTATCTCATCAGGAAATCCTGAAGGTTTTTCCTGATGGTTTCCTGATGGTAAAAACGGATTACTGTCAGGAAATCCTGATACTATCCTGATGACATTTAAGGTCTCCTGATCAGGATTTCCTGACAGTAAAAACTGACACGGACGTGTGAAGGGGGCCTTAATTGACTATGTGTATGGAATAATTTGGGGAGCAAGGACACTTGCTCCCCAAATGGAGGGTACCGAGCAGTAGGGAGAGAAGTGCGAGTTATAGATGAGCAAACCTGGAGCATGCTCGAGTCCATCCGAACCCGAACGTTCGGCATTTGATTAGCGGGTGCTGCTGAAGTTGGATAAAGCCCTAAGGCTATGTGGAAAACATGGATATAGTCATTGGCTGTATCCATGTTTTCCAGACAACCTTAGAGCTTTATCCAAGTTCAGCAGCCCCAGCTAATCAAATACCGAACGTTCGGGTTCGGGTGGACTCAAACCCGAACCCGGTTCGCTCATCTCTAGTGCCGGTGCATCTAACTACCTCCTCCCTCCCTCCCTCCCTGCTTGGTGTAGTGGGACAGATAAACACTACTACTCCTCCCATCATCTGCTCATAGTATGAGCAGATGATGGAAGGAGTAGTACAAGGTAGATCCCCAGCACCAAGCCCCCCCTCAGCCGACATACCCCCGCAGCAGCTGCCGCCGCCGGTGACCTCCCAGGTCTGGCCGCCATCACCAACCTGCAAGCCTGCATGTTCACTCACTTCCCTGCTGTCCAGGTCTGGACTGCTAGATCACTGCTGCCCCCGCGTCCTGCCGACTCAGTCCCGGATGATGAGAGCTGGGACCGAGTAGGCAGGACGCGGGGGCGGCAGTGAGCTGACAATCCGGAACGGCAGGGAAGTGAGTGGACATGCAGTGGTGGGGGAGGCTGGGGGGTTGGTGATCGGGGCCAGATCTGGGAGGTCACTGGCGGCGGCATCTCCCTAGTAGTACTCCCTAGTACTACTCCTCCCATCATCTGCTCAAACTATGAGCAGATGATGGGAGGAGTAGTAGTGTCTATCTGTCCCACTGCACCAAGCAGGGAGGGAGGAGGTAGTTAGATGCACCGGCACCTCTCTCCCCCCCTGCTCGGTGGCCTCCATTTGGGGAGCAAGTGTCCTTGCCCCCTAAATTATTCCATACACAGTCTATTAGTGTAGTTTTTACATTACATTACATACTCTTCTATATACTTCAATACAGTCCATAGACTTCTACATATACTGTGCCCCCTGCTGGACACTCCATAGGAATTACAACTGATTCGTGACGTCATGGTTTTTGAGAGAATTTGAACACTCCATGATCTACTAAATTAAGGGAAATAGCCCTATATGTGCATTTCCCATAATTAATGTACATTAGGAATTTGTCTAACTTTTCATAAGTAATAACATAAAAATACTTTTGGCCGAACTTCTCCTTTAAAGCGACTCTGTACCCACAATCTGACCCCCCCCCAAACCACATGTACCTTCAGATAGCTGCTTTTAATCCAAGATCTGTCCTGGGGTCCGTTCGGCAGGTGATGTAGTTATTGTCATAAAAACAACTTTTAATCCGGCAGCGCTGTGTCTAACGGCCGGGGCTTACATTTGTGCATTTTATGCATTAGGCTGGCACAACCTCTCTGTCCTTCCTCCCCGCCCTCCTCATCATTAGGAAAGCTCCAGGCAGATTGCTTCCTATTCGTCAGCTGTGTGAGCCCGGCACATGGGCTGGATCGTTAATACACCTGTGCAAAGCTCAAACAGCAGTAAATGTTCCTGGAGCATTCCTAATAATGAGGAGGGTAGGGAGGAAGGACGGAGAGGGTGTGCCAGCCTAATGCATATACAAATGTAAGCCCCGGCCGTTAGACACAGCGCTTTAGGATTAAAAGTTTTTATGACAATAACTGCATCCCCTGCCGAACGGACCCCAGGACAGATCTTGGATTAAAAGCAGCTATCCGAAGGTACAAGTGGTTTGAGGGGACAGATTGTGGGTACAGAGTCGCTTTAAGAGCAGTAATGAAGTTTGACGAGTCGATTACAATAGATTGAACACATAAAGGACAATCAATCAAAGGACACAAAAATTCAATCAAATATACAGATTACAACAGACGAAAACACATGTAGGAGCATATTTATGAGGAGAATACGGATAATTTATACAGGGAAGGGTGTTTTTTATATTTGACAGAAAAACATGAGAAAAAAATTTAAATTTGAGATACATGGGAGGCCCCTTATTATTATGACTTTGGACTCTACATCAGCAGCACATGGTGTATGAAGGAAGTCACATGTGATAAGCAGGCTTGCTTGATACAGTACATAAGGTTGTACAGAGGGATCATTATTGGCTTTAGGCCTATGAACTGCAGTATTTAGGTAAGCACGGGGTCTGTTGGCGTGGTAAAAGTGTGTTGTCAGTAGACAAATGGCAGGAAAATTTGTGGAGCACTATGAGTCTTTCAGGTGAAAGGTGTTTGTTGCAAACAAAGATGTGCGAGGATGGATCAACACGATACAGTGTACACACAGAAACACAAAAAAATGCAACAGCTCACCACAATGGCAAGATACAGACCCACTACAGACATGAAAATAATTAAAAGCAGCCCCCAAACTGCTAAAAAAAATTCCCACAAAAATAATGAGGCTCTTGGTTACCATTTGCAAACAGCATAAACCACCCCACCATGATAAGGTGGCCTCATGTTCGGGGGAGATCCTACACTGTATTATGGCCTCTCCATGGCGTATAATACACCTATGCTCTGGGCATGCAAGATCCGTCTTAAACCTGCAAAAAAAATTGCATTACCTGGGGGGGATCGGTGGAGTGCATGACCAAGTAGAGGCAGCCACTTCCCCATCTGGAACACAGAAAAAAAAATTTGGCCAGCTCTCCTAGAACACCATTCACACTAGGCAGGAGCACGTTGCTATAATGGAAATTGCAAACACACAAAAAAATGCAACAGCTCACCGCAATGGCAAGATGTAGACCCACAGACATGAAAATAGTTAAAAGCAGCCCCCCCCCCCCCCCCCCAACAGCTGAAAAAAACTTCCCACAAAAATAATCAGGCTCTTGGATACCATTTGCAAACAGTGTAAACCACCCCACCACGATTAGGTGGCCCCATATCGGGGCAGACCCTACACTGTACTATGGCCTCACCATGGCATGAAATACGCCTATGCTCTGGGCATGCAAGAACCAAATAGAGGCAGCCACTCCCCCATCCGGAACACAGAAAAAAAAAAAATTTGGTCAGCTCCCCTAGAACACCTCACGATACAGTGTAGCAGCTGCCGCTAAAATGAGACATATGTCATACACAACTTTTCAATAAACACCACTTGGCTTAGGGCTCCTAAGCTTAAAAATATACACAAAGACACAATATAAAAATATACCAAAGTTATTCCAAGCATGACAGCAACTTAATAACTTATATTCACACTGGATGAGCTGAGGAACATTTATACTAATTCTAAGAGCCATGAGGAACCAATGGCACCAGTACACCAAGCCTATGTAGCATCTCAACTGAAATGCATATAAATATGCAATGAAGACAAAATAAAAATGGCTGTTTTTTTTTTGTTTTTGTTTGCAATTCAGCGTTTTTAATTCAAATCTATTGGGGGGACATGCTTCTGCGGAAAAACGCAGCACTGCCCTGAAAAAATGCAGCTTTTTTGACTCAAACAAATGGATGTTTAGTGCTATAAGTTTTAGCAGAATGTTTTTTTTTTAACCTAATGTCAGCGTACCCCTTTAAAGGGGAACTAACACCAGGTTAGACAAATCCCCCTATAGCGCCCGGGAAACTATGTGTCTTACCTTTCTCCTTGGTGCCGGTCCTGCGCTGTTAGTCAAGGTAAACTCCGCTCCGCAGCACCGTTAGGAGCACTGCCGCATCATCTGGCCTGTCCCCTCCATTCATTATAACAGAAAGTTCAAACAACCGGCACTCCGTTAACTTCTGCGGCGCGGTGCTCGTGGCAATAAAGTCACAGAGTAATGGAATAAATCCCGGCACTCGCTAGTGAAAATTGCTTCAGTGGATGTTTATTACATCAACGCTGCACGCGTATCGACCATACTGGTCTTTATCAACAGCATCTTTAAGGATTCCCCTTTAAGGATTATAGAAACCACTGTGCTCTTGGAAACTTTTAGTGCAGATTCTACCCCCCCCCCCCCCAGATCTGTGCCACCCCACCATCCTGTCTTTGAGCTCTACAAGCAGTCCTCACATTCTCAAGGCTTGTTTTACCCTCCGATATGCATTGTCAGTTGTGAGAGCTTATATATATAGGGGTGTGGCCACTGCTGGATTTAGAAATCTAGTTACATTGGTTTACACAGCATCAGATCAGCATCCTTAAGTGATTACCGTGCAATTACATCCAGTGACTTACATGGGGTATCTTCCCTGATTAGAATCGCTCACTTTTCCTTTCCAACCAAACCGGGCAGTCTTGAAGGCTTCTCTCAGACATGAATCCTCTCTCCAGAATCTGACAGAGAAACATTTTAGGTTCCTTGCTCCAGCACGTATAGTAGTTAGGCCCCTTTATACTTATATATAATTTAAAAGGCCCCCTGCCCCTTCCAGGATGTCCCTAATATTATAGTTAACTGCTCACTCCTCCAGGATGCCCCTAGTATTGTAGTTAAAGCCTGCACTGCCAGGATGCCAATAGAATTACCACCTCTCTCCTAGATGCACTTAGTATATTAATTAAACAACACCCCCCCCCAGGAACCCCTTGTATTGTAGTTAACCCCTTTCTCCCCAATGAAATGCCCCTAGTCTGTGCCAAGTCAAAGTAAAAAAACGAAAAATTGCACTAACCTGTCTTCCTCTCCAGCACTGGATGGTCCTCTTCATCCTCCTGCAATCTTCTGCAGATGCATGCGGCTCTTCTCCTACAGGCGGCGTGGAAACTACGTCATTGTGCTTTGACCACAGGAGATGATGTCCTGGCATAGAGGAGCAGGGAGCCCCTGCTTCTGTATCTACATATTGTAGTATGCTATGAAATGTACGTTCAGGAGCCTAGATTCTGGCCTCCCTGCCCCTGTACAGTAGTAAGTGGGTTCTGACTGTGTTCACCCATTTACATTGCGTTACCACATCATTTAATTGCTGCCTAGCCATCTTTCATTACGATGAAGCAATAGAATTACAGTGTGCACGAACAACAAGGGTATGTTTACACATACCATGTTCACATCGGGTTTCACGCTGTGAGAAATCCACTGCGATACTGATTATTATTACAGTCTATGGCACTCCATTTTCGTAGTGAATTTTAGTTTCACTGCGAGTATATAGTGGCATAGCCCCGTAAAACTTCTATGAAGAATAAACTGCACAAAAAGCAAATACCAACTGTTTGACCCTTTTCCACTTGTCTACGCTGCTCCTAGCCAAACATTCAAAACTTTACAAATGATCCCAGTTTTACCGCATGGCATCCAGCCAGGAAAATACATCTGCCAGCATACATTGTAGAAGAAACTGCCGGGCACCTGCCTTGTTCTGTAGTATCTGCCCACCACTGGCTCAATCTGCTTCTGCTTTGCTCAGTAAACACAGTATCTATCTAGATAGATTAGAGAAAAATGAAACAGTGTCTCCTTTCCCCTATACTACTCAGGAGAGCCTGTTGTTTCCCCACCATTGGCCAGGTGATCACTGTGTGATGTCAGTAGTGGGCGGTGTTACAGCTTGTCTGGCAACAGAAGAGACAGATCGTGTAACCTCTGTCTCAAAAGGGAGGGTGAGAACAGAGGAATGGAGATAGAGTGGAGCAGGTAGTGAGGATTTTCAGGATGAGTCAGAATGTGCAGCGGCCAAAATTACCAATTTATGTAATAAAAACCTATTACACACAAGGGTGAGGATCAATACAGTTAAGTCTTTCTTAATCAGAGTTCCCTTTTAAATATTTCGCTGCTGTGATCTTAAACATAATAGACCATGCTTTAACTGTCCAGGCTCCCTGCTCAGTGACGGCCCACTCAGCCAGTCACTGGCTGCAGCAGGACAGTGTAATGATAGGCTGAGCAGTCTGTCACTGAGCAGGGAACCCGGAGAATCAAGCAGGAGAGTGTCAGGGGATCAGAGACAGGTAAGCATGGGATTATTTATTTTTACCATCATATCCGGAGTTCCCCTTTAAATATTTAGCTGCTAAGAAAAACTTGTTTTCTATTAAAAGTACATTAAAAGTTATATAGATGTGTCTATACAATGTATTACTGTATCTGTACAGTTCTGCCACACTGGTAGCTGATAGGAATCCAGGAAGTGAAAAAAATGGCCCCTGTGCAAATCCACATTGTCTCCTGCTCCTTCTGCTCTCCCCTAGGAGACAAATCTTCCATGCCTCTGTCTCACATTGTGTGTGTTTGCTTATGATGCATACAGGGGGCAGGGCGTGATAACCCAATCCCCTGACTAATCGATTCACCATCTCTGACCGAACAGAAGCAGCTGCTGCACTAATTTTACTGATTATAATGGGTGGGGGCTGTGATAATCACATGAGGGAAAGCACTGCATTCTAGGAAATGCCAAACCGGGAAGAACAGAAACAAAACAGATCAAACCCCGCCAATCAAATGGATTTTTGGTAGTTTCAAAACTGGGATAGACAGGTAAGTAATGCGTTATGCTTCTGCAGAAGTTTCATTTTTTTTAACCTCTACCTGGAGTTCCCCTTTAAGTTTTACAACGCTATGGCACTATATTCTCCCAGTAGAATGAAACTCAGCTGGAAGAACAGAGTGCTATAGACTTTAACAGTAATTAGCAATCCAGCAGATTTCACTGCAAGACTGAGTGTGAACGTACCCTCAGGGGCATTCACACTTTTGGTGCACGGTCTGTAAATATGGACAGTGTGCTACGAAGCCGAATTAGGAGTTCCCCGCATCATCATTTATAATGATGCTGTCAGTACAATCCCGAAGACTTAAAGAGGATGTACCATAAGGTACATACTATTTAATTTGACCTAGGGATAGAACGGCACAGTCACGGGAAAGCCGGTGCGGCGGTCCGTTTTTTGAACCGCGGCCCGGTTCCAGTGTACGGCGCCAATCTATCAACGGGTCCCAGCCCGGAGGTGAAGCACAAGAGGCGGGCAGACCCGCCCCCAGTGGGAGGAAACCCCTGCCCCTGTATGACGCAGCTCCATTGATTCTAATGAAGCCGCGTCAGAGGGGAGGGAATCCCCTCCCACTGGGGGCAGGCGGGCCCGCCTCCTGTGCTTTAGCTACGACCCGGGACCCGTTGATAGAACGGCCCCTTATACGGGAACCGGGCCGCGGTTCAAAAAATGGACCATGGCACCGGCTTCCCTGTGACAGCGCCGTTCTATCCCTGGGTCACATTAAAGAGGATGTACCTGATGGTACATCCTCTTTAAACACTATCATTTCTACCAGCATCATATTAGGATGTCTGTTATTCCACTGCACAGCTTCATAGCTATGACACTGGAGGCCTTTGGTTGTCATAGCCAACATTGGCACACGGCGATCATTTCCCAAAACTCTATAGCGAAGCATCTATAGGGTTAAGTACCAGGATCTGAGCGCAGTTCAGGTCCTGGCAGTTGCAGCAGGTGCCCATTTACCACTGCCAGGCAGGTTCAGCCGCGGATGGTATGGGCACAGCTTCTGTGTCCATTTCATCCACGGACATAACTGTACATCCATGAGTGGGAACGCATCGCAAAAATTGAAGTACTGTTGCGTCCTTGATCCTGAATGGGTTAAAGCAATGTATCCAAACAAAAAAAAACTAAAGATGACCCCCAAATGTTATAAAACCCCATGATGCCATTCAGGTCATTAGACTATAAGGCCACATTGCAATAGAAGCACTAAACTGTGAATATATTCTGCTCCAACCTAAATTTCAATTTAGAAATCCATAGGCGATAAAGGTTAATAGCAGATGTGGGGAGGATGCAGGGGTTCAACTGCAGATGTTGAGGGGCAGAGAATTTCAATACCAGATGTGGGGGTTAATTGCAGAAGTGGGGGGTGCTAAAAGGATTACTGACTGAGCGGGCTATCACTGCCGATACAAGATCACCTCAGAAGTGGCAGCGTCGGCAGTGAAGTAAGAATATTTTCCATATAACTGCAGCACAATATCAAAAGTTTTAAAGCGACTCTGTACCCATAATCTGACAAGCCCCCAAACTGCTTGTACCTTCAGATCGCAACTTTTAATCAAAGATCTGTCCGTTCGGCAGGTGATGCAGTTATTGTCCTAAAAAACAACTTTTAAACTTGCAGCCCCATGCCCAACGGCCAGGGCTTAGATTGTGCATGCATTAGGCTGCATTCCCACGTTCCGTGATCCTGACGGATCACAGACGTGGAGTGCATGTACTGGAGCACCCCCGCGCCCGGACAGCATCTGTAATTAGATGCTGGGAGCGGGGGAGACTGTATTCATAAGCGCCGCGCTGTAATGACTCAGCCGCGCGGTGCTGTTACTACAGCGTGGCGCTTATGAATACAGTCTCCCCCGCTCCCAGCATCTAATTACAGATGCTGTCCGGGCGCGGAGGGGGCTCCAGTACAGGCATTCCACGTCCGTGATCCGCCAGGATCACGGAACATGGGAATGCAGCCTTAGGCTTGCACCACCCTTCCGTCCCCCTGCTCCCTACACTTCTGAAGGTACAAGCGGTTTGGGGGGGGGGGGGGGGGGCAGAATGTGGGTACAGAGTTGCTTTAAAAGGGAGTGTCAGCTGTATTCCAAACTGCTGACACTGTTAGATAGCTGTTAGGTGAATGAGACACATGGTACCTTTCATATATCCATCGGTGCTTCCAGGATGTAAAAAAAAAAATAAATAAATAAAAAAGGATTATATTCTCTGGTACAAACAGTCAGAGGCTTTCCTGACCTCCTGAATAGCTGCAAGCTGTAATGCCTCCCCTCCCTGCTTGATTGACACCTGGATGCTGAGTACCAAGCAGGGTCAGGTATGGGTTGGGGGGAGTAAGGAGGTGTTAAAGCTTGCTGCACTTCAGGAGCTAGTTAAGTCCTCTGACTCTTCTTCCTATATAATAAAAACATTTTTCTACATCTTGAAACCACAAACAGATATATAAAAGATACCAACAAGGTGTCTTTGTTTTAATACCCAACTATCAATGTTAGCAGTTTGTAACATGAATTGTTACAGATTCCTTTAACTGCTGGAGAACTCTTTTAATTGAAGATATGGGGGGGGGGGGGGGGGGGCTCTACCTTCCTAGCAATTTATCATATTATTCATCATAGTGTTCACTGCCAGCAGACGTACACGCGCTTCAATAAACATTTAAGGAGAAGTCCAGCGAAAATTTTTTATTAAAAGTATTATATTGTCCCCCCAAAAAAGTTATACAAACCACCAATATACACTTATTACGGGAAATGCACATAAAGTGCATTTTTCCCTGCACATACTACTGTATCAAGGCTTCACTTCCTAGATCACTTCCTGGATAAAACAGTGATGTCATGAACCGACTCCCAGAGCTGTGCGGGCTGTGGCTGCTGGAGAGAATGATGGCAGGGGGATGCTCAGTGTCCCTCCAGTGCCCTGTGTCCCTCAGTGTCCCCCTGCCATCATCCTCTCCAGCAGCCACAGCCCGCACAGCTCTGGGAGTCGGGTCGTGACATCACCATGTTTATCCAGGAAGTGACATCACCATGTTTATCCAGGAAGTGAAGCCTTGATGCAGTAGTAGGGGCAGGGAAAAAAGCAATTTATAAACATTTCCCGTAATAAGTGTATATTGGGGATTTGTATAACTGGGGGCAATACAATAATAAAAATTTTTATTACCAGACTTCTCCTTTAAGTTTGGCCCGCGCCTTTGTCCAAATTTTGGACTACTGTGCATTTGAGTTTGACACCCCTGCATTATACAAACAGGTAGTGGACCGTTCCTTAGTCCCATAGCTACGGAAAAATACATCTTCCATCTCTAGAAATCTTCTACATGCAGATCATCTTCTGGTTGGTACCATAGAGAGATAAATTGAAGAGTCTCACAGATTATAGAAAAGAGGCAACAAATACAACCAATGGTTTTGCTTTATTCAGTATATATAAAGACATCACAACCTGTGGGACATCTACCTTGTTCTAATGTATGAGCCACAAACAGAAGAGAAGGCAAAGCAAGTAGTGTTAAAGAGTTGAATTAATCATCATCTTTCAGCTTCCTGATTTTGTTCTGGTGTCTCTCAATTTCCTTTTTCAGGCGTTCAATCTGCTCCTTAGCGTGATGGATCTCTTCTTCATGGTGCTTTTTCAGAGAAGCCAGTTGTTCCTGCTCTTTTTGCCTGTGGGATAGATTGGGTACACAAGGTGAGTTGCAGGTTTTTTTTTTTTGGGTCAGGAAAGCTACAGCCACTTTCCCAGGGCGGTATCCGGTTTTTAAGTCAAGACCAGGAGTTGAATCTATTTAGAAAAAACTACTGGATAGATCTGTATTCCTTCCATTCTTTGGGCCCCAAAACAGTGCAATGTAAAAGGTGGCTTAAAGGGGTATTCCAGATTTTTTTTCCCCCTTTAAATCAATTGGTGTCAGAAAGGTATATAGATTTGTCATTTACCTCTGTTAAAAATTCTCAAGACTTCCAGTACTTATCAGCTGCTGTATGTCCTGCACAGTGCCCTCTGCTGTGCTGCCACCTCTGTCCAGAGTAGTGATGTCACGATACCAGAATTTTGAGTTCGATACCGATACTAACTTTATTTCGATACTCAATACCAGTTCGATACTTACTAAAATATTTTTTTTAAAAAACTATAGAAATATAATACCCCCTAGACAGGGAATATAATAAACCTGAAATGTTTTCTATACTCTTCAGGCCTGCACTATTACAGAGATACCAATTTATGGACTTTTAATTTTATTACGTTAAAAATAAAGGTTTACTTTTTTACATAATTGTGTACAGATTACAGTGATGAGTTAGACAGCTTCGCTATACCGCGTACAGCGATCATGGACGGCTCTGCTTTGCACCGCCCAGACGGCTCTGCTTTGCACCGCCCAGACGGCTCTGCTTTGCACCGCCCAGACGGCTCTGCTTTGCTCTGCCTCTCTCCTGGACCTCCCGCTCTCCCTCTCCGTCCTCCTCTCCCTCTCCAGCCGCTCTCCTCCGTGCAGCTCTGACTCTTCAGCATAAATCATTTCTCTGATAATAGAGTCTGGCTCGGCCAGACACTTATATCAGACAGACACCGGCAGCGGGGGTCTGTTACGCATAGTGGCCGACCCCTGCTGCATACGGAGCGGCTCAGGAGGGGTCAGATGCCGCTGTCAGTGTGACAGCGGCATCTACACAGTTACATAGCCGACACTAGCAATTGCAAAGTGCCGGCTATTTGAAATTGGCGCCGCCGGGAGCGGAGGAAGGAAGTGCAGAGGAGGAGACTGCAGGGGGCAGTGAGAGGCACAGAGAACACGGCCGGCGCTCAGATAACCGCCGGCCGTGTTCGCTGCGCTATATATACTAATAGTGCAGCTTAAAATAAAGTATCGATACCAGGAAATCCTGGTACCGAACAGTTTTTCAGCCCGAAATAGCGATAGTAGTATCAATATTTCGGTGCATCGTTCATCTCCAGTCCAGAGCAGGAGAGGTTTTCTATGGGAATTTGCTGCTGCTCTGGACAGTTCCTGACATGGACAGAGAGCACTGTGTCAGACTGGAGAGAATACACTACTTCCTGCAGGACATAATGCAGCTGATAAGTACAGGAAGACTGGAGGTTTTTAAATAGTAAATTAAATAGATTTTTCATTTACTTTTGACACCAGATGATTTGAAAGAACATTTTTTTTTTTTGCCGGAGTACCCCTTTAAAGAGAAGGGGTATTCCAAAATTATGTAAAAAAAAAACAAAACACACACACACACACACCAGGCACCTATACACTGCGGTAACATAGGGCAAAAGTACTATAGAATGCAACCAAATGCAAAAGAAATGGCTCTGCCACTGCTGACGCTGAATATATTGCTTGGCCGGGAGCGGTGCAGAGAGGTTCAATAATTTGTTGCTCATGCTGCCACTGTAGCATTATGCCGATACAAGTACATGGGGGAACGCGATCCTCCTGCATACAATCCTATAAGGCACATTGATATCAGGGCCAGTGAGTAGCTGCATAGCGGCATGAACATTTATGTGACTCAGCTTGTCCTAAGTTCTGTATGTATCTAATGATTCTGCATACTGTACAAACCTTGATTGTAGGAATAATTCTTGAAGAAATAACATGGAACAACACTGTGCGGATGTTCGACTGCTGCACTAATATTTAACTGGATGTCATTTTTACTTCCCTGATGACACCACAGCTATAAGTGGCAGAAACACGTTGGGATTGTTTACAATATTTGTGTGCAGATCTTACTGCAAGGTCTTGTGATGGAAATAACCTTTAGACACCAGTATGCTTTATCTGTAAAACAGTTTAGGACTGATGCATTCTGGATGTGTATGGATCCTCAATATTTGTAATTAGTTTTGGTGTTGGGACACTGATTAAAGGGTTTCTTAGACAACCAGAAAAAAAAAGTAATGTTTTAAGGAACCCCAAATATTTTTTTTTTTTATCATACCAGAAAATGCCCCCATGTCTAGACTCTCTAGAAGGAAGTCCTGGTAACAAAACAGATGTTGAATTGCTGTTTCAAGTCATTCTAAAAAGGCTAGACGCATGACTATCAGGAAATTATCTGGGGCTCTCACAATTCTGACAATAAAATGGCCGAAGTGCTGTATTCCCTGTACAACAGCGTTCCGGGCCACCAGCAGGACAATCCCTTAAATTGGGCAGTGCTGCACTCTTCTGCCCAGTTAGTAGCTAAGACCCCGCTGGACAAGAAACAATGGACACCACATAGGTGGGTTCACTCCGGTGTACAGAGTGGGGTGCCAAGTGAACATCCACTACATCTCAGCAGCTTCTGCTCCGGCAGATTTACCCTGGCAGCTACAGAGGCCATAAGAAGACCATTGTAGAGGCCATTAGAAGGCCTACCGCTGCCATAACAGATCAGCGCTGTGCAACTGTATCAGGCACCAGACAATGCACTCCCTACATACCATGATCAATAAAGGGTTAAACTCCTTGGATTAGACAAAAATTCTAGGTACTGATCATGGACTAGATTCCATAAGGCCTGTACCAGTGGGGGGAGATGGGGTGGAGCAGTATAAAATTCTGGCTTTAACATTCCTTTAAGAATTTAGACATTGCGGGGGTGGGGGTGACTGTTATGTGCGTCACTTCCCTGCTTGCTCCACAAGACAAGCTCCATAGACGTATATGGATCTCTGTTTGTGCCAGGGCTGTGGAGCTGGTAAGCCGCAGCTCCAAATCCTGAATTATTTAGCAGGCACCGGCTCAGTCCCCAGCTCCTTAAAAGTCAGACACCAGGGAGTTATCACACTGGCTCAGCGGCTTCTCACTAATGTCCTACATGATCCTGGGGCGACTTCTGAGTGAACAAGGCAAAGATATAAAGCAGATTATCCTCCTCTCTGTGTGTGCAGTGGATGCAGCCAGTCTCCAGCCTCCATGACCTGAACATCTCAGAACTAGACTAGATGGAGCAGGCGGTCTTTTTCTAAATAGTCACCATAGACAAAGGAAAACTGCTAACAATGCCAGATACATGTGATACCGGTCAGCCATAGTGATACAGGTCAGCCATAGTGATACAGGTCAGCCATAGTGATACAGGTCAGCCATAGTGATACAGGTCAGCCATAGTGATACAGGTCAGCCATAGTGATACAGGTCAGCCATAGTGATACAGGTCAGCCATAGTGATACAGGTCAGCCATAGTGATACAGGTCAGCCATAGTGATACAGGTCAGCCATAGGGACAGATGTTTCAGTATCTGCGCTCTTGAATCATCACAGCCCCACAGGAACTACCCGCTCAGCCAGTCAGTGACTGCAGCTGTGTCCCGCCTGACTCACTGGCTTGGCTGACTCACTTGGCTGAGCAGGCATTTCTGAGTGGGGCTGTGACATCACAGGGTCAGAAGCCCAGCCGGGGACCATGAGACATGATGCTGCACCTGCGGGGGGCACAAAGGACAGGTAAACAGGATTTCTTTATTATGATCCCACCACCCCCTGTCCCCACTCATTGAGGACAGAGGTTACAGCTACACTACTTATGGCTTCTCCTCCTTCTCTGTATTACACAGGATATCTTTATATTACACTGCTGCTCATATACAATCATTCAGCATCCAGGGAGAGAACAGCACAGATCTCCCCCCACACAATGGGCTCTTCCAGCTCAGAAACAAACTGCCAAATGGAGACCTCCAACCTCTACCCGACCCCCCTTCTGTAATAGGGCCAGTGCTTTATTATTGATATATGGAGGAAACTAAATGTAAGTGAGAAGGTGTTTCTGGTTTTAATAAATAAGGAGCTTAGATTAATAGAACATAAACAATATTAATGTGGAATATTTATTAAATTCATATGAAAATTCAATTATAAATTTGGAAAGGTTTTTTTGTTTTTTTTTTTTAAAGCCTGATCCAGTACATTTTTTTTTCCGAATCAGACTATCCAAAACTAGCTCCCAACTCCACAGCCCTGATATAAAAGACAGCTAGTATCTTCATTCACAGCAGAACATCTTCTATTATTAAAGGGGTTATACAGTGCTACAAAAACATGGCCACTTTTCCCCCTCTAGTCTCCAGATTATGGGGTTTGAGACTCCGTTCCATTGAAGTAAATGGAGCTTAATTGCAAACTGCACCTGAACTGGAGACAAGAGTAGGGGGGAAAGTGGCCATGTTTTTGTAGCGCTGGATAACCCCTACCATAGGATTATAGAAAGGATAAAGCTCCCTTCCAGAGTGACTCCAGCCGTATACAACTAAAGGGGTTATCCAGCGCTACAAAAACATGGCCACTTTTCCCCCTACTGTTGTCTCCAGTTCAGGTGCAGTTTGCAATTAAGCTCCATTTACTTCAATGGAACTGAGTTTCAAAACCCCACCCAAACTGGAGACAACAGTAGGGGGAACGTGGCCATGTTTTTGTAGCGCTGGATAACCCCTTTACAAAGGCAGGATACATTTTGGTGAAAACCTTACCTAAAATATCCCTCTTCCTCAGCTGCTTGACGTTTCCCAAATGCTCCTCCGGCTTCTCTCACGGCTCCTCCACCACCTCCACCTTTTCCTGCTCCTTTACCCAATTCTCCTAACTGGAAAGAAAGGAAAAGCAGAGTTACAGATCAGAGCCGACAAATGGCTGATAAAATTATCCCTTATACGCTATGCAGTGGAGGCCAGCACCCCGCAGGTAAGGATACCCCCTCCTCTTGGTGACACGTCAGGCTTGATTCTTGGAGGTGCATCACTGAGGGGTGGGAGATATTGTTACACTGGAGGGGGCGCCGGCCCACCTAAAGTGCATAGGGTTAGGCAGGTGCACAAGAAGACCAGGCAGCTTTTTGAAAAATGGAACTTGCCACCAGGATCACTATGCCAGTACAAACAAGGTAACTTCTCGCTTATGTGATGGTACATTTGCTTTAAGGAGACTTTTTTTAAATCAACGAATGCCATAAAATGGCAGAGATTTGTAATTTACTTTTATTTAAAAAAAAAAAAAAAAGTAAAGTCTTCCAGTACTTATCAGCTGCTGTATGTCCTGCAGGAAGTTTCTTTCCAGTCTGACACAGTGCTCTCTGCTGCCACCTCTGTCCATGTCAGGAACTGTCCAGAGAGTAGCAAATCCCCATAGAAACCTTTCCTGTTCTGGACAGAGATTGCAGCAGAGAGCACTGTCTCAGACTGGAAAGAATACACCACTTCCTGCAGGACAAACAGCAGCTGATAAATACTGGAAGACTTGAGATTTTTTAATAAAAGTATATTAGAAATCTCTGGCACCAGTTAAAGGGGAACTCTGGGTAGAGGTAAAAAAATAAATTAAAATGAACCTTCTGCAGAATCATAACAATACTTACCTATATATCACTTTTTATTACAATTTTTCTGGATTTGATGCGACCAAAAATGCACAATTTTGCAACTTTGGGATTTTTTTGCGCTGACGCCGTTTACCGTGCGAGATCAGGAATGTGATTAATTAATAGTTCGGACGATTACTCACGCGGCGATAGCAAACATGTTTTATTTATTTATAACACGAGAAAAGGGGGGTGATTCAAACTTTTATTAGGGGAGGGGGCTTTTTATTAACAAAAACACTTTTTTTATCCCTTTTACCCTTATACTAGAAGCCCCCATGGGGTGAGGGTTATTCCCCCTGGGGGACTTCTAGTATAAGTGCACGGATTAGATATACAGTAGATAGATATACATTAGATAGATATACAGCAGAGATCAATGAGATGCTGCTGCAGCCGAAAACCACCGAGTGCCGAGCCGGGATCAGCGCCATTACGGCGCAGACCCCGGCCGGCACCACACACTGGGAATGCTCCTCCGGGACAACGTCCCAGAGGAGCGATCCACCCCACTAGACACCAGGGAACGGCTGCAGAAGGTGATCGGATGCAGCTGTCAACTGACAGCTGCAACCGATTACTTAATTAGCGGGCACAGCGATCGGACCGTGCCCGCTTATAGCCACGGTCCCGGGCTACATGTGGCACCCAGGACCGCCGCCCCGCTCTCTACTCTCTTTAACAACCGCAAGGTGTAAATATACACCCACGGTCCTTAAGGAATTAAAGGGGTTATCCAGCGCTACAAAAACATGGCCACTTTTCCCCTCTCTTGTCTCCAGTTCAGGTACAGTTTGCAAGTAAGTTCCATTTACTTCAATGGAACTGAGTTTCCAACCCCACCCAAACTGGAGACAAGAGAGGGGGAAAAGTGGCCATGTTTTTGTAGCGCTGGATAAGCCCTTTAAGCATTAGACGGCCCACTACAAGTGCATATTGCTTATTAGTCTGTATTGTGGGAAGGTGTGTGATCTGTGAACAGGGACCAGTGTGGAGCAGTACTGGAGATGATTGGGAATTGCTGGAGGTGGATGAGAGAGTGACAGCCTGATGGTGACCGCCTGCACCACAGTCAGAAAGGAAAGTCTACGGCTTAGCACGGGGCGGCCATCACATCATCTCAGCATACAGGGAGTATCTAATGGACGAGTGTATAGAAGCGGCTGTTACATAGAGAACACAGGTGTCATCGAGGTCACTACAGGCCAGGGGGAGGGAACCTAGGCTCTACAACTACAACTCCCAGCATGCCTGGACTGGACAGCCTAGGTTCCCTCCCCCTGCTACAGGCTGACAACACAAGGGACACAATACCCCATTACCTCTATAGGCCAGTGCTCTGCTGCCTTTGGGAAACTACAACTCCCAGCATGCCTGGACTGGACAGCCTAGGTTCTCTCCCCCTGCTACAGGCTGACAACACAAGGGACACAATACCCCATTACCTCTATAGGCCAGTGCTCTGCTGCCTTTGGGAAACTACAACTCCCAGCATGCCTCAGTATTGTGGGATTCAGGCTGCAGCCCCCGGGCCATCCCCGTATACTGTATATTCTATAGGTTATAGGCCTCCCGCTCGGTGGGGCACATGACTTAGCGGATGCCCGGGCTCCCTGCCCACCTGTACGGTACACGAGCTGCGCCCTCTACTGTCCGCTCCACCACATGTCCGCCCCCGCCCGCTCCAGCACTATATATATACACGCAGCCGCCGGTACCTGATCAGAGGAGCGCCGCATCTGCACATACACCAGGTTCCTGAGACCTCCCTGCAGCAGTCGCATATGAGCGGCCATCTTTCTGGCAATCCTGACCTTGGCGTCTACGCAGAGGATTGTGGGGCGGTAAACAGAAATGTCAATGTCAGGCTTCCTCTTATGACTGACTTTAACGCATGCGCAGAGGCGTGCGTGCCAGCTTGCGGCTCATTTCCAGCGCATGCGTGGTTTTAGAAAGCCTTGCTTTATTGGTGTTCCTGTATCTCGCTGTATCATGCTGGGTTCCTATTCTCAGGCTGACCTCCAAATTGAGAGTCTTTTTTAAACATTTAGTGAAATATATATAAATATATTTCTTTATTACTTAATAGTATTTTATAAGTGCATTCCAAATACTACAAAAGTGAGTGTTTCCACATGGAATAAAGAAAAGCTTTATTAATCTGCTGCAAAATCCACACCGCAGATTCTGCACGCACTTTAAGGTTATGTTCACACACACTATGTTGCTCAGTATGATTGGCAGAGCAGGACGTCCAGACGCCGGGAGCCACAGAACAAGCTGGAGCGCCGGGCCGTGGGGGGGGTAAAGGGGTCTGCCGCTTACATACTTGCCCCCTGCAAGTATGAGTATGTAATCTTATTGAAACTACTGACAGGACGGGAATCACAGCGTATTTCGCTGCAAACTCGCATCGTGAAATCCACTGCGATTCTGTTATGTGTGAACCGACCCTGAGGGTATGTGCACACTACAGAATTCTCCTAGATAACTTCCTGCGTATTCCGTCGCCCGCTCCCGCTTGAAGTTCCGCCCATCCCATAGGCTCCATTCTGTGCGGAGGCAGTTTCCAAAGATTTGACATGTCAATTCATGTGGAATCTGCCTGCATATAGAAAGGAGCTTATGGGATGGGCGGAACTTCAAGCGGGAGTGCGCACGGAATCTACTGGAAGTATCCACACAAATTCCTTACCCTTAGTAATTTTTTTCAACCAAAACCAGGAGTGGGTTCAAACCACAGAAGTTTTCTATGTAAGTCCCAATCCTGATTTTGAATATGCAAAACAAGAGTCCGTGGAGCCTCGATTGCGAGTCTCAAAACATGGGAATAGCCAGATATCTTTAGCCTGTAGCCACGGGGTGCCTCCATGATGGGGAGAGCACCACACCACCCTGATAAGTAGCCCCTTAAGTCCCACTCGGTTGCGAGTATTGGAACATAAATTGGGAAACACCAGGGTGGCCCCTTTTTGTCAATGTCTAACTCAAGGTGCGAGTATTGTGATCATGACAAGGGCTTGCCAAGGCAGGCTTCCATCCACAGACAGCCGTTTCGGGATATTTGCCCCTCGTCAGTGTGGAGTAGGATTCTGGCTGGTTGGGGCAATGACAAATCAACCAACAAAACACAGTATTCACTGAACTTAAGAAGATCAGTGAAAAAATTCCAACGAAGTACTCAATCAAGAGTCTCCACTGATGCCCCCATAAATTTAAATATGCAAAACAAGAGTCCGTGGAGCCTCGGTTGCGAGGGGCATCAATGGAGACTCTTGATTGAGTACTTCATTGGAATTTTTTCACCGATCTCCTTTAGTTCAGTGATTACTGTATTTTTCTTGCCAAAAAAAAAAAAAATGACAGAAATACAATGTGTGAAGGGGGAATTTTTAGCATAGATTTTGCTCTGTGAAACAGCCCGTATTTCTACTCCTTATGATCTTTTTCCATCATTTTAAGGCACAGAAAGCTGAGAAGGACGGTAAGTTGCTTCATTCTCAGCGCCGTTTCCCTGTAGTTTGTAGTTTAATCCCCAGGGTATTATGGTTGTTAGGTTCAGTGGGAGCAGGACTACCACCCCTAGTGCACCGAACTGCCCCCCGCCCCTCCGGCTTGCTTCGGGGGCTCCCGGCGTATGGACGTTCCGCTCAGCCAATGTGCTGAGGTGGAGCAGAGCACTGATTGGCTGTGTGGGACGTCCAGCCGGGAACCCCCGAAGCAAGCCGGAGCGTAGAGCAGGTAATATATGGGGGGTTAAGAGGACTGTCACTTACATACCCGCAGCTGGATATAAATCCCGTTGTATGTATTTTTATTGAAAATCACAGGCAAGGGATCCGCAGCGGATTTCACTGCGAATTTGCAGCGTAAAATCCGCTGCAGATCCGTTACCTGTGAAACTGGCCTTAAACTGGCACCCAGTCTTGAAGTACATGTTGGTGGCCATGAGGACTGGAATTAAGAAGCACTGGTTTAGCCCACTAGGAAAGTTTAATTAGCATAAAATATATATTTTCCTGTTTTCAGTTGTCTAAATCATGGAGGCGACTTACAGTATAGTCAGGTGTGTCTTATAAAGCCAAAAAAATATGATATATCTTTCATCTAGCACATGGTGTAAGCATGTGCATGGAGACCAACAGGTTCTGTTCTTAATTATACATATAATGTTTTCAAACTTTTGACATAGTGACAAACCAGCAGGTTTGATTGTTAAGTGTTCCTATGCTGTAACCCCTATTGATTGCTGAAATCAGTTCAGAATCATTAATGGTTGTTCATTTCTGCCTGAATTTCCTGTGAGAGCCAAGTAGTATTGTACGGATTCATAGAAAAGCTAATGTGGTGTCCCACCACAGGTGTTGCTTATGGTTACACCCTTCGTAAAAGTCTCTACTCTAAGTAAACTGCGGTGATGAAGCAGTACCTAACTATCGTATGTAACGGTACTTATGTTTTGCACATCTGCAGGTAACCAAAGGGTTATTGTTTATTGTGATCTGTACACCAATGAGGACCTTCTCTTTACTTATCTCTGAGCACTAACGGAACTACCGCTGTAGCAGCCGTAGTGGCTGCTACGGGGCCCCGCCGCATTATCGCCGGAGCTTACATAGCCTGCAGCACCCGACGGCTGAGCAGGCCTCCTGGGTGCTGCCGCTGTTTGGGGTCCGGGGGTGTCCCGGGAATTCCAGGCGCAGTGTGGCTCAGCGTCTGCCGGGGAAAGTACTTCCGGCGCACGGAGCGCGCCCGCATCAGTCTAACAAGCGCTCCTGGGCCGGAAGTACAGGCCGGGGGCGGACGCTGAGCTTCCTGGTACCTGTGCTACCCCCCTTGCCACCACCGTATTGCCGTCTCGGCAGCACAGGTACTAGAGAGCTCAGCGTCCGCCCCCGGCCTGTACTTCCGGCACAGGAGCGCTTGTTAGACTGATGCGGGCGCGCTCCGTGCGCTGGAAGTACTTTCCCCAGCAGACGCTGAGCCCGTCACCTGTGCTGCCCGGAATCCGCAGGACACCCCCCGGGTGAAGAGGAGAAGACAGCCGACGGGGGAGTTAGGTGAGTTGTGTTTGTTTTTTTTTATCTGCTTTGCAAAGGGGGATAATGCAGGGGGCATCAATGGGAGACAATACAGGGGGGTATCTATAGGGGGATAATACAGGGGGCATCTATGGGGGATAATACAGGGGGCATCTATAGGGGGATAATACAGGGGGCATCTATAGGGGGATAATACTGGGGGCGTCTATGGGGGATAATACTGGGGGCATCTATGGGGGATAATACAGGGGGCATCTATAGGGGGATAATACAGGGGGCATCTAAAGGGGATAATACGGGGGGCATCTATAGGGAATAGTACAGGGGGCATCTATAGGGGATAATACAGGGGGCATCTATTGGGGATAATACAGGGGTATCTATAGGGGATAATACAGGGGTATCTATAGGGGGATATACAGGGGGCATCTATAGGGGCATAATAAAGGGGGCATCTATAGGGGGATAATACAGGGGGCATCTATGGGTGATATACAGGGGGCATCTATGGGGTATAATACAGGGGGCCATCTATAGGGGGATAATACAGGGGCCATCTATTGGGGGACACCATAAGGGGGCATTTATAGGGGGACCAAATGAGATGGCATCTATAGGGGGACACCATGAGGGCCATCTATAAGGGGTAAAACATGGGGGACCATCTATAAGGGGGATGGACAACACAGGGGGTCATTTATAAGGGGCCAACACGAGTGGCATCTGTAAGGGGGAATACACAGAGGGGCATATACTATAAGGGGGTCACATAGTGTCAGGGCTACCCACTAAATTAGGGAGTAAAGGGGCCAATACAGATGTGCAGTGTGTAGAGAGATGAGGATGGTGACAGAGTGAGGAGTCTAATATGTTTGTCTGGCAGATTCTGTGGATTCGTGGCTCGGAGACGTTCTAATGGCCCAGGAAGGATGAAGAAGAAGATGAAAAGGAAACAACTCTAATCAGAATAGACGTCACCTGTAAGTCACCTGATATAACTGTACTGTAATTTATATGGTGTACAGAACCTGTGTAGAGCTGAGTGTGTTGATGGCGTAGTGGTCGATCGAGGGGGGGAGGGGGGGGGGGCCCAAGGGGGGGGGGGGGCCCAATCAAAAGTTTGCTATGGGGCCCAGCCATTTCTAGTTACGTCTCTGAGCTCCTTTCTTCTACGCTTTTCTTCTCCACTCACAGGGATTATTACATCACCTGTAGGAAGTCATCACATGGGGAGAGGAAGCATACACCCACACCTAGTCAGTCTTAGCTACGTTTCTGAGGAGAGAGGAAGCAAGACAAGTTGGACCCTATCGTGGTCCATCTGGGCCCTGGCTTAGCCAGGTCCCCACTCCTGAGCTACACTCTGCAGTTTTAGTCTAGTTGTTCAGCAGAGCAGATGTATATTGGAGACTTAGACACACTTTTCTTGAAAACAGCACTTCCACACACTATGCGGTGTTAAGCTACTCAAGGGTGAGAAAATGGGCAACAACGGACGTACTTTGTGCGGTTTGGACATAGCCTTATCTTCTGTGTGATCCAGGCCGGAGCGTGTACACATCGTATACGCTCCGGCCGGGATCCCGCACGGGGCCGCAAATAAATGACATATCAGTTTTCTGAGGCTGCAATTCAATGAATTGCGGCCGTAGGAAACCCTGTCAGTTCACACAATGAAGCGAGCAGCACCTGCCGCTTCCTAATTGTGTCCTATGGGAAGTTCTGATGCGGGCGCTCGCAGATCCCGAACGGACTCTCACGTTGTGTGAACATAGCCTAAGAGTGCAGAACAGTATCCTGATAACAAGAGGAACTGATCCGGATAGAGCAAAGTTGCTAGTAGCCTACGTACTCTATCTCGCAGCGCAGGTGTCACCAGGAAACCTTGGCCACTCTGATCAACCCAGGTAACAGGATCTGGGTCTTGTGTCACCCTCTAGGATGGGTGGCCCGACACTGGTCAGCAATAGGTGGTGCAAAGGCAACAAGTCAAAACAAGAAGACACACGTGAACGTCTATTCTCAAGTCTACAGTATTCTACTTCTTCTTCTTCTTCTAACGTTCCAGCAGAGCACACTTCTACCCTGGGTTGGGACTCTTACGACATCCTCCTCTCTACTACTCACCGCTCTCCTACGCGAAAGGTCCTCAGTGCAGTTCCTGTCTTCAGGTTTATAGTCTACTATTAATTATTGTACAAAGTATTCCTATAGTAAAGAAGATCTATTTATGCTAACAGGACTCAGTGGTTATTACCCCAGCACCCACACAGTAGGCAGTACATCTTTGGGTCATCTCCCTTTTCTGTGGGTGGAGGTACCGACAGTCCGGGTAGGTCACAACTTCACTCCGGACCACCGTGATAAGTACCCAAGGGACCCCCTCACAGCCCAGCAGGTCACCAACCACAGGGGAAAGGGTATAGCCAGCCATCCTAAACTAAAAGCAGGTGTGCCCAACCGGCACTTACGTCACTACAGTATACCATCTGGCTAAGCTATATTCCGACCAACCACCACAGAAGTGGCGTCACAAATCACCATCTAGCAAGTGACCGGTCGAGCACACACCACACTAAGAGACTGTCTATGAATCTGTACAGAGTCAGCTTTAAAACAAACTGAAGCTAGAAAGATTCTTAACTTCTTAAAGGGAATTTATTATTTCACGGGCTTTATCTAGTGTTACATACCATCGGATGCCACGCTGAATCAGCTGCCACGTTCTGTTTTCTAATCAGTTGTCCCGTTCACTTTATTTTTGCCTGAACAGCTGTATGCACATCCGGTCAGTTGTGCACAGGAGGTGAGCCCGAGAGAGCAGTTCAAAGCTATCTCCTCCCCCAGCCTCGACGAAGCATGCCTCCTCTTCTCCTCAGCCCAGTCTATGATATCTGATGACAAGCTGAGATGGTGCCGCCCTGACAAGCCGGGCAGGGAGTAGACTGGAGGCAGGACTGAGGAGAAGAGGAAGCACAATGTTATCAGGGCCGAGGAGGAGAAAGCTTTGAACTGCTCTCCCGAGGCTCACTTCCTGGGCACAACTGACCAGATTTGCATATACTGTAGCCATTCAGGCGAAAATAACCTGACAACTTATTAGAAAACCAACCATGGCATCTGATTCAGCATGGCGGCGCACATCCGATGGTATTTAACACTTGTTATAGCCTGTAAAGTGGTACATTCGTTTTAAAGGGGTTATCCAGTGCTACAAAAACATGGCCACTTTTCCCCCTCTCTTGTCTCCAGATTGGGTGGGGTTTCAAACTCATTTGCATTGAAGCAAATGGAGCTTAATTGCAAACAAGAGGGGGAAAAGTGGCCATGTTTTTGTAGCGCTGGATAACCACCGATATGCCTTTTCACTGCGATCATTAAGGGTCCTTATTCTGGGCCTCCTACAATAAGGTACTGTGGGTCCCCCATGGGAATTGTGGGTGCTAGGCTGTCAGTGTGCAGCTGGCCCCTGCTGTCTCTACCAGGAACATTCCTGGTAGATTAACGCTTAACATGCCACAGTCAGATCATGACTTTACATGTAAAGAGCCTGCTCCATTATACTTACCTATCGGAAATACCTTGCACTGCAGCTACACAAAGTAGAATGTTTACGCACTTTGGCTATGTTCGCACGCTGTCTAAATGACATCCGTTTCCATTGGACGGCCGCCATTTAACGGCAAGTAATGGCCAATAAAAACATACATCAATTTGACAGTGTGTGAACATAGCCCTATAGAAGTCTCACAGTCGCAGAGGGGTAAGGACAATGAAAACTTACCCATCCTGGTGCCCCATAGCGCCACTCAGGGGGCTCTTCCAGCTGCAACTGCATGGCCCAGCTGACAGATTGCTTGCTCAGCCACTCAGTGACTGGGGTGTGTCCCACTTCAGTTACTGATTTGGTCCTCCAAACAGTTTATTTGCTTGATAAAAGGAATCTCGAAAGTCGGCCCCCCATGATCCATATTGATGGCCTGTCCAATGCCATGTTCCCACACGTTGGAGGTTCATTTGTAGCACTGTTGTGGTACTGCAGTGTCTTCAGAGAAATGATGCAGTACTGCAATGTGTGAACACAGCCTAAGGACAGACCATCAACCTCAATAGGCTGGATAACCCCTTTAGGTCTCTTTCAGATTTTGGTCAGTATTTTGCATCAATATTTTGAAGCCATAATATACGTTTTAGTCCAAAATTTAAGAGGTGAAAGTCTTTTCATTGTAGTTGTTCTCTGTGTACTTCCACTGTTCATGCAGTGAAAAGAGGTTAAAGGGGTTATCCTCCAGGCTTTTAAAATCGATAGAGGATCCACTCCTACGTAGTTTTGACTTTCAAATACTGATGCAAAATACTGACCAGAATACTGTCATGTGAAAGTGGCCTTATAACATGAAGTCTGTACAAATCAGAGGGGAAAAATGTAGAGAAGAGATAAAATGGGACAGATGGGTATTGTGTTAAGAGTGGGTGGTAGTGACTGAATACTTAAAAGACTGGGCTGGGAGTTTCTCATGTGGAAGGAAATATCTTTGATCTATGGGTAACATCATTAGATTAGATGAGAAGAGAAGAGCATGTTCTTACATTGAATATGTGTATTGTATTAATCCAACTTGTATAGAATGTTTGTATTCCATGTTTCTTTTTTTTTTTTCTTGTATATTTGCTGTCGGTTCTATGGGGAGAAAAAACAGCCATGGCCGCACATCCATAAACTTATCATCAGCACAATACTTACTAACATCAGGAGTAAGGGGTCATTTACACGCTCTGTGATTTTCAGACCCTATGGAGCGTGAAGCTGTACAGTGGAATAACAGACCTCCCGGCACCATGTATCAATATGATGCTGCGAGAACTGAAAGTGCTCGCGGGACTGTACTGACACATGAAATGTGGGAATAAGGCCTTAGGGTAGGTTCACACATACCAGTTCCGCAGCGTAATCCACTGTGGTTCCTGGTACTGTAATTTTGTATGGGTTTACATACCCACAGTAGAATTTTCTTTCAGCTGCAAGTATGTAAAGCCTTATCCCCCTTAAGCAGCTGCAACCCGGTGAATACTTTAACCGCCCGCGCTCCGGCCTGCTTCTATGGCTCCCGGCTCCCTGGTGTCCCGCTCAGCCAATCAGTGGCTGCGGCAAGATGGGAGGAGCAGGACGTCAGGGAACTCTTTATATACCATATTTTCCAGCGTATAAGGTGACTGGGCGTATGACTTTTAAGAAGATTGTCAGGTGTTCGCCTTATACGCTGTACAATGTTGACCCCTGCCTGACCGCAGCCCTGCTGCGGTCAGGCAGGGGTTATCTGCAGCTAAAGAAAACAAAAACAAACAGTTAACTCACCTGTGGCCTGTTCCGGCAGCTTCAGTAACTTCCGGCGCCTCTGTCATTTTCCCGAAGCTCTCACGGGAGCCAAGCATCTCCGAGCTTCTCCGATGAGACGCTCGGCTGCCTGGGAGAGCTTCGGAGATCTCCGGCACAGGCAGTGTATGTTAACTGTTTGTTTATTTTATAGTGGTCGCCCCATACGGTGCGGATGCAGGCATTTTTTAACTCCCCCACAGTATGGGGCGACAATACCCGTACAATACCCGTATAAGACGACCCCTGAGTTCTAGGAAGATTTTTTTGGGGTTTAAATACGGAAAATACGGTACTCTCGGTTTTGCCACTGTTATGCATGTGTTTGATACCACGCTGCTTTGCATTCTCCAATGACCGCATGATATTGTTGAAAGTCTGGACAACATTGCATGGCTATTGGAGAATGCAGGGGGGGGGGCGGGGTTGTGGGAATACG
Source organism: Dendropsophus ebraccatus (assembly GCF_027789765.1). Lineage (NCBI taxonomy): Eukaryota > Metazoa > Chordata > Amphibia > Anura > Hylidae > Dendropsophus > Dendropsophus ebraccatus. The sequence continues at coordinate 146,511,626 of NC_091458.1, forward strand.
GGGGGAATATATTATTGTTTTAAAGTTTACACCACTCACCTCTGTTCTCAGAGAAGTTCTGTTTGTACGTACATTTTTTAGTGCCATGTCAAATTTGACAACTGTGACTTTTTAAAAATGGCACAAAAAGGCGCAAAAAGCCGCTCCAGTCCGGACCACATTTAAATACTCGGGGATCTTGTGAATGAAAGAGGTGCTAATGCAAGATGTACCATTTCAACAGGTGTATTGGCGCAGCCACTCATTTTCATAATTTTGTGCCGAAAAAAAAATGCTCTAAAGGCAAAAGGCATAGTATAGACCACTTTACATTTAACCACCCACAGTCTTATGGTGCCTTTACACAGAGAGATTTATCAGACAGATTTTTGAAGCAAAAGCCAGGAATTGATTAAAAAAAAAAAAAAGGAGAAATCTCAGTCTTTCCTTTACGACCTGTTCTCTGTTTATAGTCTTTCTGTGTAAACGTACCCTTAGGCCATGTTCACACAACGTATATTTTCGTAAAATTACGGCCGTTGTTGCCGATTGCAACAATGGCTGTGATTAATACAAAAATATACGTTACCTGGCCTCTATGAAATGACCAGAGAGTATGCACATAGTATACACTCCGGCATCAGAACTCTGCAGCCCTATAAATCTTTTCTGAGACCGGCCGTTCCGTGGCCTCTTACGTAGTGTGGTTCCGTGGTCTCTTACGTAGTGTGAACATAGCCTTACACAGTGCTATACTGCATCAAAAACATGCAATTTTTAATTACATGGGACATCTAACAGCTGATTCAATATATGCTACACTTAGGATCCATTTACACAGAAAGATTATCTGACAAAGATATGAAGCCAAAGCCAGGAATAGCTTTGAAAAGAGGAAAAATCTCAGTCTATCCTTTATGACCTGATCTCTGTTTATAGTCTGTTTCTGGATTTGGCTTCAAATCTATCAGATAATCTTTCTGTGTAAATGGACCCTAATTGACAAAATAATTCACCTAACGGTATGTTTCCACATATGCATTTGGATTGAGATTGAAACTCTAGGGATACTAATTCCTCATGTTCTCCCCCAATAAACACACAACATGGGGGGAGAAGGGGGGATGTGGTTTCCATAGTCAGATCTCATATGTAGATTGGTGCCTGGGGGCGTTAATTCCACCCCAAGTGCACCAAACTGCCCTAATAGCCTAGGGAATTAACTACAAACTGGATGAAAGTAAGAAACTTACCTTCATCCTCAGCATCCCATGCTCAATAGAGACATATAACTAATTATGGAAGTAGTCTAAATGCTGCATAATCTTGTGCAAGACCATATTGGAAGATACTGCAAGTTAATTAAAAACCTAATCACTGCCAGCTGGGCAGTTGTATATACATTCACCGGCCACTTTATTAGGTACACCTGTCCAACTGCACGTTACCACTTAATTTCTAATCAGCCAATTACATGGCGGCAACTCAGTGCATTTAGGCATGTAGACCTCTCCTGCAGTTCAAACCAAGCATCAGTATGGGGAAGAAAGGTGATTTGGTGCCTTTGAACGTGGCATGGTTGTTGGTGCCAGAAGGGCTGGTCTGAGTATTTCAGAAACTGCTGATCTACTGGGATTTTCACGCACAACCATCTCTAGGGTTTACAGAGAATGGTCTGAAAAAGAAAAAACATCCAGTGAGCGGCAGTTCTGTGGGCGAAAATGCCTTGTTGATGCCAGAGGTCAGAGAAGAATGGGCAGACTGGTTCGAGCTGATAGAAAGGCAACAGTGACTCGAATAGCCAACCGTTACAACCAAGGTAGGCAGAAGAGCATCTCTGAACGCACAGTACATCCAACTTTGAGGCAGATGGGCTACAGCAGCAGAAGGCCACACCGGGTGCCACTCCTTTCAGCTAAGAACAGGAAACTGAGGCTACAATTTGCACAAGCTGATCGAAATTGGACAGTAGAAGATTGGAAAAACGTTGCCTGGTCTGATGAGTCACGATTTTTGCTGCGACATTCGGATGGTAGGGTCAGAATTTGGCGTCAACAACATGAAAGCATGGATCCATCCTGCCTTGTATCAATGGTTCAGGCTGGTGGTGGTGGTGTCATGGTGTGGGGAATATTTTCTTGGCACTTTTCGGGCCCCTTGGTACCAATTGAGCATCGTTGCAACGCCACAGCCTACCTGAGTATTGTTGCTGACCATGTCCATCCCTTTATGACCACAATGTACCCAACATCTGATGGCTACTTTCAGCAGGATAATGCGCCATGTCATAAAGCTAGAATCATCTCAGACTGGTTTCTTGAACATGACAATGAGTTCACTGTACTCAAATGGCTTCCACAGTCACCAGATCTCAATCCAATAGAGCATCTTTGGGATGTGGTGGAACGGGAGATTCGCATCATGGATGTGCAGCCGACAAATCTGCGGCAACTGTGTGATGCCATCATGTCACTATGGACCAAAATCTCTGAGGAAGCTTCCAGCACCTTGTTGTATCTATGCCACGAAGAATTGAGGCAGTTCTGAAGGCAAAAGGGGGTCCAACCCGTTACTAGCATGGTGTACCTAATAAAGTGGCCGGTAAATGTATGTTTGCTGGGTTAGGGTATGTGCACACTACTGAATCTGGGTGGATAACCCACCACAGATTCCTCCGCTCGCGCCCGCATGCATCTCCACCCGTGCCATAGACTCCATTCTATACATAGGCGGTTGCACCGTCTGCCCAAAGAATTGACAAGTCAACAGACAGCAGAATCGGCCTGTGCATAGAATGGAGTCTACAGCACAGGCGGGGATGCGCAGCGGGTTATCCGCCCGGATTCCGTAGTGTGCACATACACTTATTTAGCAGCATATAGATGAGGAAGGAATCTGCGGTCTGATGAGCACTTGACATGTCTTTCTATTATAAGAGACCAATGTACGATAGCATTACACATCAAGTGAGTGAAATAATAAGTGTGTATTTACAGGAGTTATTTTGTTCACAGTTTTGATGTTATTCTTGTAATCGCAGCAAATTAGCAGCGACTTTTGTTCACAGTTGCGAAAATACATCTTAAGCAGTAATCTATAGCACGGTGACACTGTTTTTTGTAAAGATGCTAATTCTTTCTGGTGTTTTCTATGCTTTTTTCTCGCTTTACGTTCTATGCTATGGCCAATTGGTACATTAAAGTCTACAGTGAAATATTAAGCACAATAAAACAGTTAAACACACTGGAATCAGAGAATTGTTATTACAGAAAGTTTGGGTTTGTGTAGGTATTTGAATCCCAGTGGGTGGAAAAAATGATGCAGCCCTAGGACTGGATAGAGAACATGGATACAGCCATAGGAGACCTGTATCCGTCTTCTTCACGCAGTCCTAGGACTACATCCATCTTCTCCAGACATCACGACTCAAATACCCAAGTGAACCCAAATTTACTGTAAGTTCGCTCATCTCTAGTCATTAGCATTTTTTTCAAACATAGCATGCACTTGGTATGGTGATTTTTTTCAGACATTTTTCCGATAGACTTCTTGATGACTTTTAAAATATTGCAGATATAATTAATTGAAAAATTACACTAAGAATTTTAGAAGAAAATAAAATAATAATAATAATAATAATAATAATTTGTCATTTTGCAGTATATTTGTCAGTGTGTTTAATCCAGTATGTGTACATGCGTAACATGTATTATAATGCATTGTATTGCTGGTCTTGTGCATACACTGTAGTCATATATGTGCTAGGTTTACAATCATCTTGCTCCACCTTCCCACAAAGGCTTCTCATAGAAGTGACTTGTCTAGTGTAGCCTGCCTAATGGTGCCTTTACACAGAGAGATTTATCTGACAGATTTTTAAAGCCAAAGCCAGGAACAGACTATAAACAGGCTATAAACAGGTAACAGGTCATAAAGGATAGACTGGGATTTCTCCTATATGCAAATCCATCCCTGGCTTTGGCTTCAGAAATCTGTCAGATAAATCTCTCTGTGTAAAGGCACCCTTAGCTGTTCACAGTACAGAATTTGGAGGAATTTCAGGCGGCATTCCCGTCACGGACTCCGCTTGGAATTCTGCCTGTCTGATTGATTCAATGGGATTTCTCAAGCTCAATCCGCCATCTTGTCTAGTCAGCCTGTTCAGGTTCGGCAACATTCTCCAAACCCGAACGCTATATTGCAGCTACTACATGTAGACATAGCTGGGCCCATACGGGTTGGCTGTCTGCACAAATGTGCTGATAATACAGTTCGATAGGCACAATCATGCAGCTGTTGGCCAACTCATGTTCAGTATTCAGTAGCAGTAATATGGGACTGACCCCTAATAGGATGTATACACACAAGGGGAGATTCATCAAACTGGTGTAAAGTAGAATTGTCTCAGTTGCCCCTAGCAACCAATCAGATTCCACTTTTGATTTCTCACATATTCTTTGAAAAATGAAAGGCGGAATCTGATTGGTTGCTAGGGGCAACTGAGACAATTCTACTTTAACCAGTTTGATAAATCTCCCCCATAGTGTGGTTTTGGCATGGTAAAAACAGAAACAAATGCAGTTTACGGCTATGTTCCCACACAGTACTTTTGCTCAGTATTTTGCAACTAAAACCAGGAGTGGATTGAAAACACAGAAATTAACACACTGCTGAAATTGAGTGGATGTTTTGAAATGACGGCCATTATTTGCCATTAAATGACGACCATCCACTAAATTTCAACAGTTTTTGAACATTGCCTTTCTGTATTTTCAATCCACTCCTGGTTTTGGTTGCAAAATACTGAGCAAAGATACTGTGTGGGAACATAGCCTTAGGCTACTATTAAACGGAACGATAATCGGCCGAATCGGGCCGATTCGGCCGATTATCGCTCCGTGTAATAAAGACAATGATCAGCCGATGATCGTTGTCATCGGCTGATCATTGATATAGGTTAGAACCTATAATTGTCGGGCGTGTAATAGCGGTGCGCGCCCGGCGACTGACGGTATACATTACCTATCCACGTTCCAGGGCTGCTGCTGTGGTCCGCTTTTCCCCGGGTCCCGAGCGCTCGAGCTTCAGAGTGGCCTGTCAGCTGACAGGCCCCTCAGCCAATAACAGGCCATGACCGCAGCAGCATGTGATTGGCTGAGCGGCCTGTCAGCTGACAGACCGCTCTGAAGCTAGAGCGCGCGGGACCCGAGGAGTAGCTGAGCGCAGCAGCAGCCCTGAAACGTGGATAGGTAAAGTATACCATCTAAGCAAGGGCTGCAAGGACATCGGTAACGATGTCCCTGCAGCCCTTGTTAAACGGTTATCGGGCCGTGTAATAGGCCCAGTAAAAGAGCACCGATCTAGCAGATCGGCGCTCGTTTACAGTTGTTATTGTGCCCCTATCGGCCCGTCTAATAGTACCCTTAGGGTGCCTTCACACACAACGTATCCACAGCGGACTTCCGGCGGTCAGCCAATCAGTGCGCTGCCCCACCGCACCCTGACCGCCAGGAGACGCCGGAGGCTCCAAAGGTAGCAGGAGCTATGCAGTAACTGACCATGCATCTCTCCACTCAGAACATGTGCACCTCATTATACTGCAGATAAATTCTGACCCATCTTTACATGTCCCACTGAGCCTTACCAGCACACAAATGAGCCCTAATGCTGCGTTTACACAGACAGATTTATCTGACAGATCTTTGAAGCCAAAACCAGGAACAGACTATAAACAGGGAACAGGTCATAAAGGAAAGACTGGGATCCATCCTCTTTTTAAATCCATTTCTGGCTTTGGCTTCCAAAATCTGTCAGCTAAATCTTTCTGTGTAAACGCACCCTAATGGTCCTTTTACACGGAACGATTTATCGTTCGAATTTACACGATAACAATCGAATTCGAACGATAATCGTATGTGTAAACGCAGCGAACGATCAAACGACGAGCGAGAAATCGTTCATTTTGATCTTTTAACATGTTCTCAAATTATCGTTGGTCGTTCGCAAAAAATTCGCAGATCGTTCCGTGTTAACATTCTTTCAACAATTTCACCTATGTGTGAGATGGTGGAGCTCTCCATGGTGGAGCTCTCTGCCGCGGAATCCCGCTTGCCTCAGTGTGTCAATGGGATGGCTCGCGCTCCTATTAGAGATAAGCGAACCTGGAGCATGCTGGAGTCCATCCGAACCCGATTGTTCGGCATTTGATTAGCGGTGGCTGCTGAAGTTGGATAAAGCCCTAAGGCTATGTGGAAATCATGGATATAGTCATTTTCCACATAGCCTTGGGGCTTTATCTAACTTCAGCAGCCACCGCTAATCAAATGTCGAACAATCGGGTTCGGATGGACTCGAGCATGCTTCAGGTTTGCTCATCTCTAGCCCATATGCTTCTACCACTCTTTGCTCAGTGTGAACATACCCTTACTGTCAAGGAAGTCTCAGATTGTCTGTTGACCGCCATTTCACCCTGAAAGGTGAGTTTGGGTCCATTTACACAGAAACATTATCTGCCAAAGATTTGAAGCCAAAGCCAGGCACAGACTATAAACAGAGATCAGGCTATAAAGGAAAGCCTGAGATTTCTCCTCTTTTCAAATCCATTCCTGGCTTTGGCTTCAAATCTTTGGCAAATAATCTGTCAGATAATTTTTCTGTGTAAATGGACCCTGTGACTGGCAATTCACATGGTCAGGCAAGACATGCAGGCGATGGGAGAGCGGATTTGGATCACCAAGGACAGAATATCTAGTCTTTGAAGACAGACTTGAACCTATGCAAAAATCCTTTTACAAGAGAAAGCAGCCGACCTGTGGAAACAGAAGTCTGACAACTTAGAAAACAGACTGGATATAAATAATTTAAGAATCCTAAGTCTACCCAAGAGAACTGAAGGCCAAGTCCCAGTGGCTTTTACTGAAAAACAGCTTCTTAAAGGGGTTATCCAGCGCTACAAAAACATGGCCACTTTTTCCCCTCTCTTGTCTTCAGTTCAGGTGCGGTTTGCAGTTAAGCTTCATTTACTTCAATGGAACTGAGTTTTAAACCCCACCCAAGAGAGACAAGAGAGGGGGAAAAGAGGGCATGTTTTTGTAGTGCTGGATGGAGGGGGAGAGGGTTTCTATGGGGATTTGCTGCTACTCCATTTTCACTGGAGTACCCCTTTAATCTCTTAACAAACTATAAGTTTAAGGGAGGCCTTGATGCTTTTCTTGAAAAATACATTTTTATATGCAAGTTATAGGCACTAGATAGCTTGTGATAGTACGCTGATACCCCCCCCCCCCTCTTTTGGGGCAACTGACACCTGTCTGAGTTTATTTTTTTTGCCTTCCTTTGGATCAACACAGTGGGGTTACAGGTATAACTTGACTTGTGACTTTTTTCTACCAGAGCTGAGTACTCTATCATTCCCACTAATAACTTTTTTATATTTACATTTTCTGCAATTTCAGGTTTAACTGAGGGAAAGCATTTGTTCCTTGTGGCTGTGGCCTCAGGCTATGTTCATATATTCATAGGCAGTAAAATACTACCAAAATGCGGCTGTAATTTTGAATGAAAATTAAACAATGTATGAACAGGTGACTTAATTATGGTCATTATTCTATACAGTGTGTGCACTGCCGACCAATTTCCCATTGATTTCAATGGAGCACATTGTTACAGTAAAAATATGGCTGTATTTTCACCTCAAAATTACAACTGTATTTTGGAATTATTTTACCTTGTGAACATAGCCATAGGCTAAATTAATTGTCATGACCCAGCTGATGGATTGCCCGCTCAGCCAGCCAGTGACTGGTGCGGGACACTGCAGAGACTGGCTGTCTGGGCGGGCAATCAATCAGTACTTTCACCAGAGTCATGATGTAGCAGGAAGCTGGGGGAGTTCCGATGATGTGGAGCTAAGGGTGCACGGGGACAGGTAAGTATACATTCTTTATTATGTCCCTCCACCCCCTTCCTGCACAGGATTTTCTGATTTTTAACAAACTTCTCCTTTAAAGAATCTCCCCTACACTGCAGTGTTTTCATGCAATTGCATACAGATCATGTGGCATTGTAGATAGGAAGTTTTTTTTATAGATTTAAAGTGTCCCTGTTGTTATAACTTTCAAAATCTAAATCAACAGTAGATGTGATATAAAGTTTGCAATTTACATTTATTATATTTTTTAGTTATCATGCTATATAACAGCTATACTTACTGTATCCAGGACCAATCTCCTGAAGGCAGCTATATAACAGCTATACTTACTGTATCCAGGTCCAGTCTCCTGCAGGCAGCTATATAACAGCTATACTTACTGTATCCAGGTCCAGTCTCCTGAAGGCAGCTATATAACAGCTGTACTTACTGTATCCAGGACCAATCTCCTGAAGGCAGCTATATAACAGCTATATATACTGTATCCAGGTCCAGTCTCCTGAAGGCAGCTATATAACAGCTATACTTACTGTATCCAGGTCCAGTCTCCTGAAGGCAGCTATATAACAGCTGTTCTTACTTGTATCCAGGTCCAGTCTCCTGAGGGCAGCTATATAACAGCTATACTTATTGTATCCAGGTCCAGTCTCCTGAAGGCAGCTATATAACAGCTATACTTACTGTATCCAGGTCCGGTCTCCTGAAAACACCTATATAACAGCTATACTTATTGTATCCAGGTCCAATCTCCTAAAGTCAGCTATATAACAGCTATACTTACTGTATCCAGGTCCGGACTCCTGAAAAAACCTATATAACAGCTATACTTATTGTATCCAGGTCCAATCTCCTAAAGGCAGCTATATAACAGCTATACTTACTTGTATCCAGGTCCAGTCTCCTGAAGCTTTTCAGTCTTGTGCTGGTTGAAAAAAGAACATAAACACACAAAGTCCCGACCAGTACAGAGAGTCACAGCTCAAGAACATGACTGCCTTCTCTATGAACGCATTAGATCGGCACTTCCTGCGTTTAGTCTTTTTTTTTAAAAATTTTCCAAAAAATCTAAACACAGGAAGTGCCATGTTTCCCATGAAACTTGCTTTAGTTACTTGAGTTACATTTTGAAAGTTTAACATCAGGGACACTTTAAAGGGCTTATCCGATGCTTTTTACATCTTGTTGCCATATAAGAAAACATAACAAACATTACATGCTTACCTCTCCATGCTTCCCCAGTATGCCCATGCAGTTGCCTGTGTCCCCAGCTGTGTGCACCTCTTAGTAAATCTAGATGAGGAAAAGGGGAGGGGGCTTTATTTAAAGGGGTTATCCAGCGCTACAAAAACATGGCCACTTTTTCCCCCTCTCTTGTCTTCAGTTCAGGTGTGGTTTGCAATTAAGCTTCATTTACTTCAATGGAACTGAGTTTGAAACCCCACCCAATCTGGAGACAAGAGAGGGGGAAAAGTGGCCATGTTTTTGTAGCACTGGATAACCCCTTTAAGACTGGCGTATGAGATAAATGTCCCCCATAATGTTTGTTATGTTTTCTTATGTGGCAGCAAGATGTAAACAATGTGTGAGTGCCAGATTACCCCTGTAAAATACCCCGACGCGTTCTGTAAGACATGCTCTATGACGCCCTCTATAGTTTGTAGTATATATTTTTCACTAATTAAAAGTTTGAAACCAGCTGCAGTCGTTCTCAGTGTCACACATAGCTATAAGTATCAGTTCCAGCAGGATTACTTAGTTTTAGTCTCACAGAATCAGCAGTTGTTCTACCATAGAAAAGCAATGGTGTGATATCACACCAGAGACAATTTAAGAAAAGTTTTTTTTAAATGAGACTGTAAAATAGATGTTAAAGGGCTCAGTTCACACCGGGACATTGGATGCAGTTGATGCTACTAGGGTTGGGGTTTGGCGGGTTCTCCTGAACTGAATGTAAAGTAACCAGGTAGAGGCAGGAGGAGAGGCAAGATTTGTAATTTACTTCTATTAAAAAATCTTGTCTTCCAGTACTTATCAGGTGCTGTATGACCTGCAGGAAGTGGTGTATTCTTTTTTTAGTTATCATGCTATATAACAGCTATACTTACTTGTATCCAGACAGAGAGTCAAAGCTCAAGAACATGACTGCCTTCTCTATGAGCGCATGTGAGCGACACTTCCTGCGTTTTTTTTTTTTTAATTGACCTCAATGTAGCTGGGCACAGAAGAGGTGCCGCTCCCCACTGACCGGCGGGACAGAGGGGGTTCCCCTTTAATAACCCCCACATGACTTATAAGATGTTGTGCATTATTGTGTTGTATATACATGGTGCATGATTGTGTTGTATATACATTGTGCATTATTGTGTTGTATATAACTTGTGCATTATTGTGTTATATATGTTGTATATTATTGTGTTGTATATACATGGTGCATTATTGTGTTGTATATTATTGTGTTGTATATATGTTGTATATTATTGTGTTGTAAATAACTTGTGCATTATTGTGTTGTATATGTTGTATATTATTGTGTTGTATATACGTGGTTTATTATTGTGTTGTATATACATGGTGCATTATTGTGTTGTATATAACTTGTGCATTATTGTGTTATATATGTTGTATATTATTGTTGTATATGTTGTATATTATTGTGTTGTATATAACTTGTGCATTATTGTGTTATATATGTTGTATATTATTGTGTTATATATGTTGTATATTATTGTGTTGTATATACATGGTGCATTATTGTGTTGTATATACATGGTGCATTATTGTGTTGTATATACGTTGTATATTATTGTGTTGTATATATGTTGTATATACGTTGTATATTATTGTGTTGTATATATGTTGTATATTATTGTGTTGTATATGTGTTGTATATTATTGTGTTGTATATACATTGTGCATTATTGTGTTGTATATATGTTGTATATTATTGTGTTGTATATTATTGTGTTGTATATACCTTGCGCATTATTGTGTTGTATATACCTTGTGCATTATTGTGTTGTATATACATGGTGCATTATTGTGTTGTATATATGTTGTATATTATTGTGTTGTATATACATTGTGCATTATTGTGTTGTATATATGTTGTATATTATTGTGTTGTATATACGTTGTATATTATTGTGTTGTATATACGTTGTATATTATTGTGTTGTATATACGTTGTATATTATTGTGTTGTATATATATGTTGTATATTATTGTGTTATATATATATATGTTGTATATTATTGTGTTGTATATATATTGTGCATTATTGTGTTGTATATACATGGTGCATTATTGTGTTGTATATATGTTGTATATTATTGTGTTGTATATTATTGTGTTGTATATACATTGTGCATTATTGTGTTGTATATATGTTGTATATTATTGTGTTGTATATACGTTGTATATTATTGTGTTGTATATACGTTGTATATTATTGTGTTCTATATACGTTGTATATTATTGTGTTGTATATATATGTTGTATATTATTGTGTTATATATATATATGTTGTATATTATTGTGTTGTATATATATTGTGCATTATTGTGTTGTATATACATGGTGCATTATTGTGTTGTATATATGTTGTATATTATTGTGTTGTATATTATTGTGTTGTATATACATTGTGCATTATTGTGTTGTATATATGTTGTATATTATTGTGTTGTATATACGTTGTATATTATTGTGTTGTATATACGTTGTATATTATTGTGTTCTATATACGTTGTATATTATTGTGTTGTATATATATGTTGTATATTATTGTGTTATATATATATGTTGTATATTATTGTGTTGTATATAAGTTGTGCATTATTGTGTTGTATATACATAAAGCATTATTGTGTTGTATATATGTTGTATATTATTGTGTTGTATATACATGGTGCATGATTGTGTTGTATATAACTTGTGCATTATTGTGTTATATATGTTGTATATTATTGTGTTGTATATAACTTGTGCATTATTGTGTTGTATATACATGGAGCATTATTGTGTTGTATATATGTTGTATATTATTGTGTTGTATATTATTGTGTTGTATATACATGGAGCATTATTGTGTTGTATATATGTTGTATATTATTGTGTTGTATATACAGTGTGCATTACTACATGGAATCCATCATTATACATGGTGGGTGGACATAAGCTGTGGCTTGCTCCTCCGTGTCTTCTTCTCATCCCTCTCACCTCTGGCCTCTGCCACCAGGAGCCCAAATCCGGCCAGTTAAGCCCCGCCCAGTACCGCCCCTCTATTAGCATATAGCCCTCCCCCTATTGCGGTGCATTGTCTCGCCAGTATCAGTGCAGCAGCTGTCAGATCCTGAGGCTCATTGACCTCAATGTAACTGGGCACAGAAGAGGTGCCGCTCCACACTGACCTGCGGGACAGAGGGGGTTCCCCTTTAATAACCCCCACGTGACTTATAAGATCTCTGATAAAATTCACGACTACAATTGTGACACGTCCACATGGCCGTCTCCCACCAGTCATTGATTTCCAGGCACACCCGTCCGGCAGTGTAAGCATCCCGCACACGGCAGCCATTCCTCCTATAGTCGCCCATTGGCCGGGAGGAGATGCCATCAGATTCCCATTATACGCCGGGGACTGATGGCGCGCAGTACCGCAGAGCCACCACGAGATGGCGCCCGCCCCGCCTCCTCTCCTCTCATCTACCTTCTTCACATTGATCGCTGGGGACAGAGGGAGGGGAGACGTTTCCTGCTGAACGGTAAAGAGAAGAAGGACGAGGAGAAGGGAGGAAAAACCGTAGCGGGTGGGAGACGGCGGACGAAATCCTGAAGGTGAAAGGGAAGGAGAGCGACTGGAGGAGAAGAGGGAGAAGAGGTAGTGAGGGAAGGAGGAGGAGGAGGAGACGTGAGGGGGTTGTCATAGAGAAGGCGCTATCCTGCCCCATGGACGAATAGAAGGAGCGGCCAGCACAGCGCAGGGACCACCACACACCGGCTCTTCTCTCCCACCACCACCACCACCATGCATTTGGCCTTTGGACTTCTCCATGGCGCAGGGCTGCTGCTCCTCGTCTCCCAGGCGGCTGTGGTGAGTAGCCTGACAGGAGGGGGGGGATCATTAACCCCTTCACCCCCTCCCATAGGTGAGGATAGATCCATCTCACTGCTGCGCTCCCTGACAAGATGGAGTCCTGGAAAGTGTCTGGAGGTTTCAGAGACTTCTGCAGCCATTAAACCTCCAAGAGTATTTATAAGGGGCCGCGGTGGGAAGATGAATTATTGATGGGGATAGGAATGGCTGCGGGTACACGCAGGGTTACACATAGGAATGGCTGCGGGTACACGCAGGGTTACACATAGGAATGGCTGCGGGTACACGCAGGGTTACACATAGGAATGGCTGCGGGTACACGCAGGGTTACACATAGGAATGGCTGCGGGTACACGCAGGGTTACACATAGGAATGGCTGCGGGTACACGCAGGGTTACACATAGGAATGGCTGCGGGTACACACAGGGTTACACATAGGAATGGCTGCGGGTACACGCAGGGTTACACATAGGAATGGCTGCGGGTACACGCAGGGTTACACATAGGAATGGCTGTGGGTACACGCAGGGTTACACTACGGCGAGAGTGACTAGGATGGCTATGGCTGAGGGACGGCCAAATGACTAGGATGGCTATGGCTGAGGGACGGCCGAATGACAATGATGGGTATGGATGAGGGACAGACGAATGAATATGATGGCTATGGCAGAGGGTCTATGATGACAGAGGGGTAGGCGACTATGATGGCTATGGCTGAGGGGCGGCCGATTGGCTATGATAGGTATGGCTGAGGGTCTATGATGGCAGAGGGGCAGCCAAGTGACTATGATGGGTATGGATGAGGGACAGCCGAATGACTATGATGGCTGAGGGGTGACTCAGTGACTATGATGTCTATGGCTAAGGGGTGGCCGATTGACTATGATGGTTTTGGCTGAGGGGTGGCCAAGTGACTATGATGGATATGGCTGAGGGTCTATGATGGCAGAGGGGCAGCCAAGTGACTATGATGGGTATGGATGAGGGACGGCCGAATGACTATGATGGTTTTGACAAAGGGTCTATGATGGCAGAGGGGTAGTCGAGTGACTATGGTGGCTATGACTGAGGGGCAGCTGATCGACTATGATAAGTATGGCTGAGGGTCTATGATGGCAGTATGGTGGCCGAGTGACTATAATGCCTAGTTACTAACCTACCCCCGACAATGCTTCCTGCCCATCGCAGCGGAGTGTGGAGCCCCAATAGGGTGTAATACCTCACAGAAAGTAAAGTAATGCAAGTAAAACCTCTGCAGTATGCAGTACTCCATGTACTCATTGTTGTTCCCACACCTTGGTGCCATTGTGCCAGCCCTGTATCGACAGTAGTGACATTGAATCCGGCGTCATCTGGCAAGGTTGCCACCATAGTCGCGTGCCGTGGAGCCACATGTGGACGTCACTGCGTTCTATTGTAGACAAAGGACGGGCACAGAGGCACTGAGGAGCGGCCACAGGGAATAGGAGTTGTAAGCAAAGTGTATGCGGAAGAGGCGCCTCCTAATACTGATATACTGATATGGTCCCCCCCCCCCCCCCCCCGTATAGTCACAGTGTATGAGGCTGTCACTTTGGCCCAGATTTATTCATCTGAAAAGACAAAAAGGAAGGGTGGGCACCGCTATCTATACGGGCTGCTCACATGTAGTACAGCCACTTAAAGGGAAAAGATTTGTGCATATCCAGACATGTGCACACCGGTAGTTCTAAGGTTTAGGCTTTAGTCACATCACATGGCTGAACAACTAAAAACATCAAAAATCCTGCAGCCTCCTCACTATGAAAGACCTGCAGCCAAACAGTTCTAGAGTAGAATACACTCACCAGGTATACAGGGTTAGTTATGGCTATGGCAGAGGGTCTATGATGTCAGAGAGGTGGTCGAGTGACCATGATGTCTATGGATGAGGGGAGACCAATCGATTATGATTGGTACAGCAGAGGGTCTATGATGTCAGAGAAGTGGTCTAGTTACTATGATGTCTATGGATGAGGGGTGGCTGATTGACTATGATAGGTATGACAGAGGGTCTATGATGGCAGAGGGGCGGCCGAGTTACTATGATGACTATGGCTGAGAGGTGGTCGAGTGACTATGATGGGTATGGCTGAGGATCTATGATGTCAGAGAGGTAGGCGAGTGACTATGATGGCTATAGCTGAGGGGCGGCTTAGTGACTATGATGGGTATGACAGAGGATCTATGATGGCAGAGGGGCGGCCGAGTGACTATGATGGGTATGGCTGAAGGTCTATAATGGCTGAAGGGTGGCCGAGTGACTATGATGGGTATGGCTGAAGGTCTATAATGGCTGAAGGGTGGCCGAGTGACTATGATGGGTATGGCTGAGGGGCGGCCGAGTGACTATGATGGGTATGGCTAAGGGGCAGCCTAGTGACTATGATGGGTATGGCTGAGGGGCGGCCGAGTGACTATGATGGGTATGGCTGAGGGGCGGCCGAGTGACTATGATGGGTATGGCTGAGGGGCGGCCGAGTGACTATGATGGGTATGGCTGAGGGGCGCCCGAGTGACTATGATGGGTATGGCTGAGGGGCGGCCGAGTGACTATGATTGGTATGGCTAAGGGGCGGCCGAGTGACTATGATGGGTATGGCTGAGGGGCGGCCGAGTGACTATGATGGGTATGGCTGAGGGGCGGCCGAGTGACTATGATGGGTATGGCTGAGGGGCGGCCGAGTGACTATGATGGGTATGGCTGAGGGGTGGCCGAGTGAATATGATGGGTATGGCTGAGGGGCGGCCGAGTGACTATGATGGGTATGGCTGAGGGGCGGCCGAGTGACTATGATGGGTATGGCTGAGGGGCGGCCGAGTGACTATGATGGGTATGGCTGAGGGGTGGCCGAGTGACTATGATGGGTATGGCTGAGGGGCGGCCGAGTGACTATGATGGGTATGGCTGAGGGGCGGCCGAGTGACTATGATGGGTATGGCTGAGGGGTGGCCGAGTGACTGATGGGTATGGCTGAGGGGTGGCCGAGTGACTATGATGGGTATGGCTGAGGGGCGGCCGAGTGACTATGATGGGTATGGCTGAGGGGCGGCCGAGTGACTATGATGGGTATGGCTGAGGGGTGGCTGAGTGAATATGATGGGTATGGCTGAGGGGCGGCCGAGTGACTATGATGGGTATGGCATGTCTCTATGACCTGTTACTTATAATGACAGTGACCCTTCCATGTTGTATCTCTATTTTCCTTAGCACTGAGGTAATTTGCAGCTACTGTTTCAGCATTTTCTGAATCTCCCAAACAAAAACTAAAAATACACTTATGGAGCTCTCACCTTTTAGGTTACCTTCACACTTACTGGATCACATCGGATTTCCTTGCCGCGCTCTGACCTGCTTCTCAGGCTCCCGACCTCTCAGCCCTACCCGCTGCCCCATCGCCCCCACTGATTGGCTGAGCGGGATGTCAGGGAGCCGGGAGCCTGAGAAGCAGGCCGGAGCGCGGCCAGGTAACGCATTAGCCGGGCAGCTCTGGGTTATGTGGGAAGGGGCTTTAAATAATAGCAGTGGAATGAAAAATCCCCGGCGAGTATGGGAAAAGTTTCTCCATAGATCTCAATAAAAAAAAGGGGCAGTTATTAAGCAGTGTTTTTGTTGCCCAATCAGAGGCCAGCTTTTAGATAATAATGAGCTCTAATAAAATGAAAGCTGAGCTGTGATTGGTTGCCATATTCATTATATATTATATTGCTATCTGATAAATCCCTCCAATGACCTGTCTGTTTGCTGTTACCTGGTGAGGCGCTTTCTTTGCATTCGTCATGCTGTGTTTATTATTTCGCCTTGTCACTTGTTGATACATTTACGTCATTATCAGGTGTTTTGCTGTTGTAACGTTGTGTTTTTCTTTACACCACCTGTCCCATAATTGTGTCGCACACTACAGTAAATCAGTGGTGTTTTACAGGTATCTCCGCACCGTGCGCCTTTTACTGAAAAAATACCAACAAGTAAAGATTGTTAAAATGTTGCCAACCTATTGCAACTAAATTAAAGGGAAACTTATCAGCAGGTGAGGAGAATTTAACCCACTGATGGGTCCCTATTGCGCACAGGGTGCTGAGGATGAAGGTCATTTTTCTTACTTTCATCCTCTGCTCTGTTCCCATACTGTTAGGAGTTTAATACTTATGCTAAATAGGCATTTTGGTGGTCTGGGGGCGGGGCTACCTCTCCTAATGCATCGGTCCAACCCGCCCCTCCCAATAAATATCAGTAGAGTCAGACGGCTGTCCGCAGTAGTCCCACCCCCAGCTGGCCGACTCTGCTGATATGCACTGGGAGGGGCGGGTCGTCCGTGGGGTGGATCGATGCACTGGGGGAGGTAGCTCTGCCCCCAGTGCACCAAAGCACAAAATTTGCGTAAAGTTTAAACTCCTAATAGCACAGAAACCGCACCAAAATCTGGTGCAACACTGTATATAAATCTGGGCTGATCAGTGGTGCAAGGAAAATCAGGCACAGGGGCCTGTGCCTGATCCCTATGCCAGTTATAGGTATAGTGTTACCATTACCTGGGCAGCAAACATGCCCCCAACATAGAGCAGGATGGGTGGTGGGAATAGCTGCGCTGGAGCTCTGTCATGGAGTTGTATGTTGTGTCTCTGTGAGCCCATAAGATATTTACAGCGTCAGGCTATGTTCACACACTGTCAAAATGACGACCGTTTTTAATGGACGGTCGTTGTTTAACAGCAAATAGCAGCTGCCAATATTCGTATAATAATGGACTCTATTTGCTGTTAAAGGGATTGTTCACCTCCCAAAAAAAACATTTCTTTCAAATCAACTGGTGTCAGAAAATGCTAGAGATTTGTAATTTACTTCTTTTAAAAAAAATCTCAATTCTTTCAGTACTTATCAGCTGCTGGATGTCCTGCAGGAAGTGGTGTATTCTCTCCAGTCTGACACAGTGCTCTCTGCTGCCACCACTGTCCATGTCAGGAACTGTCCAGAGCAGAAGAGGTTTTCTGTGGGGATTTACTACTGCTCTGGACAGTTCCTGACATGGACAGAGGTGGCAGCAGAGAGCACTGTGTCAGACTGGAGAGAATGCACCACTTCCTGCAGGACATCCAGCAGCTGATAAGTACTGAAAGAATTGAGATTTTTTTTAAAAGAAGTAAATTACAAATCTCTAGCATTTTCTGACACCAGTTGATTTGAAAGAAATGTTTTTTTTGGGAGGTGAACAATCCCTTTAACAGCAAATAGAGTCCATTATTAAACGAATATTGGCAGCTGCTATTTGCTGTTAAACAACGACCGTCCATTAAAAACGGTCGTCATTTTGACAGTGTGTGAACATAGCCTGATTGTTCACCTCCCAAAAAAAACATTTCTTTCAAATCAACTGGTGTCAGAAAATGCTAGAGATTTGTAATTTACTTCTTTTAAAAAAAATCTCAATTCTTTCAGTACTTATCAGCTGCTGGATGTCCTGCAGGAAGTGGTGTATTCTCTCCAGTCTGACACAGTGCTCTCTGCTGCCACCTCTGTCCATGTCATGAACTGTCCAGAGCAGTAGTAAATCCCCATAGAAAACCTCTTCTGCTCTGGACAGTTCCTGACATGGACAGTGGTGGCAGCAGAGAGCACTGTGTCAGACTGGAAAGAATACACCACTTCCTGCAGGACATACAGCAGCTGATAAGTACTGGAAGATTTGAGATTTTTAAATAGAAGTAATTTACAACTCTATAACTTTCTTGACCCAGTAGAAATCAATGATAATAGAAAATGTGCTGTGCAGTAAGTAAACGGAAAGTAAACTTTTTTTTTTTCTGAACTAGCCCTTTAAGTGACGACCGCCAATAAAAACGGCCATGATTTTGACAGTATGTGAACATAGCCTCAGCTTGCTGACTATGATATCCTGTGCTGATACTTCCTCATTGTACTCATCATCATTGAAGACCTCTTGAAGTGTCCTCAGTGTGAATGACAGTGGACGGGCCCCAGGCTCTCATTTCGTTCATTATGTTGCATGAATAGAGGGGTTGTGTTTTTCATTCAGATGACCCTGTGCCGTCATTTCATTCCTTATACTAATGTAGTCATCTTACAATGTTAGGAACAGGGATCTCTCTATCTCTCTCGCACCTTTTCTTCTCTCACCTCATGTCTTGTGGTTTTGACACTTGTCATGGAGTCATATGCTGGAATTGTCGCCGTCTTATTTCACAGAATGGATTTTATCTTGTGGTGTATACGATCACCTCCTTGTCACAAGAGGGAAATGTTTTCTTGCACTTTGCATTAGTCGGTGAGATTTCTTTAGACTGATGTTTTACAGGATCTGAAGTTTTGCTTAAAGGGGTACTCCGGTGATGGGAAACTTTTTATAAAGTGCTTCAGTTATATAGAAACTTATAAAGATGTCATTCTTACTGCAGTGTTTTCAGGTCCCCTGCTGACTGTCACTTCCCAGATGAATGCGTCTTTGCAGTGACAGCCCGCTCAGCCAATCAGTGACTGAGGTGGGACAGCACTGTGGCCAGTGATTGGCCGAGCACGCTGTCACTGCTGTATTTTGGCACCTAAACGTCCGAAGAAAGGGTCTGAGAATTAAAATGAATGAGTTGCCAAGAATGTTAGGGTTGGCTATGTAAACATATACTTACCTAAATAGTTTTTAAAAGAATGTAATGATTTGTTTTACAGAAAACCCCATGGACAAAAGCATTTTATCTCCAGCCTCTGTTTTTTGTATGGGGCAGGTTTGTAAGCATGCTCTGTGACCTGTGCAAATGTCATTCTACAGGGTAGGGGAGGCTGGGAATCTATTGTCTTATCTATATACTGCTGTCACCCTTTACTGTATTTCTGTATAGCTCTCCTCTTTATAATCACCGACAGAATAGGGGGTCTTAGTTTAGGTTTAGATTTAGCGGTCAGAATAAAAACGGAAAGTTTTCAGGATTACAGTGAAACCTCGGATTACAAGTAACATTGTCAGAGAGTGTTTTGTAAGACAAGCTAATCATTTAGAAAAATTGTAATTTGGTAAAGGAGCAAGATTTGGTAGGAGCCCCCTGTGTCCCCATCCTGATACTGTACTGGGTAGAAATCCCTCTCATTTTAACCTACTGCCACATCATCAGCTCTGATGGTAATGGTACACCTTCCGGCTCTCCTCCAGTGCCCGTTCATGTCAGGGACCCTGTAGAACTGCAGTGATCCTCCTGTGGAAGCGAGCAGCTCTGCCTTATCTATTCCTCCTGCTGCCGTAGGGCTGAGTGTGAATGAGGCTGTGGCACCTTCTTATTCCAGTGTTCAGGCAGCCTAGATCCTGCGCGCACAGATGTAACCCAAGCGGTGAGCGCTTCAACTCCCCTGGTCCGGACATCTCCCACCGCTGCCACTCACATTTCGCCACTATCTTACCTACACCTGATGCTGGATGGTGTATGACTGCTACTTCCCTATAACCCCTGAACTAACCCCTCTCACCAAACCAGCAACACTAGGTTTGCAGCCACCTGGGGAGTTGTATGTGGAGGGAGAGTTAACTGATTAACCCCTTCTTTACTTTTACAGTCTTCTTTATTGATACAGAACACCTTACCTACCTTATATTTGGGTTGTAGAACTAATCCGACAGCCATTGGGTAAGAGAGGGACCTGGAAGCCCATAGGAGATAGCTGCGGTCTTCACAAAGTGACGGCCAGCAGACCATTGTTACCGTACTTTGCACGATGTCGCTAATGGCTATTACACCAAGTGATTATTGGCCGTAACGGATGATAATCAACCAAATACGGCCGATAATCGCTTGGTGTAATAAGACCTTTAGATATTGAGGTAAACAGGGATCTGACATGTTGGATTTTAGCCCATCTGATCTTTGGTTTGCCCAGGGGAGTGGCAGCTCGGGATTAGTGTTGAGTGAGCATGCTCCGATGCTGCTTGGGTAACTGAAGGCTGAGCGGCTTCCCCCTAAACCCATTTTCTTGTTCTAATTCTTTTTAGTTTTGTTCGAAATATAGAAAAATTAGAACCAAAAGAATGGAATATTCAAGGAATGTTTGTTCTTGAATTGCACCATCTGCTATGTTGAGTATTGGGCACCTGGCATCATACTGCAATGGGTCCCATTGACTTCAATGAGGCTCGTTAATCGAGCATTGAAAAATGCATTTTAGTGCTCACTCAGATACTTTCCTCTCTCCGTGTTAAATAGCATGCATGTTCAGCCAGACCTAACCTATAAAAAAGCAAGTAGTCACCAACGTCTGATAGTTCTTGACGATTACTGAACCCTCAGACAATGTAAAGTATATCCTCACCTGACATCCATGTATTCCCGCTATACATGGAACAATAGGAAAATGGCATTGAAGTAATATATTGAAGAACGCTCCGCTGAGGTGAGAAAGGAAGGCGATGTCTTTGTGTTCCATGTGATACAATAGCCAGAGAAATTACTATTGTGCTCGATTCCACAGCGAATGGACATGACCACAAAAGAGCCCTCAAGTCTTCTCTACCGCTAGTGTCTAATCTGTGTGTTTGACACCTCCTATGGGAGTGTTACCAATCCATCGCTGCCTGTATACCCCAGATCCATACAGGTCTGATTTGTCTGCTATTATATTAGTGTAGTAATGACTGTTTTTTTTTGGTGCAAATTTTTGTAAAGACTCATTTTTGTGCGCAAAACAAGGGAATCGATAGCCTGATGGTGGATGATGTGACATTTATTATTATAGGAAGCGCACCATATCAGAGATGGATAATTACGATGAGTCAACATTAAACCTAATGACAGAAGAGGCGGCTTTGCGGGCCCCACTCACAAAAGGTGATAGGAGAAATTGTAATTGCTTCATTGTGTGCTAGAGAGCAGACATTGGAAAAGCTGTAATTAATGGACATGAGAAACTAGATCACGGTAACCCTTCATGGAGAGAAGGCTGAATCGTCACTGACTTACATGCGTGAGACTCTTAAAGGGAAACTCCGGACACATCTAAAAATCTGTTACAGGCAGGGGGTAGGGGAACATGTATACTTACTAGAGATAAGAGAATCTCAAGCACGCTCTGGTCCATCCAAACCTGAGCATGCACCATTTGATTACTAGTGGCTGAAGAAGTTGGATGCAGCCCTAGGGAGTCCTGAAAAACATGGCTGTATCCAGCCTTAAAGGGAATCTGTCACCTAAATTTTCTTTTGCTAATCAGATAATGAGTCAGATACTAAAAATTGTTCTTTTATTCTAATCTGTTTCT
Source organism: Dendropsophus ebraccatus (assembly GCF_027789765.1). Lineage (NCBI taxonomy): Eukaryota > Metazoa > Chordata > Amphibia > Anura > Hylidae > Dendropsophus > Dendropsophus ebraccatus. Next base: position 146,533,902 of record NC_091458.1, read on the forward strand.
ACTTTTTGACTGTGATTTTTTTAATTTCACCTTTTGGACATTGTTATGGGGGCTGCCATCTTGCCCGGGCTGTTCTTAACAGCATTCATCAACATGCTTTACAGAAAGTCTCATGGACATAGATGAAAATAGACAGAGTCCGACCCCCTTGTGTCACATGTCGCTGCAATGCTGTGCAGATCACTTTACCGCAGCCTCCTCTTATCACTACAGACACAACAGAAAGTCTCGGCTTAGGTTTTAGCAACAGTGGTGTGAATGAAAACTGCAAGATACCGGGATTATTTTATAATATAGATAGTAAAATGGAAAATTAGAAAAGACATCCACAAAAATTCTTAAAAAATTTGTTTAACATAAAAACATTATGGGGGAGATTTATCAAAGGGTGTAAAATTTAGACTGGTGCAAACTACCCACAGCAACCAATCACAGCTCAGCTTTAGGCAGTGCTGAAAGGAAAGAGGAGCTGTGATTGGTGGCTGTGGGCAGTTTGCACCAGTCTAAATTTTACACCCTTTGATAAATCTCCCCCTATGTAAACAAAGTCTACAGACGGTCTGTAGAAGCACGGTCACGCGCGAAACAGTCTGTCACTGTTGTTTGTTTCCTAGCGTCTGCCATGTCCGTGTCTGCACTATGTCCAGTTTTTGATATGAAGAAATAAAGTTTATAAAGACTTCTTTGGTGGCTGCACTCCATTCTTCTCTTGTTGGAACTAGAATCATGCATCGTATTTCCCTAATGGGATCTATAGTGGACTAATTGTGTGGTGGATTCTCATCTGTCCTATACAGTAATGGTAATCTGGCCTGGTATTAGATGCGACAGGAGCGCAGATCCCCGCTGGGCAGATAAAAGTAATGGTTTTAGTTCTGGTCCCGGGTAATCCTGTTGCCGGTATAGGCAGGTTATCTTGGGGTGATTTCTTTATTGGGTTTTGAGGAGATTTGTCCTTTGTTACATCGAACGGGAAATCATTTTTGAAAACAAGACAGCTGATAGAGAAAGCCTCACCTACTGTTATAATAGACGGTCTGGAAGTAGACAGCAGGATAGTGGAGATATCTCCCTGCCTTCTCATCACTGCTGCATTCTGAAGCCCCCAAGACTTATAGGGCATCCTTATAAGTCTGCCACAATTTCTGAAATAGATGAAAATGCAGCAAATGTCACCAGGAATCTTCTTCAGGTGCAAGGATGTATGTTGGGGGACACTTAGGGGGGACATTTATTATATCCAGCTGTGTCGGGCTTAAAAATGTCCCTGCAGTGCAGAGACCCCCAGGGTTCTTGTAGGGGCACAATGCCTCTATGTAAATCCTGTGTGCATGCGAATAAATATATTTGGCATTTGCGGCTATATTTACGCACATTAGGGGAGATCGATCAAACATGGTGTAAAGTGAAACTGGCTCAGTTGCCCCTAGCAACCAATCAGATTCCACCTTTCATTTTTCAGGACTGAAAAGTGGAATCTGATTGGTTGCTAGGGGCAACTGAGCCAGTTTCACTTTACACCCTGTTTGATAAATCTCCCCCATTGAGAAATGGCATCTCCCCAATATGGCTGCGACATAACATTTTATTTTTTTTTGCTCATTTGGGACGGCAGAGGAATATTGGAAGTTGTTTGGGTGCGAAATGACGGGCATTCAAATGCCCCGAAAAGCCGTTTTGTTGCTGTATACTGTTTGTTGTATACGGATTTCTGCCGTATACATTTTGGGATGCCCGGCCATGGGACTTTCTCTGCAGGCACCTACATTTTTATTTTTATATATATATATATATATATATATATATATATATATATATATATATACAGTGGTACCTTGGTTTAAAAGTTTTGGTTTAAGAGCTCACAGTTTTTCAAAATTGCGACTTGGTTTAAGAGCATTGCTTTGGTTTAAGAACTCCCTGTACTGGGTGGGAGGGAGAGTGGGGGAGGGGCATAGTCTGCATAGTGTGGTCTATAGCACTGTACTCTGACCCAGGAAGTCTCCCTCACCTTTTAAATCATAGCAGATCCACTTCAGGCTGGGGCTTACATCAGGGGACAGGACTGTGGGGGTAATTTCTCCATAGCTGTAACCCCTCTCTCCCCGGACAGAGAGTGCTGCTATACTGTGCCCACATCTGCCTGCTCATTCCTTCCTGCTCCCTGCAGTCTCTGTCAGTCCTTGTGTTTTTGGGGTGTGGAACCAATTGTCTACATTTCTATGATTTCTTATGGGAAAATTTACTTTGGTTTAAGAGTGGATTTGGATTACAAGCACGGTCCCGGAATGAATTATGCTCGTAATCCAAGGCACCACTGTATATAAGCTTTGAATGTGCGGCTTTTCTCTTAACCAACAGATAGTTATGTAGAAATATAAGAATGCAGCACTCCGAAAATGGCTGGTTCCATGTTTTTCCAGACTCCCTAGGGCTCGTCCAACTTCTTCAGCCATGACTGATCAAATGCCGAACAATCAGACTTGAACGTTCTCCACATGCGCTGATCTCTAGAAATAATATAAGCTCGGACTAGATGGACCAGGTGGTCTGTTTCTGATGACAGTCTATTATGTTTCTATGTTTTGACTGTGCCTTAAAGTGATACTGCCCCCCCCCCCTTTCTGGATGAGGACTTCTCTACACAGCTGTAAAGCCTAAATTCTGTCATTTTCACACCTCACTTTATAACAGATTACTTGGTACTTGTTCCAGTGAAAAATGCTTTTTATTGTTGGTGAATTGTGCCACCTGGGCGGGGCTTCATGACTGCTGTGCCACTTAGCCCTGCCCACATCGGCGCTATAGGCCCCACCCCTCCATTGTCATTTAGGCCCCGCCCCCTCTGTGGCCACTTAGAGGGGGTAGGGGGTGCATGGACAGTGTTCTGCGGACTGGACCTGGGAGCTCCCAGCATCATAATCAATTACAATGTCGGGAGCTCGTAAAGAGTTTAAAAGTTCAGGCTAGTCTCCTTAGCCTGAGGGAGGGGGATGCCAGCCGACTGTGCCACCCAGCCAGCCGGCCGAACAGCTGGAGGACCTGCAGGACCTGAGGAAGCCGATCAGTGTCAGGACTCTTCATTGCTTTTATATGAAGCTGTGTAGTCATCACACTCCCGTCCTCTCTGCCGTAGGAGAATACTTCCACACTCACACTTCACATCTTCTATAAATACATATATACGTTTTCTTCTTTGTAGTGAGACATCCTCTTCACGTGCCGCGTTGCCATGGGGTGTTGAGAGGAATGAAACATGAAGCTCAAAAACCCTTTGGATCGGAGAACACAATTTGCTGGGGATCCCAGCTGTTGTCCTGTATGGATGTAAGGCAATACTATGTGTGCAGGGCGGATCTTAGAGAATGTAGTAAGTTATGGCAGGAGAAGGGGGTCTGCGGAGTTACTAGTCACTGAGGGGGCTTATTTCTGAAATTTCTAACTTCTCTTGGGATGCAACGCTAACAGGCTCACACACTGTCTAAATCACGTCCGCTTTTATTTAATATGATTGTCGTTTAATATCAAATAACGGTTGTCATTCTAAAACAACGACCATTATTACGCAAATAACATCCGTTCAAAATGGCCATCATTTTGACAATGCGTGAACATAGCCGTACAGTATTGTTCAAACATTCAATATATGGATAATTTTACTTTACAAAATAGCTTCATATGCTATCTTTTAAATGGCAGATTTTTTGGGGCCCTTTTTGAACAAACTGTCTGGCGAGGAGACCGCATCCAGGTGGATCCCCAGTGTAAGGGTGGATCCCCAGTGTAACGGTGTATCTCTACACTAAACATGAGGTCGGATCCCTACACTAATCATTAGAGTGGATCGCCACATAAGGGTGGATCCCTATTCCCTACACTAAACATGAGGGTGGACCCCCAGTGTAAGGGTGGATCCCTACACTAAACATGAGGGTGGATCTCTACACTAATCATTAGGGTGGATCCCCACATAAGGGTGGATCCCTACACTAAGCATGAGGGTGGATCCCTACACTAAACATAAGGGTGGATCCCTACACTAAACATAAGGGTGGATCCCCACACTAAACATGAGGGTGGTTCCCTACACTAAACATAAGGGTGGATCCCTACACTAAACATAAGGGTGGATCCCCACACTAAACATAAGGGTGGATCCCTACACTAAACATAAGGGTGGATCCCCACACTAAACATGAGGGTGGTTCCCTACACTAAACATAAGGGTGGATCCATATGCTAAACATAAGGGTGGATCCCTACACTTTACCTAAGGGTGGATCCCTACACTCAACGTAAGGGTGGATCCCTACACTAAACATAAGGGATGCGTCCCTACACTAAACGTAAGGGTGGATCCCTACACTAAACATAAGGACGGATCCCTACACTAAACATAAGGACGGATCCCTACACTAAACATAAGGGTGGATCCCTACACTTTACATAGGGGTATGCTGACATGGGAATTTATGTGCAACTTTTCCCAGTTTCAGCAATGTGAATTATTTTTTAAAGGAATTTTATCCTAACACTGCAGAAAGATATGTGTGATCTGTGATGGTGGTTTATACATCAGTGATCCCTACTGTTACTGATCTCCCTATCTGCAGCTTATGTGGAGAAAATTACCAGCGCGCTTTCTGATGCTGTCAGTGACTGCTCTGTTGTGCAGATGGATCTAGCGGTGCATCACATTCTCACATCACTATTGCTACCATGTTTCCTAAATAATCCCTACCCCAAAAATAATCCCTACCCCAAAAATAATCCCTACCCCAAAAATATGCCCTACCCCAAAAATAAGCCCTACCCCCAAAATAAGCCCTACCCCAAAATAAGCCCTACCCCCAAAATAAGCCCTACCCCAAAATAAGCCCTACCCTAAAAATAAGCCCTACCCCAAAAAAAACCCTACCCCAAAAATAAACTCTACCCCAAAAATAAGCCCTACCCTAAAAATAAGCCTTACCCCAAAAATATGCCCTACCCTAAAAATAATCCCTACCCCAAAAATAAGCCCTACCCCAATAATAAGCCCTACCCTAAAAATAAACCCTAGCTATAGTCATGTGAGGTCAGTGATAAGAGACAGAGAATGGGCATACTGTAGCTGATTGAAGGACCATAGGAGGGAGGGGGGTTCACAGTATGAGAGGCCTAGTTACAGAAGGGGAAGGGAGGTATACAGTATACAGCCTAACTACAGAGGGGGAACAACTACAGGGGGTGGTGGGGGTGGCCGTGCTTCTTCAAATAAATGATTTACCCCCAAAATAAGCCCTAGTGATGTCACTGATAACACAGAGATGGCAAAGGGGCATACTGTAGCTCCCCCTAGGACGGAGGGGGTATACAGTATGAGGGGCTTAGTTATACAGAGGAGTAAGGGAGGTATACAGTATGGGGGTACTAACTACAGAAGAGGAGGGGAGAATATAGTATGGGGGCCTAACTATAGAGACTCATGAAAAAGGAACCGATACGGTTCCGAAACGTGTTGGGTCTTAATATTGTTAAATTTTTATTGTTTTATTTTTATTCATTTATTGGGTCTCCTTTAGTCGGACCTGCGCCTGGATTCCTGTTGTTGGTGTTTGGTGGTTTTTGCTAACTACAGAGAGAGGATGTATACAGTATAGGGGGAACAACTACGGGAGGGGGGGATGGGGTGTTCTGGTTTTCTACCAAAATTTTCCCTACCCCGAAAATAAGCCCTAGCCCTTTTTTCAGGAAAAAATAATATAAGACCCTGTCTTATTTTCGGAGAGACGCGGTGAGTATACAAAATGTCTCAGGCCTTGTGGTGCGTGATACATTTATAGAGTGCTATATATATATATATATATATATATATATACTGTCGTTACATTTAACATTTTGTGCATGTATGAGCTTTAACTAAGCACTGTTGTTTGAACAAATGTGGCCTCCAGAGCAGAAATCTGCAGAAACCTGCCATATATAAGATATGTGATGGCCGGATATGGTGCTAATCCTCATGTACACACATATACAGCAGCTTATCCTGAAATGTCAGCCCATGCTTTATAGGAAATGAAAGACATGTTTTATGCCATAGCACTTGTTGTATGCGTTCCTTTGTTTCGGGAGCACACGGCTAATACATCAGGGAATTCCATTATTAGCAGTCGGCTAATATATTGTCACTAGCTGCAGCAGGGAAGCCATGGGGAAATCAGATCCCACAGGTGTCCTAAAGCCCAGCTACAGGTTGATGACTTTTTCTTACAGCTTTCTAGACGCTTTGTATACCTCTATAATGTATCTATACATAGGGAATTTGTAGCAACCATGGTGCTCCGGGGGGAAAAAAGGATCACTATACCTTCAAAACATTAGAATTGGGGATTTTTTTTTACTGCTGTGGACAGTTCCTGACATGGACAGAGGTGGCAGCAGAGAGCACTGTGTCAGACTGGAAAGAATATACCACTTCCTGCAGGACATACAGCAGCTGATAAGTTTTGGAAAACGTAATATCTTTAAATCAGCAGGTTCTCCCTAATGAACCTGCTGATGTGCCGCACACGTCAATTCTTTGAGCGGAGAGCGGAAGCCCTCCCATAAAAACACTGTGTAACACTAAGGCAGAGGGGATTCCGCCAAATTTACTCAGTGTGAACATACCCTAAGGTTAGAAATTGAAGTGTGATTTATTAGACCATTGTGTATGATGTCGTCATGTCTTACATTGTTTTGTGGGACTACTGCGTCCGCCATCCTTACCAAACGATTATTTGCGGATGTTAGCGACAGTCCGGCCACTCATTTTTTCCCCAAATTGTGTCCGTACCGGCTGCTATACCAGGATTCTGTGATGTTCCAGGACTATAATAGGTACCGTTATTCTCATTTATGTCCCGGTATCTCGATGAAAGCCGCTTCAGCTGAGATCTAATGTCATCTTGGATATTGTTTTCCCGATCTCTGGGGTAATACACGGGATTGTGATGGACATTTAATCTCTTTGTGTCAACAATATGGATATTAATGACCTGTGACAAGTGCGGGGAGGGAGTAAATGAGAGTCCCAGCACCCCTGATGGTTGGGCTATCCCAGTGACCATCGTATATCCTTGTAGCTGACAGTCATCCATCCATGTACGGCTGCAGAGAGGGGTCCGAACGAATGATTGATCCTACAAATCCCTCCCGGTAATTGGCAAGTGAAAGCAAAAGTAACCAAGCTCCCGATTGATTTCCTATATCATTGATCAAGTGCTCATGTAAGACCTTTAAAGAGGCACCGTCACAGAATGTCTTATAAAGAAATCTACGATATTGCAATATACTCTCGTTTTATTTAGTTTTCTTTGTTTAAATCAACATTATACATATGGCCACTAGGTGTCTCCTTTCAGCTGCTGCACATCCACATTCAGTATCAGAGAATCCTGGGAGTGCTCACATTGTATGGTCAGCTCTCCTGTCACACACTACCAAAACCTCTGTAAGCACACCGTGACATTATACTGACTGAATTGTTGTATAAAAAAGAGCATTGTCTCCTGGTAAGCTGCAGAGCTGGTTATATAATTAGTAAAAGTTAAAATTATATATACTGTAATTAGCCTAAGGTAATTGCCCTTAGCTGATATACAACCTGCATGATGGACAGGCGTGTTTCTCTGTGTGAGCGGCAGAGGACGGGGACTTCCTGTGTTCGGTCTCTTTTTTTAACAGAGAAAAGACCAAATATCACCACGGAGGGAGGATGGAGCACAGTTTGACGGTATGTATAACGTTGATTTAAACCTAGAAAAATACAGCGAGTATATTGCAGAACTGCTTAAAAAAAATTGCAACAGAAACACTTTAAGGTCACCATAGATATTATTAAAAAGGAGGCTAAACCCATTGACTTCAGCAGGACTGGACAACTGTCTAATGTGTATGGTGTCCTCCCATATAAAATTTGGGGGGGTGCAGGGCATGTTTACCTCAGACAGATAAGTTGAGTCTAGCAGCGGCTTTCCTCTCATTGCTCCATTAAGAACACAGAAAATGAGGGTGACTTGTGCATGCTTAAATTTGATCATTTGGCATCTAAATACCGCCGGCTGTAGAAGTTAGATGCAGCCCTAAGGAGTCTGGGAAAACTTGCATACAGCCTATGGCCTACGGCTGTATCCATGTTTTCCAGAGAGCCTTAGGGCTGCATCCAACTTCTCCAGTTTTCAGATGCCAAACCATAGGACTCATCTTCAGGGATTGGCTGAGTAGACATTTTCTATGTATTGGGATAAAGAACAGGAAGCTCCAAGTAGCGGGGGACATCAGAGCAGCGCTGGCAGTGTTCGGTAGCAGATGAGTACACATTTCTTACTTTTACATCTAAAAATACTCGGACAATCACTTTAAGGGTCTGTTCACACGTACAGACTCGCTGCGTATTTATCGCTGCTAGTTTCTCGCACATAAATCCACAGTGATGCTGATTGCTATCAAGTCAATGTATGTGTATTCTCGCTGCGCGTTTGGTGCGATTTTTTAACATGCGAGTTTTGATTTTCACATGATTTTCACAGGCGAGTTCAACACCACAAAAAACGCAGCTACTTTCGTGCAAGTTTGATGCGAGTTCTGTGCGAGTTTTACGCAGCGAGTCTGTGCGTGTGAACAGACCCTGAAGGGGAACTATAAGCAGGTTACACAAATCTAACCTGCTGACATGTCCTTACTGCACAGGAGACACCGAGGAGGAAGGTCTGTTTCTAACCTTCCTCCTCGGCTTCATTCCAATGTACTTTGCCCCAATCCGATGCGCACTGCCCGCCCCTATAGCGCCATTCCACCCCTTTCAAATCATAATGAATGGAGCGAGGGGCTGATTGGCGCTATGGGGGCAGGGATTTCTCCTAACGGGTGCCTCAGTGCTCTTAACGGTCTCACCGGACTGTGGAGCACACGACTAACTGCAAAGGAGCAGCACCGAGGTGGAAGATAACAGACATAGCTCAGCGTCTCCTGTGCAATAGGGACATATCTTCTGGTTAGATTAGTCTTAGGCTGGGTTCAAACTACGTTTTTTGCAATCCGTTTTTTGCAAAAAAAACAAACAAAAATGATCCGTTTTTCCATTGCACTCCATTATAAAGAAAAAACTGATCAATTTTTTTTAACGGACACAAAAATGAGGTCGACTATGTTTTTGTGTGTTAAAAAAAACGGATGTTTTTTTTTTTTAAATTATGGTATTCAATGAAAAAACGGATCAAAACGGATGCATACACATCCATCTGTTTTTTTTTTTTTGCAAAAAAAAGGATTGCAAAACGTAGTGTGAACCCAGCCTGATCTGCCGATAGTTCCCCTTTAATCTCACCCAATCTATTTCTGAATCAGATAATAAAGATCCCTAACAGAATGATTGACAAAAACCTATAAAATGTATTGCCTTGCTTGGTGACACTCCGGGTGTAATGTCGCAGCTGCTGTGAATTATTGGCTCCTTCATTTGTAAATAGATATTGATTATCATCCATCCAGCAGACTTGCAATATAACGCACATCAATACAAGTCCCATCCACCCTCAGTGCGGATCAGACGCTCAGTGCTAGACTTCCTCCATGAAGGTGGGGGAATTCCTCGGTGGCCGGCCGACACACTTTGATGAATGCTGAAGTCTCGGACACATGTAAGGATTGGCGCGGACTTTATATTGAGCTGTGCGCTTTATTTGAATTGTCTTTCATTTTTCTTCTCTTCACCACATTCTGTGTGTTTTGATCAAAGATTCTTAGTCTCTAAGCTTTGCCGTTCTTCACCTTGAATTATTTAGAAGAAGATCCTTCTTTTTTCAGTGCACAAAGAAGAATATTTGGAGGTCAGGACTATAATATAACTCATAGTTAACTCTTTCACCACTGGGTTTACTTTCACTTTTATGTTTTCACTTTCTTCTCCTCACCTTCTAAATCCCATAACTCTTTTCCTTCTTTTCATCTAGAGAGTTATATAAGTGTATGTTCACACTGAGCAAATACGCCATGCTCAGTTTCCCGATGTGAGTAAATGAGAGAGTGCACGCTCCTCTGCTGCCGCCGCTCTCCGCTCGGGTGAGTGACATGTCACTTCTTTGAGTGGAGAGCGCGGGTGCAGAGGAGCGTGCGCTCTCCCATAGACTGGCTATGGCACACTGAGACAGGCGGGAACTTTTCGGCGCGGAATTCCGCCTGTGTTAAAAACCTTAGGAGCTTTTTTTTTTTTTTTTATGAGGTACCCATTGTACTTTCTCGGCACTCTGATCATTTCACCATAAAATGAACTGCAAAACCGAAATAAAATTATTTGTGGGGTAAAATAAAACAAAAACAGCAATTTAGTAAATTTAGGGGGTTTTGTTGTGCAAATTACGGTAAAACTGACATGGTGACTGTATTCTGTTATCTGTATTCTGTATTCTACTTTTGAAAAAATGTGAACTTAACCCCTAAAGCGAATGTACCAATAGGTAAATTGTTTTACATTTTTTACATGAATAGACTGGCTCTGACGGATGCCAGTGCCATAGTCCTTTTTTGAACTGTGGCTAGTGCCCAGGTATCACCACGCAGGCACCGGTCTATTCTTTTAAAAAGCTTAAAGTTCTGTACCTAATGGTACATTCGCTTTAAATGGGCTGGCTACTTCATTGTAAAATTGTTCAGTGTATAGTATTAGTAAGTGTGCTCACTGCACTTACTGACAGCAGCTCCCTGTGTACCCTATAGAGCAAAAACCAGACTCCCCTCCTCCAGGCTGTGCTGTCCTGTTCTGTGGTCAGTCTGTCCATAAGATGGCTGACATGGAGGAGCATGTGACCATGTCCTGCCCCGCTGATCGTACCCACCTCCAGCCCTCTTAGCCAATCACTGACTGAGACAGGGCAGCGCCATGACCAGTGATTGGCTGAGCAGGCTGTCACTCTCGCCTCAGGAGTGGCAGCCTGCTCAGCCAATCACAGACTGACTGTAGAACACCCCTGCACGCATACAGATTTAGCCAGCACCAACTTCATAGTTGAAACCCTACATGTATTTCGAAGTGTGTTACCCTATTTGTGTATCATGCTTTGTTATATGTGCACACTCCTGTGCATAATCTTTATGGGGTAGCAGGGACAGTAAGCTAGGGATGCTTTATGCATCCTTAGCTGTCTGTTGGTAGATTGCCTAGGCCGGGCGCTCTGGACCCAAGCATGGTGAGCAAGCGCTGGTACTACTGCTTACTGCCACAGGGTTTTCTTGGCAAAAAGCAGATTGGGTCTCACATTTTTACTTCTCTCCAAAGGTTAAGAAAACTCACACAAAACAATAGTAAAAAAAAAAAAAACAAAAAAACTTGAGATTGAAATGAGAACACTCAGAGATACACTTCTTTGACCATTTTATAAAAATATATATAAAAATCATACCGATTTCTCATTGGACCAGCAAAGTCTCTGCTTATTGCCACAGGGTATCCTGGGTATCCCTTTGGTAAAGGTTTGCTGCCAAGAAAACCTTGTGGCTTTAAGCAGTAGTAGGTAAACCATTGCTCACCATGGCTTAGGGCTAGAGATACCTTGGGTCGGGTGGCGGTGCCCTTGGCCAATGAAATCTACTACAGCTCCATGTAAAACTACATATGCAGGGAGGCAGGGAAGACATATTTTTGCTAATACCTCTAAATTCTCTCCCACGACCAATAAGTGATCTACCCCCGGCGATGGTGACATCATACATCTAAAAGGGGAAAGTAAAGAAAAACATGTTTGTGTGACACACCTACACACAGCATGGACATAGAATGGAGCACCTGTTGTGTGGACACCTAACGGGAAATCTCTAGTATTCAGAGTTTAGTCATTGGTTTCTCTTATATATTTGTCACATTGGGCAAGAGGAAGAATCCAAGTAAACAGTTTCTGAATTATTACTTTGTATAAAGTGCCCCTATTGCTTTACAATATTGGTGCTTTAAAGGAGAAGTCCGGCTAAAATTTTTATTTAAATAAAAGTTATACAAATGACCAATATACACTTATTACGGGAAATGCACATAAAGGGGGCGAATTGACATTTTGGTGGACGCTGAATTAAACTCGAGAATATCTTTGAGTCTATGGGACAGCCGGAACTTCAAGCGGAGTCCACCGCACAGTTTCTGCTTTTTTTAAAAGTTTCTGTATTTAAATTAACCCGTTAACATGTGGCCACTAGGTGTCTCCCTTTTTCTCAAACTTTGGTCCATGCTCCCTCCTGGAAGTGTTTGGTCTTTTTTTTTTTAAAGAGACTAAACACAAGAAGAGACCCATGCAGTCCCAGACATGGCTTAGGTATGAAAGCATTTTCAAGCTGTGAGTGACTGCTTACTATGAGATTGTCCTTCTGGCATGGCTAGTGTATTAGTATCATGGTGCGTTTACACGGAACAATTATCGTTAGAATTTTCGCGATAACGATCGAATTTGAGCGATAATCGGCTCGTGTAAACACAGCGAAAGATCAAGCGACGAGCAAGAAATCATTCATTGTGCTCTTTTAACATGTTCTCAAATCGTCGTTGGTCAATCGCTAAAAATTCACAGATCGCTTCTTGTAAACAGTCTTTCACCGACTTCACCCTATGTGTGAGAAGGGCTTAAGCGATCTTAAAACGATTGAAATAACAAATTTTCCAAATGATATATCGTTCCATCTAAACGCTGATCGTTATAAATAACTGTTTCTCACTTGAGACACAGGAGTAGTAGTTATGCTAAGCTTTACATCAGTGGTTGTGGTACATTCGTGGGCTTAGGGCTGCTGTTTTATTGTTTTAGATCAGGGGTGGGGAACCTTTTCTATGTCGAGGGCCGGTCGGGCATTAATAAAATCATTCAAGGGCCGCATGCTGTGCGCGGCAGTTAGTAGCGTGGGTTAGCAGCACCTGCCCTGTAACCAGAGTTAACCTCCAGTGATGCCCCTGGTAGCTGTAGTTAACCCCTTACTGATGTCCCTGGTAGTCTAGTTAACCCCCGAGGATGCCCCTTGTGGTCTAGTTAACCCCCAGTGATGCCCCTTGTAGCCTAGTTAACCCCCAAGTCATGCCCCTGGTAGCCTAGTTAACCCCCCAGTCATGTTCCTGGTGGCCTAGTTAACCCCCCTCCCCAGTCATGCCCCTGGTAGCATAGTTAACCCCAGTGTCTGCCCCAAATAAAAAAACAAACATCCCACTCACCTTTCCTCCACTCCCACTCTGCCCAGGTCCTCTTCTCTCCCCTCTATTTTGTGCCAGTCTTCGGCAGGCGGCGTGTGATGAAATTAAATCACCGTGCACGGCCCGCAGGAGAAGAAAGACGTGCGGCACTCTAGTGGGGAAGGGGCCGGCACTCACAGCATCCTCCTGGCAGCTGTCACAGACACAGGAGGACGCGGTGGATGCCGGCTCCTTCCCCTTTAGAGCGCCGCACGTCACAGGGGAGCCGCAGGCCACATTCCGAAGGTGTCAGGGGCCGGATGCGGCCCGCGGGCCGGAGGTTCCCCACCCCTGTTTTAGATGGTGACTTGCTTTACTGAAGCGGAATTAGATCATAAGGAGGGATTCACTCATAACAGAATTGGATTTCACCGGTCCGCGTTCCGGCCTGCTTCTGTAGCTCCCAACTCCAACAGCGCCCTAATTGGCTGAGCGGGACATCAGGGAGCCAGGAGCCACAGAAGCAGGCGGCGGAATGGTAAAGTATTCACCGGGCCACGGGGGGTTAAGGGGGATGGCATTTACATACTCAAAGCGGCATGAAAATTCTGCGGTGAGTATGTAAACCTATTGAAACGATAGTGCCGGGATTCACAGCGGATTTTGCTGCCAACTCGCAGCAGATTTCACGCTGCGAGTTTGCAGCAAAATCTGCTGCGATTCGCACTTGGCTTATAGGCCGGCTGTCTTTGATCTCCGTGCTGCTTCACACTGGGTGCCTGGAAAAGTTGGATCCTGAGTCCTGGAATACTTCTCCCAGTTTCCCAGGACTGGATCCAGATTTTCCAGGCACCCGACGTGGAGCGGCACAGAGATCAAATGCAGCCGAGTGCCGAGCAAACAAAGCGCTTTGCTTGTAATGTAAATTTTCTCATCTCTAATCCTAATCACTGTATGTACATAGCAGTAAACAATGGTAAAGCCCATACTATTTGCAGACAGGCAGTCAAGCAGCATGGAATACGCGCTCTCATCATCTCCGCTGCTTTCTCCTTTGTAGTTTTATTTTTCATCCTAGATGCTCTGAGCAGTTGATATAGTGGTGCGGCTCTCACCCTGGCCACAGAATGCTTTATATGATACCTGAGAAGGGAATACGGCCGGGATCAGTGGTGTAGTCGCTGAATAAATACCTGGGGAAATAACTAGTGCGGCATTAGCATTCCACAAATCACTTCTCAATGTTAAATGAAAGGCAGTAATCACAAAGTGGGATACAGCCAGGTAAGGACTTGCCTCCTGATCGCCGTCTTTTGTTCCACATCACTGATTTTCATTGACAGCCGCTGTGTATTCACTGCACGTCATCCTTATTTTTTTTTACTATTGTTGTATTTACTGCTCAATGGCTGCACTGCAGGTGTGATGCATTGTGGATTCTTTACACAGTACTTTATTCATATACTCTTAAAGGGGTAGTTCACCAATTTTTTTTTTTTAATTTCAAATCAAATCAAGTACTGGAAGACGTGAGTTTTTTTTTTAATAGGAGTAAATTACAAATCTCTGGCACTTTCTGTCACCAGTTTATCTGAATGAAAATGTTTTTCTTGTGAACTACTCCTTTAAGTGATGGTCCCACCTCCCGCATCGCCGTAGTCATCTGTATATATAATATTTAAGATCAGCTTTTTAGTCATCCTACACACAAAAAAACTAAAAATATTAGGAAATTGCCTGAATATTCTGTCTTTGATGTAGACTTATTATCGGAATCCCTCGCTTTACCAGCAGGAGCCGGCTGATAATAAGATACAGGATAGCGTGCCTTTCTACATTCCCTGCTGCTTTCCTACAAATCTTTTACCAGAATAAACGCTGTTATAAAAACGCCTGTAGCCCCGTGGCTTGTCTGCTGTATTCTTGGAATGTGAGTAATAATCCAATACCCTTGTATATTGCTGAAGGTTTATCCGAAGGTGAAACAAAGCCCAGACTCCATTTTATTGTAGCATGGCCTGTGATCTGATTTCACAGGGCGATGGGGCAGTAATGGGGAGATTTACTGAGCAACGGGCAGCAGAACTCTGCGGGGTAACACGGCGGGCGCTGAATGTATGTGTTTTAGACTATTTACTTCTACCTAAAGCATCGAGTAGAGCGAGCACAGTCTAAAGATGTTGTAAATTTAAGATGTGTATATGTATGCTATCCATCAGGTCCTTTAAGGGAAGACATTTTTCTAGAGGTCCTATTACACGAAACGAACTGCCCAATCAGGCCGATCAGAGCCGATCAGTGTCTGATTGTTCACGATTCACGGGCCACGCATCACTATGTGTAATAGCGTGATCGATGGCTGATAAAAGGTAAATACTAAAGATTATACTTACCTGTCCAGGCTCCCCTGGTGTCCTGCTTCCTTTTCCTTGCTCACTGCAGCCGCCTGTCTGAAGTGACTATCTTGATCACTGATTGGCTGAACGGCCTGTCGCTTCCTAGACATGTTCTGAGGTGAGCAGGGAAAAGACAGCAGGACACAGAGGGGAGCCTAGACAGGTAAGTATAATCTTTAGTATTTTCTCTATAGAACAAAGGCTGTACAGACATCGCTAACAATTGCCGCACGATTCCCAAGCCGTGTAATATCTATCAGACTGTCACTCGCTTACAGTGAACATCGGACCGTGTAATACGTCCCTTACGTGTCTAGCGAATTGCACTAAGGTTCATCTTATGTACGCCATTTTCATGGTTTGTGCTCCTAGATGATTGCACGTATGCTACAGTACTACCCCCCCCCCCCCAATGTCTGTATCCTTCATCCATGTACCTTTACAGTTCCCATGGAAAGCCGAGAGGTGATGAGTTTTAGGGCATGTTGTTAGAATATTATGGTAAAGTTTAACAATTGATCAATACCTGCATTGTGTTCTAGGTTGCTAGCTCATGAACATTTATTCCTGTATAAAAATCCTGGATATATACGGCACTTGTTTGGTGGAAGGCCAGACCTGAAAAAATCATATAAGAAGTGTCCATGTTAATATTCATTTAAAGGTAAAGGTCGCACAGCCTGCTCCTTCCACACACTGGGACCACCCACTTGTTCACATCATTCTCTTCTGTACATCAGGATTTTGCCCATTAACTCCTTCATATCGCAGCCCAAAATGGCCTAAATGACCAGGCGCCAGTTTTCATTTTTGCCTTTTTTTTCCTCCTCTACCTTTTACCTTTATTTCTCCATCTACAGGGCCATGTGAGGGCTTGTTTCTTTTTTTAAAAATGTAATTTTGTAACTTTTGTGGGTTCCCCATGTCTACCTAATGCACTTTACACTATAACTGACATGATATCATTATTCTATACGTCAGTCCAAACGTGCATGTTTTCATAACTTTTCTAATAATTTACTATTTTTTTTACATTACAGGGATTTTTTGCAAATAATTATGATTAAAATTGCTCTATTGTGACGCTTTTATTATTTCACCTACGTATGTATGTATGTATGTGTATAGAATGTCATTTTTTTTGCGATGTGATCTCTAGATTTCATGAGTTTCATATTTGTGTTGCCGTTTTTATCACTTTTTAGAATTTTTTTGTAACAAAATGTAACAAAAATCAGCAATCAGCAATTAAAGTGACACTGTCACCTCCTTTTTGCATTCTGACATCTCTACAGAGGTGTAAAGGGTAAATTTAGCAGTTTTCATACCTTATTTTATATCATACGTCATGGTGCTTGTTCAAGAAAAAAGTGTCCTTTTATCAACTGCAGATTGTGCTAAGTGGACGGGGCCTCGCGACATTACCGCCACTTAGCCCCACCCACAACGACACAGTTGGCCACGCCCCCTTGCCGGCCATTGGAACAGGTTGGCCGAAAGGTCTAGACCCCACCCCCTTTACGTCGGCCAACCAATGGGTGTCAAGGGGGCGGGGTCAGATGTGCCATTGTGGGCGGGGCTAAGTGGCACTATTGCAATGAGGCCACGCCCACTTAATACAATCTGCAGTTGATAAAAGGACACTTTTTACTTGAACAAGCACCATGACGTATTATATGAAATAAATTATGAAAACCGCTAAATTTACCCCTTACACCTGTGTAAAGATGTCAGAATGCAAAAAGGGGGTGACAGTGTCACTTTAAGTCTTCTTTGGGGACTATTACCTGCAATAATTAGACTGCATATACTTTTCAATGCTATGGCATTGCATGATATGCCCTAGACAGACTATATTAGAAGATTGCCGATCGGACCGCACAGAGGTAAGTATAACTCCTCTGGCAGTCAGGCAGAAGGATGTGGACCCCCACACTCACACTACAGGGGGTGCCGATTGTTTAGTGACAGGAGCTGCGCCTGTCTCACTTAAACGCTGCGATCACGCCGCAGTCCCATCGTTTACGGGGTTAATGATGGGTTTACAGGGTTCCATGGTTTGCGGGGTTTAATGGTGAGGGCCTGGCTGCTGATAGCTGACGATACTTACCAGCTCCTGAGCTCGCTTCATAGCACCAAAGCTAATACTGGTGTATGGGTACGGCATGGGTCGTCTGGTCACAGTCACCCATGCTGTACCGTTACAACATAGGTCGTCTAGGGGTTGATGTCTAGGGGACTTTCTCCGCCTAGAGCAGGACTATATTGCTGCTGTGCCATCCCTATCTGTTAGTTCCTGCAGGGCTCACTATAAAAGTAACACACATGGACGTTCCTGGGAGCTAATGGAACGCACTAGAGATGAGCACGACTTGAGTCCGATTGTTTGACATTTGAATCCCAGTGGCTGAAGAAGTTATAGGCCATAGGCTGCATCCATGTTTTCCAGGACCCCCTAGGGCGGCATCCAGCTTGGTCAGCCATCAGTGTTCAAATACAGAACAATCAGACTCATCTCATCTGTAGGACGCACTTTTCCCTACACTCCTAATGCGTCTCCTCTCCGCTATGAGTACAGCGGGTTGATGGATGGAAACCTGCCAGCATGTGATCATCTTCCTAAGATGTTCTTGCTGGGCAGGATTTGTGCAGAGTTTCTGAAAAGCCATCTAGATGCATAATTCACTGCTGTAGAATAGAACTATCTATCTTACCATCCTATCGATTGAGTTTTTGGATTTGTTTGTTAGATAATAGGTATTCACCAGAGATGAGCGCATGAGAGCATGCTCAAGACGGATCGCTCGGTATTTGCTGAACGATTGGACTGGAGCATGCTGATCTAATATTTATGAATTTATCTAATATTTACAGTTAATTTTTTTTTTCTCAACAAGAGGAACTATCAGCAGGTTAGATGAATCTAACCTGCTGATAGTCCCCTACTTGGCATGGGGCGCTGAGGATTAGGGTAAGTCTGTTACCTTCCTCCTCTGCGCCATTCCTGTGCTGTTAGCAGTGTAATCCTCAGTCTGGAGCACCATTAGGAGCACTGCCCCCCATAGCGCCAATCCGGCCCACTCTATCTAATGATAATTAATGTTTCGGGCAGGATCACAAAAACATTGTTACGAATACTACAACATACAAGGAAATTCCATTGGCAGCCAGCATCTCTGCTCCTATGATGGAGGAAAACAACAGAAATAAGTAGCACAGATTAAAGCCTTCACATGACGTTTTTCCTGTCCGTTCCCAACCCCCCCTCTGACGTTCCTCATTTTGCGTTTTGGGTAGTAAACACAGTGAAAGGCTAGTGAAATTAAAAAGGCTGGGTTCACACTACGTTTTTGCAATCCGGTTTTTGCAAAAAACGGATGAGAAAAACTGATGTATTTGTGTGCATCCGTTTTGATCCATTGTGCATTGACTTCCATTTAAAAAAAAAAAAAAACAAAACGAATCAAAACGCATATTTTTTTTTTTTACCGTACACTTTGTACGCGTTGTGATCCTTTTTTTTTTTTTTTTTACAAAGGAAGTCAATGGAAATCCGGATCAAAACGGATGCACGCAAATGCATCTGTTCTTTCCATCCGTTTTTCAGCCTAAAAGACGGCCTTACCTGCCTGAAATCTACACCTGCCCCTGAGGCACCCCCCCCCCCCCCCCCCCCCACACACCTATCAGGCAAGCTGGAGATACGGCAGGTATACGCCAGGGAAAGGGACCAATCTGCGCCTTCTCCCTGGCGTACACTAGGGGAGCAACAATAGTAAATGTCCCCCTAAGTGTATTGGCCGGACGTCATTCCATTGGCTTCAATTATACTTTGTTAATGGCGGGTGTTATCAATTTTTTTTAAAAGCGTTTTTCTCTTTTTTACACAGTGTGAAAAGCCTTAGCTTTCCCCCATAGCCTTACAGTGACTGTATATCATACAGAATCCTACCCCTCTGACTCCATATAGAGACATAGAGGTCCTGTCTGTCTGCAGACTGCAGAGACTTCTTCCCTAGAATGATATTGTATGTAGAATATCCCCATAATGTGTCAATGTACGGAGCATACACCACCAGGTTGTAGTGTGATCCGCACAGCCTCCCGCACAGGGATCTGCCATGTGCACATGACCTGACGCTGAGGACACTAAGCAGTATCATCATCGGTATCATAGACCAAATCCCCCTTCCTGTTATCAGCCTTAGTGTGAGTTATAGAGTCATCTCCCATCTCTTACCACACTGTATATACAGTATAAGTGCAATGAAGGCGTCTCTGCACTGATATCCCTGCTATTAGTAGGCACCAGGAATACATATTGTGTATATTACTGTACAAGGACTTGGCAGCCGTCTGCGTTCGAGTTTTTTTTTCCTTCTTCTTTTTCCACATAGCGTACAGTAGTGTAAGCTGAATGTATAAGACCTCCCAGTAGTCGATGGCGGTGGGTGTTCTGCTACCCCCTCAGCATGCTGTGTATGCAGGGTGAGACTGAAGGGGAGGGACTCTTCGTAAGGAGATTTAGAGGATTTACATCTCACACGGAGGAATCAGATGTGTTTAACTATGAGAGAGAGAGAGACTGCATCAGGGATAGACTAGACAAAGAGCCTGATGCAGCCCTTCACCTTCCTGTCCTTGTCCGTCTATATATCTGAATGAGATACAATATAGAAGCAGGAAATGGGGGCTTTTTTAGTTGTTTTTTTCAGCCCCCATAAAATTGTGGCCCAAGATTAGTGTCTGACTATATCTCCTCCAGCCAGCAACGACGCACAGACTGACAGCGACTGGTTCATGTTACATGGGAAAAAAATGCATTGTTGAATACGGCTTTGATTTTCCAGTGCAGGTCTATGTAATAGTGCTCCGGGATGGAATATTTCCTTTCATTCCATCTGAAAGTACAAAGAGAACGTTCTGCATGGAGCTATCACATGCGAGCACCTGCAATAGGTCAAAAAACAAAGGATGAACGTTGGCCAGGAACCATGACATGTTTTCCTTCTGGTGTCACTCATGGCGCTCCAGTCTGAATATTTGCAGTTCACATAGGTCAGGTTCCCATAAGGCTTTTACCCTCTGCCACAGGTTTTTTTTTTTCTGTTTTGATAGGGGTATGTTCACACTAAGGAATAGGTGAGGAATTTCAGGCGGAATCTGTGCTTAATTTTACATGTATTCTGCTTTAAAATCTGTACAAAGCAATGACCCATTGTGTTCAATGGGATTTTTTCTCTGTTGTTCACATGGTGGAATATACATGCGGAATGTTCCGCCGCGGATCGGCTTTCCGCCCAAATGATTGACTTGTCCGCTAGAGAAATCACATAGAAGTCATTGGGGCTTTGAATGTCCACTTTCCGTTTGCATTCTGCTTGAACTCCGTGCCAATTCCACCAGAGCTGAAGAAGAGGAAATTTTTTACAGAAAACTTTCCTCTTCAATTCCTCGCCTGTTCCTCCGTATGAACATACGTTCACACTGAGCAAAATCAGCAAAAAGCTTTGCCACGGAATCCCGCCTGCCTTAGTGTCAAACAGCCTCTCTGTGGGAGGGCAAACACGCCTGCGCTCAAAGAGTTGACATGGTTTCCCATCCCCTGTACCTGGAGTTCCCCTTAAGGGTGCGTTCACACCTACAGGATCTGCTGCAGATCTGCAGCAGATTTGATGCTGTGTTTAGTTATTTAAATGAAATCTGCTGCAGAAAATCAGCTGCAGATCCTGTAGGTGTGAACGCACCATTAAAGAGATTGCTAATCGATTAGTGTACTACAGCGGATGATGGTGGCTCAGCTCCTTTAGTTCCTAGTCAGTCGAGTAGGCTTTCGATTCTTTCTTAAAGGGCGTTTTCACCTTGAGTGGTGGTGGTAGTGCTGTGTGTGTGGGGTCAAGACCATAGGTACAAGAGATGAGCATACCCCGCTTGAACCTGAGTGTGTGAATATTGGTGGCTGGAGAAGATGGATGCAGCCCTAGGGAGTCCTGGAAAATTCTCCTTACAACTTCTTCAGGCAGAGGGATTTAGATGAACCCGGACATGCTCTTCTCTATACAGACCACAGGCTGTGATAATAGTTAAAGGGGTTATCCAGTGCTACAAAAACATGGCCACTTTTCCCCCTACTGTTGTCTCCAGTTCAGGTGTGGTTTGCAATTAAGCTCCATTTACTTCAATGGAACTGAGTTTTAAAACCCCACCCAAACTGGAGACAACAGTAGGGGGAAAGTGGCCATGTTTTTGTAGCGCTGGATAACCCCTTTAACACAGAACCATTGTTAGCAAGTGCTGTATACCTTAGGAGTTACCTAATTTGGGGTCAAGTGGTTAAAGGGGTTATCCAGCGCTACAAAAACATGGCCACTTTCCCCCTACTGTTGTCTCCAGTTAGGGTGGGGTTTTGAAACTCAGTTCCATTAAAGTAAATGGAGCTTAATTGCAAACCACACCTGAACTGGAGACAACTGTAGGGGGGAAAAGTGGCCATGTTTTTGTAGCGCTGGATAACCCCTTTAAGAAGACAGACAAAGACAAACACATTTTCACTTTAGATTGTCAGTCCCAGGTTGATATTTTAGTAAAACATGGTTGGATAGTAGGTTGGACCTAATATAGATTGACCTTTGTGTCTTTTTATTTAACCCTATCAGCTCCATGTAAGTAAGTAAAGCTGGCCATACACCTTCAATAACTGATGCCCAATCGACCAATCGGTTATTTCTCCCATCCTCCCCATACACAGGAGCATTAAGCACTGCTGAGAATTCCTGTGTTCTCTATGGGGAGGTATAAGAGGCAGCCAGGCTCTGACAGAGACTTATCTTTCCAAGAACAAAGGGGACTGTTGGTAGACGATTGGGAAAGCTTCACACACCTTAGGGAGGTATTACACGTGTTGATGGGGGCCCGATAATACCTGTAAACGAGCGCCGATCTGCTAGATCGGCGCTTGTTTACTGGGCCTATTACACGGCCCGATAATCGTTTAACAAGGGCTGCAGGGACATCGTTACCAATGTCCTTGCAGCCCTTGCTTAAACTGTATACATTACCTATCCAGGTGGCAGGGCTCCTTTTCCGCTGTGCTTTTTCCGGGTCAGCACGCACCAGCTTCAGGGCCAATCACAAGCCGTGGCGGTCCTGGTCTATGATTGGCTAAGCGGCCTGCCATTGAGACAGGCTGCTGTGAAGCTGCAGCGTGTGGGACCCAGGGAGAAGCACAGAGTAAGAGGAGCCCTGCAACCTGGATAGGTATGTATTCCTCTTTGCATATCGTCAGCGTCGGCCGCGCACCACTATTACATGTAGCGATGCGCGGTCGGCGCCTGACGATTATAGGTCAGAACCTATATCAACGATCAGCCAATGACAACGATCATCGGCTGATCGTTGTCTTTATTACACAAAACGATAATCGGCCGGATAGGGCTGATTCAGCTGATGATGAGGGGGACCTTAACTCTACATTATATTAACGACATCATATACACATAATGGGGGAGATTTATCAGGGTGTAAAATTTAGACTGGTGCAAACTGCCCACAGCAACCAATCACAGCTCCTCTTTCCTTTCACCAGAGCTGGAAGCTGAGCTGTGATTGGTTGCTGTGGGCAGTTTGCACCAGTCTAAACTTTACACCCTTTGATAAATCTCCCCCAATGTGTTAAGACTTCAAATCTAGTGACACCCCCTCCTATATTCACTCTTCATCTTCAGTATAAACTTCTGTACCCCTTCTATGACATATCCCATAAACATGCACTTACAAACTAAAAGAAAGAAAGTAAAAATTATTCACAGAATTCCCAGCCCGGAATGATCCGGTAACTATTTTTCCCAGTGTTCGCCGCTGTTTTTCCATAATATTTGCAGAGCCGCTGCCGTACGTCAAGACGTTTACATCATATTTTTGCACCCTGGCGTGCAGTCCAGACTGGAAGAAAGATCTTTCTGTTCTCTTCGCTGATGGAGAAGTTCTGTGATAAAACTGGGATTGGAATGTGTTTTGCCAGGAAACTGGGAGCTGACACTGAGGTTTTTACAAGTTGTTTATGTGCTTGTCCGAAATGGGATCTACTATAAGTAACTATTCTACATGGACATAACGGTCATAGTAACTGGTCCTACTACTACCCCTTTATTCTTCAGATTCTTCCACTCTTCCATCTTATCTAACAGTGAAACGGACTAAATATCTCAGGCACTGTTCACACTTTGCACCATTTCTTTTTCATCAGGTTTCTGTTTCTTTCGTTTTGCCCAAATCCTCGATCCTGTAAAACAGAAGCCAGATGAACAAAGCATAAGATGGGATTGAACTAAAGGAGAAGTCCGGCATCGGCCGTTTCTAAAGAGGGAGGTGGCTGCACATAACAACATGCACCTACTTCTCCGACTCCATCGCAGGGGTCCACTGTCCCCTGCTCTGGTTCCCAGTCGCTTCCTGGTCCGGGTTGTGACGTGTCAGCCCTGCTGGGCCAGTCATTGGCCAAGGAAGTACCCCTCTATGGCCGCTGACTAGCTCATTGGGGCTGACATGTCATGACCCGGGTCCAGGAAGTGGCCGGGGGACTGGGAACTGGGGCAGGGAACTCTTTTGAAATAAAAATGGCTGATGCCAGACTTCCCCTTTAACCTACCCAGATGCCCTTGTAATTAAAGTTACAGAGGAGAAGACAGGAGTGTTAATAAATATGGGGTGGAGAAGCAACTAGAAAACCTAGCTAGTCAACCATAAAAGACCTTCTAGCTAGTCTGCCGGATACACATATATCTGTGCTGTCAGTTTCCAGATTACACAAGAAGTGCATACAAACCTAGTACGCTGCTGTGTGATCTGGAATCCTGCTCTCTCTTCAGGCAGCTGTCTCCTCCAGAATCATTGACATCTCAAGGAGGTGGGGCCAGAGAGCAGGACAGGAGGAGCGGGATGCTGGATCACACAGCAGCAGCACACTAAGTATGTGTGGATCTATGGCTGCATGAACCATACATGGATCGTATTTCCCTTTGTTGTGCTGTGTAAATGCAACGCAAACCAGCACCGATCTCACTAGTTGTCTGTCCTTTGCGTCCTTGCACTGTATAAAAGACTCCTATGGGGCTACATTGTTGGAAATAGTCCAGGGATCGTCCAGAACAGATTTGAGCCTACAGATATCAATGTAACTAAATGATTGAACACAACACAAAATCTACAGCAGATCCTGTGCGTGTGAACAGAACCTAAAGAAATAATGGGGTGAATAGGTGGTCTGCTTTATATTACTTACTGTATCTGACATTTGGAAGTCATGCGTATGGAGAAAATAAGATGAAATAAAATGTGAATTCCAATATGGAAAGACAATAGAGATAAAACAACGTAGATGTAAGGGGATGTCAGTATTATAGATTTTTGCATTGTGTTATCGGAGATGTAGTCATTTCCATATAAATGGTGCTCAGTGTTGACATGCAGGCTGGATTCCTCCGGGTTACTATTTGCAGATGTTCATTCGCTGATTCTGCCGTTCTCCATGCTGCGGATATTGAGCTTTCAGTCTTCGTAGTTCAGATATAGAAGAGAAGAAGGGTAGGAATGAAAGCCCTCCCGCCTAGGGCTGGGTTATGAATCGAATAATTCGATTTATTCAACTAGATTTTAAAAAATCTTAAATTCGATTTTCCCCAAAAAAATAAAAAATAAAAAGTGCACTCTGACCTGCTCTGGGCAAGGTGTTTATCCTGCAGGTCAGCGCGCCCCCTGTTGGACCACCCGTCCGCACCTAGGAGATCGCAACCGCTGGCCGCCCTCAAACGAGATTGCCACCACCCTTCACTGCCGCCCGCCTTCATCCACCCACGCCCGCCCACACCCTGGACACGAGTCATGTTGTCACTGGGAAAAAAAATTGGCCATCTTTTTGAAGTACCGGAAAACCCCTTTAAATCTTATACCATCTTGTGACTTAGAAAGGGAAGTTCTAGATATGAGGAGGATAGCGAAGGGAGAGAGGATGGAAGAGGAACTGATATACAGTGGATTCAGCTTTTTTTGCTTTCATACAACTACGTAATAGAGAGGAACTGGATAATAATGTGTTTGCCGCCACTTGTCTGAGTACTGTAATTGTAATGTCTGTGCCATCGAGGACGGGCCATGCTCAGGGGGCTTTCACACAGCTTTTTGTGGATTTTATTTTTCTATTCAGTATTTTGAGCCAAATCCAAAAGTGGATTAAAAAGGAATGGGAAACATAAAGGAATAAAGGAAAGGGCTTATACGTCTTCCATCTGCTGGATCCACTTATTACTTTGGCTTAAAAATCTGCACAAATAGCTGTGAAACCATTCACACACACCGAATCGCAGCAGATTTTACACTGCAAAATCCGCTGCGATGCTCTGTAGTGTCATTTCCTAAGACTCTATATTCTCAGGCTATGTTCACACTACGTAAAAAACATGGCAGTATTTCATAACAACGGCAGTGTTTTTTGCATAGTGGGAACATTTTCATTCCGCTGCGAGAATGTAGCCCCTGCCTCTTCACTCACCGCTGCCGGGCTAATACATTACCTGTCCACATTCCTGTCTGCCATAGTGTGTATCCCAGTTTTCCAGGCGTTCCTTAGGCTGTATCCACACGCTGCACAAAGCCGGCAGACAGCGGGAGTCAGATGCCTAGATTTCTGGTTCGTATGAACCAGAAATCCGGCAGGTTCGCTCATCTCTAGTTACAGCTATGAAGAGATTACCTCCACAGTCCTGTCCTCTGATACAAGCCCCAGCCTGTAGTTGATCTGCCATGATTTGGAAGGTGAGGGAGACTTCCATGGTCGGAGTACAGTTCTGTACACCACGCTATGCAGACCATGCCCCTCCCCCTGCCGTCTCCCACCCAGTACAGGGAGCTCTTAAACCAAAGTAATGCTCTTAAACCAAGTTAAAATTTTGAAAACTGTGAGCTCTTAAATCAAAACACTCTTAAACCAAGTTGCTCTTAAACCAAGGTACCACTGTATATATACATATTTTAATAGAGCAATACAAACGAAAAAAAAAGTCACAGTACCGGCACAGCATAAATTACCTTCTAGGTGAACATACTCTTTTTAGTCCATGCCAAGAGTAAACACTTGCAGGTAGGTGGAAACAGGTGAGGGTCATGTGGGGTGCTCAGCTGATAAAACAAGTATCTCCAACTTCACAACATATTAGCGTAGAAATATTGCGGCACTCACCACGTTTGTTACAAATCCACAGTTCCTTTATTGATAAAAGCGAACCATATTAACAGCAGGTAAGACGCCAGTGAAAAAATGATGTGTTGCCGGATACAGCTGTTTCACACTATTCCAGCGCTTCTGCATACCGGTAGAAGCGCTGGGATAGCGTGAAACAGCTGTAACCGGCAACATACATTGTTTTTTCACTGGCGTCTTACCTGCTGTTATTATGGTTTCTTTTTATCAATAAAGGAACTGTAGATTTGCAGCAAATGTAAGTGCCGCAATATTGGTACGCAAATATATATATATATATTATTTTTTTTATGTTATTTGCACATGCTGGGTTCTATGGTGAAGTTGTGGGCAGACAGCGCCCCCTCAGCATGATCTGGTCATTGCAGAAGACAGTAGCTTTTTGTTTACACTCCCTCCCCCACCCTTTTTTCTAGTAGTTATTTCCCCATTTCTTCCTCCTCTTTACTTGGTTGCGTCCTTCCCATCTTCCATTGCTATTTCTTTGTCGCCTTCCATCACTCTGACTATATATTTCTTCCTCACTTCTGCTCTATGTGTCCATGTGCTCCATCTCATCCATTCTCCTTTACTTGTCCGGTTGTCTTTTCTTCCTTCTTTCTCACACACTGTGTTACAGTTATGATGTGTGTGTCTGGGAGGGAGACCCTCACCCCCTCGCTATCCAGGCCTGGCCTCCCATCTGGAAGTGATTGCTGGATGTAGGGGAGGGCGGCTGGGAGAGGGGGAGTAGTGGGTTTCATTTCATTCCATCATATTTTTACTCCTTTTTATGGATTTTTCAGACGTCATTTCTTTTATCTTGCCGCCATGATTCCCTTTTCTACACACAATACACATGTAAGCAATAGGAATTCTTTATAACACATGATGATATCCCATACAGAACTGTATACTTATGCAGCTAATGAGTAAACTTATATTAATTTTAAATAGACTTTGTCAGTAGGTTTATGGTGTCCTATGTCAGGGTAGTATAAAGTAGTAATAGATTCCCTTTAAGATGTTGAAGGATTGACTGTTATTGAGATTGCCCTTGAAAAAAACCATGGAACATCTTAAGGGCCTTTTACAGGAGATGTACAGATGATAGGAAAGGGAAACTGACCACACAGATGTGCATATACCTGTGCTTTCAGTTTCCAGATCACAAAAGCATTGCATACATACCTAGTGCGTTGCTGTGTGATCCGGCATCCAGCTCTCCGGCTCTCCTGCACAGCTCGGGCCACCACTGTATCTTCAGGCTGGCAGAATGATTGACAGCTGGAGGAGGCCTAAAGATACAGCTGGTGGCTGGAGAGTGAGGCGGGATAATCGCATGCCGGATCACACAGCAACACAGAAGGTACATGTGTACTGCTTGCGTGATATATGCATATCTGTGCTTCCATGGCTGTGCAAACGATACAAGCTATAGACAGTACAGGTGGGATATGGTTATAGACAGTACAGGTGGAAAATGGTTATAGACAGTACAGGTGGGATATGGTTATAGACAGTACAGGTGGAAAATGGTTATAGACAGTACAGGTCGGATATGGTTATAGACAGTACAGGTGGAAAATGGCTATAGACAGTACAGGTGGGCTATGGTTATAGACAGTACAGGTGGAAAATGGCTATAGACAGTACAGGTGGGATATGGTTATATACAGTACAGGTGGGTATGGCTATAGACAGTACAGGTGGATTATGACTATTGACAGTACAGGTGGAAAATGGCTATAGACAGTACAGGTGGGATATGGTTATAGACAGTACAGTTGGGATATGGCTATAGACAGTGCAGGTGGACTATGACTATTGACAGTACAGGTGGAAAATGGCTATAGACAGTACAGGAGGAATATGGTTATAGACAGCACAGAGGGAATATGGCTATAGACAGTACAGGTGGGATATGGCTATAGACAGTACAGGTGGGATATGGCTATAGACAGTACAGGTGGGGTACAGCTATAGACAGTACAGGTGGAATATGGCTATAGACAGTACAGGTGGGGTACAGCTATAGACAGTACAGGTGGAATATGGTTACAGACGGTATAGGTGAGATATGGCTATAGACATAACGGGGGGATTATAATTATAGACAGTACAGGTGGACTATGGCTGTAGACGGTACAGTTGGGATATGACTTTAGACAGTACAGGTGGAATATGGTTACAGACGGTACAGGTGAGATATGGCTATAGACAGTACAGGTGGGGTACAGCTATAGACAGTACAGGTGGAATATGGTTACAGACGGTACAGGTGAGATATGGCTATAGACATAACGGGGGGATTATAATTATAGACAGTACAGGTGGAATATGGCTATAGACAGTACAGGTGGAATATGGTTACAGATGGTACAGGTGAGATATGGCTATAGACATAACGGGGGGATTATAATTATAGACAGTACAGGTGGACTATAGCTCAGATGACTTGGGAAACACAGAACTTTCTGTCTTTAGACTCTTTGAGAAAAAAGTCAGAACACAGGAAGTTCAGTGTTTTCGATGATAACTAAAAAAAAATATATATAAGGAATATAAATTGCAAACCTTTATATCACATGTACTGATTTAGGTTTTAAAAGTTATAACGACAGTGACACTCATTTAAATGTCACTTTGCAGAAATCAATAACTATCAATAATACAAGCGATTTTAAGAAACTCTGTAAAAGCTTTTATTAAGCAAATGTTTTCTTCTGTACTCAAGAAAACTGTTGTCCTACCCCCCCCCCCCCCAAATTCAGAAGAAGCAGGATATCTGTGTCCATTACGGTTTATGAAGGGGGAAGGGTTGAGAGGGACGAGTGAGCACAGAGAGGAAAAAAAGGAAGCCCTGCGAAACACAAAATCCTTCAGTCTCACCTCTAAATCCAGCGTTTTATGTGCCCAGACAGTCTCCAAACTGCACAGTTGCTTGTCTCCTCTTCCTGTTTGCTCACCCCCCCTCAGCCTTCCCCCCCCCCCCATAGGATGTAATGGACACAGTAGAACCTGTCTTCACTTTGCCCCTCTGTAATGAAGACGGCTTTGCCTGATAATGCACAAATAAGAAATGAGGGGGGGAGGCGGGGAAACTGCTTTTTGAGTACTAGAGATGAGCGAACCTGGAGCATGCTCGAGTCCATCCGAACCCGAACGTTCGGCATTTGATTAGCGGTGGCTGCTGAACTTGGATAAAGCCCTAAGGCTATGTGGAAATCATGGATATAGTCATTGGCTGTACCAACCACCGCTAATCAAATACCGAACGTTCGGGTTCGGATAGACTCGAGCATGCTCCAGGTTCGCTCATCTCTAGTAGGTACCAAATACTGTTTAACCATAATACCCTACAACATCAGTCGTTTTGGAGATGATCTGAACGAGTCATTTAAAGGGGTTATCCAGGATTTAAAAAATCATAAAGTAGCTGTAGTTTTTCTTAAAACAGTGCCACCTCTGTCCTCAGGTTGTGTGTGGTATTACAATTCAGTTTAATTCACTTCAATGAAAATGACCTGCAATACCACACACAGACAGGACAGGAGTGCTGCTGTTTCTGGATGAAATCAGACATATTTTTCTAATGTTGCACAATCCCTTTAAATGTTGTCAGACCAGGTTTACAGTCAGGAGCTCACAAGCTGAGGCCGCAGTTCTGTCATGTGTTCTTATAAACTCCACAAATAAAATTGATATTTTTAGGCGGTCTTTCTTTAATATTAGATGACATAGCGGCATTACCAGTATACACAACATTGCTGTTTGAATTTGCTTTGAGCATTTTTTTATTTTTAAAGGCCACACATTCTTGTAAAAAATGCCAAAGTTCCTTTGAACGTGGGGTTTGTGTTGAGCCCTAAATCCTCGTCTCCAGTCTCTGCAAAGCTCGGCATTTTCTGTCCACTTTGCTAGTGATTATCTTGGAGAAGTGACACCTGCTTGCTGCAATCGAAGTCTTCGGAGACCACAGGAGATGATTTTACATACAGGCAATGTCAATCAGCAACGTTGGGTGGTTATTTTTAGTGTCTTTGCTTTTACTGATATACACATATAAGTGCAGCTTACTTAAAGGGATTGTTCATCTTTTTTCTTTCAAATCAACTAGTTCCTAAAAGTGTCAAAGATTTGTAATTTACTTCAGTTAAAAAAATCTCAAGTCTTCCAGTATTTAACAGCTGCTGTATGTCCTGCAGGAAGTGGTGTATTCTTTCCAGTCTGACACAGTGCCCTCTGCTGCCACCTCTGTCCAGCTTAGGATCTGTCCAGAAAAACCACTACTGCTCTGGATAGTTCCTGGCATGGACAGAGGTGGCAACAGAGAGCACTCCGTCAGCCTGGAAAGAATACACCACTTCCTACAGGACATACAGCAGCTGATAAGTACTGGAAGACTTGAGTTTTTTTTATAAGAAGTAAATTACGAATCTCTGGCACTTTCTGGCATGAGTTTATTTAAAGAATTTAATTTTTTTATGAATTACCCCTTTTAAAGTGTCACTGTCGTTTAAATTTTTTTGCAGAAATCAATAGTCCAGGCGATTTTAAGTAGAGAAGTAATTGGGTTTATTAGCCGTAAAATGCATTTTTATCATGCAAAGGCAGTTTGAAGCTCTCCCCCCTGTCTTCATGGTTCTCTTATGGCGAGGGGAGGGTTGGTGGGAGATGAGGCACCAAAACAGGACAACAAAGAGTTAATTTACAGCTACATCACCGGGCTATCTCCTCTGAAGTCAGCACTGACCTCTCTGACCTCTGAATACCGGCTTTCACACAGGTCCCACTGTGTAATCCTTTGTTCTCTGCTGGCGACTAATCTCTCTCCTCACTCTTTCCCCCTCCCCTCTCCATAGGTTACACAGGGCATGACTGATGTAAAAGAGTCGAGATTTCCTGATAATGAGCAGTGAATGAGAGAGAGAGAGGGGGGGGGGACCTGGGGAAAGGCCTTTTGAATGCAGATAATTGCATATTTGCCTAATAAACCCAATTACAAAGTTTCTTAAAATTGCCTGGACTATTGATATCTGCAAAACAAAATACGACAGTGACTCTTTAGACTCTGTAAGTGTGAACCCTGTGTCTGTACGGCTGGGAACATCATCTGTTCTTGGGAGTTCTTTGCGTCTCTGTATTGCCAGACCACGATAAACAAGTTGACTTCTCGGTACAGTGCCCTTTCTGTTGGAGTATGGAGTGCAAAATTTCCCATGTCTCCCATTCTCCCCCTCATTCTCTCTGCCATCTTCAAACACAGAGTTTGAATGGGGCCTTTGTTTCAGGCCATTGTTACCAGGAGTGACAAAGTCACTTGAGACGACAGAGCCGGCCTGTGTCCTCTTCCTCTGAGTCTACAGAAATGCTTGCATCCTAGTTTTTAACTTCCTCATTTCCATTGCGGAGCAACAAGCCCGGTTTGTTATCACAGACAAGTCAAGGAACCCGCTCGGTTAATGGGTCATTCACACTAGAGAAGCAAAATATATTAATGGCACCATAGCATAAAGTGAAGGTCAAGAGCCTCTGATGAAGTGCATCTTTTTCTGTCCTGCTGCTACCACCCCCATGCTCCCCGCTAGGCTACTTCATGATTTCCTGCTGGCTTCTGGCTCCACACTAAAGCGCGCCTTGTCCTTGTGGTTAATTTACAAACCACTTCATATTTTTAGTTGGATAGAATTTGAAATTTAAGAATTTAACCAGTTATTTGCCAGGTTAGTTAGTTTCTACTAAGGGGTCATTCACACGCTCTGTAATCCACGGACCCTACTGAGCGTGAAGCTGCGCAGAGGACCCGCAGACCTCCAGCCATCGTGTATTAACAAAAGTGTCACTGTCCTTTAAATTTTTTTGGCAGGAATCAATAGTACAGGCGATTTTAAGAAACTTTGTAATTGGGTTTATTAGCGAAAAATGCATTTTGATCATGAAAAAGCAGTTTGAAGCTCTCCCCCCCATCTTCATTGTTTTCTATGGAGAGGGGAGGGGTGGAGGGAGATGAGGCACCAAAACAGGACAACAAACAGTTAATCACAGCTTCATCATCGAGCTATCTCCTCTGAAATCAGCACTGACCTCTCTGACCTCTAAACCACCACTTTCACAAAGGTCCCGCTGTGTAATCCCTTGTTCTTTGCTGCCGATTAATCTCCCTCCTCCCCCCTCCCCTCTCCATAGGTTACACAGGGCCTGACTGATGTAAAAGTCAAGATTTCCTAATAATGAGCGGTGAATGAGAGAAAGGAGTGGGGGGACATGGGGAAAGTCTTTTTGAATGGAGATAATGGCATATTTGCCTAATAAACCTGATTACAAAGCAGGGTTGTGGAGTCGGAGCTAGTTTTGGCTGGAGTTGGAGTCGGAAAAAAATGTACCGACTCCGACTCCAGCTTTAAAAAAATCTTTAAAAAATGTAGAATTGAATTTTGATATAAATTTTACAAGTTTTGCTCATGAATATATATTATGAGGACACTGGCCCTATTACATAAGGGTAGTCGGGGAATATATCAGTAATAGGACACTGGCCCTATTACTAGGGGAGGGTCATGGAAAAGTTGGAGGTCACTATTTGGCAGTTTGTTTCTGAGCTGGAAGAGTCCATTGTGTGGGGGGAGATCTGTGCTGTTCTCTTCTGGATGATTGTATATAAGCAGCAGTTTAATATGAAGATATCCTGTGTAATACAGAGAAGTGTGTGTGCTATGGCTGCAGCAGGCTGTGTGTGTATGCTATGGCTGCAGTAAGCTGTGTGTGTGTGTGTGTGTGTGTGTGCGTGCGTGCCATGGCTGCAGCAGGCTGTGTGTATGTGTGCTATGGCTGCAGCAGGCTGTGTGTATGTGTGCTATGGCTGCAGCAGGCTGAGTGTGTATGCTATGGCTGCAGCAGGCTGTGTGTGTGTGTGTGCTATGGCTGCAGCAAGCTGTGTGTGTGTGTGTGTGTGTGTGCACTATGGCTACAGCAGGCTGTGTTTGTGTGCTATGGCCGCAGCAGGCTGTGTGTGTGTGTGCACTATGTTTTCTCTCTGAGAGAAGATTGTGTGTTTTTCTTCAGTGTTCCCTGGCTGCAGCTGTGTGTGTGTGTGTGTGTGCGTGCGTGCTATGGCTGCAGTAAGCTGTGTGTGTGCTATGGCTGCAGCAGGCTGTGTGTGTATACTATGGCTGCAGCAGGCTGTGTGTGTATGCTATGGATGCAGTAAGCTGTGTGTGTGTGCATGCTATGGCTACAGCAGGCTGTGTGTATGTGTGCTATGGCTGCAGCAGGCTGAGTGTGTATGCTATGGCTGCAGCAGGCTGTGTGTGTATGCTATGGCTGCAGCAGGCTGTGTGTGTATGCTATGGCTGCAGCAAGCTGTGTGTGTATGCTATGGCTGCAGCAAGCTGTGTGTGTGTGTGTGTGTGTCCACTATGGCTGCAGCAGGCTGTGTGTGTGTGTGCTATGGCCGCAGCAGGCTGTGTGTGTGTGTGTGCATGCATATGTGTGACCCCTCTCTACATCACTATGTGGGACCCCTTTATATCACTATGTGTGACCCCTCTCTATATCACTGTGTGTGACCCCCGTATATCACTATGGCAGACCTCTATATCACAGGGATCTGGCATTGTTAGCACATAGAAGACTCAGCAGGAAAAGACCACCTGCTCCATCTAGTCTAGTTGTGAGTTGTTCAGGACATTGAGGCTGGAGACTGGCTGCATCCACTACACACGCAGGATAAGCTGCTTTATATACAGTATTGCTTTATTCACTCAGAAGTCACCCCAGGATCATGTAGGGAGAAGCTGCTGAGCAAGTGTGATAAATAACTCCCTGGTATATGACCGGCCATTTATGAAGGAGCAGGAGTCGGGAGTCGGAGTCGGTCCTGATAAAATTCAGGAGTCGGAGTCGGAGTTGGAGTTGGAGCTGCGCCTTACCGACTCCACAGCCCTGTTACAAAGTTTCTTAAAATCGCCTGTATTAATGATTTCTACAAACAAAATAAAAAATAATGACAGTGACACTTTAAAATCTTTGCAGGACTGTACTGGCAAAGCCATGCGGTTGTATCGGTACAGTTCCAGGATATCCTAATGGTACATGATGCATTGAGGTCTGCAGGTCCGCTGCACAGCTTCACACTCAGTAGGGTTTGTGGATTGCAGCGAGTGCGAATGACCCCTTAAGATGCCCAAACACCTTCAATGGCTTCTCAACTTGGCCAAGCAGGGAAAGAGGAATGAGCTTCTGCCTGATGCCAGCACACCCCTCTTGTTTTCATCCTACGTTTTCATCTCCCCACAACAGGAACAATAATGCAGCTGACTTTCTTTTAGTGTGTATAGATACCTTAAAAGGGTACCCTGGCAAAAAAAATCACCTGGTTTTACAAAGTTATATAGATTTGTAATTTACTTCTATTAAAAAAAATCTCAAGTCTTCCAGTACTTATCAGCTGCTGCATGTCCTGCAGGAAGTGGTGTATTCTTTCCAGTCTGACACAGTGCTCTCTGCTGCCACCTCTGTCCATGTCAGGGACTGTCCAGAGCACAAGAGGTTTTCTATAGTAGATTTGCTCCTGCTCTGCTGAAGTAGTTTTAAATATAATGGGGCAGTTGAAATTCCGCATGCCTGATCCTTCTCTTCCCTGATATCATCTGTCGAGAGAGTCAGGAGACCACTAAACTTGTCTACGAGATCATTGTTAGTTGTAAAAGGTTTAAAAGTAATTGTAAGATTGTCGCTAATCAGGATCTTTCGCCGGCCCCTTTAACTCCCCACCGCCCGCAGCATATGATACCTGCTCGGCGCCGCGGCTGGATCTGAAGCTCCCGACTCCCGACGGTCCCACTCAGCCAATCAGTGCACGGTCACGCAGCAGTCACTAATTGGCCGAGCAGGACCGATGGGAGCCTCAGATGCAGCCGCAGCGTGGAGCAGGTATGTCTACTGCGGGCGGTGGGGAGTTAAAGGGGCCGGTGTTACATACTCGCAGCAGAATGAAAATTCCGCTGTGGGTATGTAACCCCATTGAAGATCACAGTTCCTGGATTTGAAGCGGATTTCGCTGCAAACTCGCATTGTGAAATCCGCTGCGAATATGGTAGCTACCATTAAGCTTTTTTCTTACTAGTCTGTGATCTGTATGTCAGAGAACTGGTCCAATCACGTCCCGGACCAGGACTTACTAGCCTGTGATCTGTATGGTCTGGGTGTCAGAGAACTGGTCCAATCACGTCCCGGGCCAGGACTTACTAGCCTGTGATCTGTATGGTCTGGATGTCAGAGGACTGGTCCAATCACACCCCTGGACCAGGACTTACTAGCCTGTGATCTGTATGGTCTGGATGTCAGAGGACTGGACCAGGACTTACTAGCCTGTGATCTGTATGGTCTGGATGTCAGAGGACTGGTCCAGGACTTACTAGCCTGTGATCTGTATGGTCTGGATGTCAGAGGACTGGTCCAATCACGTCCCGGACCAGGACTTACTAGCCTGTGATCTGTATGGTCTGGATGTCAGAGGACTGGTCCAATCACACCCCGGAACAGGACTTACTAGCCTGTGATCTGTATGGTCTGGATGTCAGAGGACTGGTCCAATCACACCCCTGGACCAGGACTTACTAGCCTGTGATCTGTATGGTCTGGATGTCAGAGGACTGGACCAGGACTTACTAGCCTGTGATCTGTATGGTCTGGATGTCAGAGGACTGGTCCAGGACTTACTAGCCTGTGATCTGTATGGTCTGGATGTCAGAGGACTGGTCCAATCACGTCCCGGACCAGGACTTACTAGCCTGTGATCTGTATGGTCTGGATGTCAGAGGACTGGTCCAATCACACCCTGGACCAGGACTCAGACATCATATAAGAATACCTCTTACCTTTTCATTCAGTGCTTACTATCAGTTGATTTTATTTTTCCTGTTTTGCTATTTTGATCTCCTGACCTCTGGCTTACCTTTCTGTGACTTCCCATTTTTCTGCTGACTTGGTTCTTTATATGCTATTTACAGTTCTGACCATTCCTTTTGTGCTTGTTTGCCTTGTTTTGCCTCTGTGTGCACTGTTGCTTAGGGAGGGATTGTCGACCAGTTGTGGCTAACTGCCTAGGGTCCGCTGGCAAGTAGGCAGGGACAGTTTTGGGGGCCTAGATATAGGGCTCACTGACTAGTCCTCCCTGCCTGATCTCTCTGGTCATACAGTCCTGACAGGTGCTCAGTGGATTACTGTTACACTAATATTGTCTGGATAGTTCTCTGACAACATAGTATTTATTGGAAAACTGAATACATAAAATTACAAAATATAGTATGTTGCCTATCACAGTCAATAAATGACAGCGTCACAAGTCAAGACACTAGTGGGAATGCGGCTTCTCGTGTGTGAACACAACTTCTTGGTTTAGATACATGTCTTGTCTTTAGCCTTGCCCTTCCTTACTATTGTACGTCATGAAATATTAAGAGTGGATAGATGTATCCGCCATAAGCAAACGTCTTTGAGGACTGCAGTTTCCCTCATAGACGCTGCGATCAGCAGTCATCAGTATCCATTAGGAAGACGACGTTCCATCATCCCTGCTGACTTTCTTTTTTTAGATAGGACTATAGGATAATGGTTGTTGTAAGGCTCTGTTAATAGTTATGGTAATGTCATCAGACCAGGTGGTCGGCACTCAGGAGCACAGCAAATAGTACAAACACAATAGAGCAAAATGTATGGAAAATGAGTAAACTTATTATATACAGTGAGGAAAATAAGTATTTGATACAGTGACGATTTTACAAGTTATCCCACCTACAAAGAATGGAGAGGTGTGTAATATGTATGGTAGGTACACATCTCCTGTGAGAGACAAAATCTATAAAGAAAAATAGTGTGTCTAGTATCTCCTTTCTACAGTATAGTGTGATACTACATGTCCTGTACTGCTGTGTGTGTCTAGTATCTCCTCTCTACAGTACAGTGTGATACTACATGTCCTGTACTGCTGTGTGTGTAAGATATCTTCTCTCTACAGTACAGTGTGATACTACATGTCCTGTACTGCTGTGTGTGTCTAGTATCTCCTCTCTACAGTACAGTGTGATACTACATGTCCTGTACTGCTGTGTGTCCGGTATCTCCTCCCTACAGTATAGTGTGATACTACATGTCCTGTACTGCTGTGTGTCTAGTATCTCCTCTTTACAGTATAGTGTAATACTACATGTCCTGTACTGCTGTGTGTCTAGTATTTCCTCTTTACAGTACAGTGTGATACTACGTGTCCTGTACTGCTGTGTGTCTAGTATCTCCTCTCTACAGTACCGTGTGATACTACATGCCCTGTACTGCTGTGTGTCCAGTATCTCCTCCTTACAGTAGAGTGTGATACTACATGTCCTGTACTGCTGTGTGTGTCAAGTATCTCCTCTCTACAGTACAGTGTGATACTACATGTCCTGTACTGCCGTGTGTCTAGTATCTCCTCTATAGTACAGTGTGATACTACATGTCCTGTACTGCTGTGTGTGTCTAGTATCTCCTCTTTACAGTACAGTGTGATACTACTTGTCCTGTACTGCTGTGTGTCTAGTATCTCCTCCCTACAGTATAGTGTGATACTACATGTCCTGTATTGCTGTGTGTGTCTAGTATCTGCTCCCTACAGTATAGTGTGATACTACTTGTCCTGTACTGCTGTGAGTGTCTAGTATCTTCTCTATAGTACAGTGTGATACTACATGTCCTGTACTGCTGTGTGTCTAGTATCTCCTCCCTACAGTATAGTGTGATACTACTTGTCCTGTACTGCTGTGAGTGTCTAGTATCTCCTCTCTACAGTATAGTGTGATACTACATGTCCCATACTGCTGTGTGTGTCTAGTATCTCCTCTCTACAGTACAGTGTGATACTACATGTCCTGTACTGCTGTGTGTCTAGTATCTCCTCTCTACAGTACAGTGTGATACTACATGTCCCGTATTGCTGTGTGTCTAGTATCTCCTCTCTACAGTATAGTGTGATACTACATGTCCTGTACTGCTGTGTGTGTCTAGTATCTCCTCTCTACAGTACAGTGTGATACTCCATGTTCTGTACTGCTGTGTGTGTCTAGTATCTCCTCTCTACAGTACAGTGTGATACTACATGTCCTGTACTGCTGTGTGTGTCTAGTATCTCCTCTCTACAGTATAGTGATACTACATGTCCTGAGCTGCTCTTTTTCTGTGCCAGGATCAGCTGCTCCTTTGGGTATCCGATGAGGGGGGCTTCATTTTAGTTTTCTGGGACCCTGTGTGATCTGTACAGGACCCTGAAAACGCTCTAGTTCTCTACATAGAAAGCAATTTACATTCTCCAGTAACTCTTTCTGACAGATGTATGTAAGCTTTTATTTATCCATATTAGTTATCTGCTTATTTTCCTTTAAATCTTAATTTTTCTCTTTTTTTTGGGTGGATTCAGAACCAATGACTGTACCAGTTTTCCATAGAGTTATGTACTTACCATACAGTGGTCGTCCTGAAACCAATTAATATAGTATGTTGACGGACCCCTGTACTTATTTTCCCCAGTGTGGAATAAAATTTCCTAAAATCTTATAGACACACACACGCACACACAAGCTGACAGCTGTCTTAGGGTATGTTCACACTACGGAATCCGCCCGGAGACCTCAAGCTGATTCTGCCGTGTGTCCTCCGATTGAACTTCCACCTGTCCCATAGACTCAATGATATTGATTCCCAATTCTTTGGGCAGACGGCAGGATTTGCCGGAGAATATCGTTGAGTCTATGGGAAGGGCGGAACTTCAAGCAGAGGCCGTGCGGCGGAATCTGCTTGAAGTCTCCGCGCGGATTCTGTAGTGTGAACATACCCTTAGGGTACTATTCCACCGGACAATTATCGTTTGCATAATCGTTAACGATTAACGATCTCAAACGACCGCTATTGTGAAAGACCTTAAAACGTTCACTTATTTCCATGGAACGATAATTGTTACTTATGATCGTAATTGCAATCGTTTTCTCTTCGCAATTTATTCGCTATTGCGTTCATATCTATTGCGAACGACCGAACGATGTTTTATTCAATGCGAACGAATTTGCAAACGTTTTGCGAACGAGCAACAATAAAAATAGGTCCAGGTCTTAAGGCCCTATTCCACGGAACGATTATCGTTCATAAACTCGCTCCAACGACCGATCGTTAACGATAATCGTTTCGTGGAATTGGTGTAAACGAGCGAATGACAAAGGCGAAATCGTTATACTGTCCTTCAAAATTGTTTTTCAGCATGTCGAAAAAAAGTTGTTGGTCTTTGAAAGATAATTCGCTAATCGGTTCGTAAAATTAGAAGTCTTTCAGTCGTTCGTAAAAAGGTTTAAAAAAACTAGTTGTGTCGTATGGTCATGATCACCCCGGCGAACGTTTTAAATGACCATGTAACGACGGCAAAATAATCGTTACACTACATATATCCTTCACATTATGTGTTATCATTCGCTAAAAAAAATCGTTTAGTGATCGTTAACGAGCGGTCGTTGGAGCGAGTTTCTGAACGATAATCGTTCAGTGGAATAGGGGTATTATAAAGCGATCAACGATTTCTCGTTCGGCCGTTAATCGTTAACTGCATTTCAACCGAACGATTATCGTTTAGCTTCGAACGATTTAACGATAATCTGAACGATAATCGTCCGGTGGAATTGGGCCCTTACAGAGACTGAAGTGCTTTGTGTTTGTAGCCTATGGCTTGTGTTGCTAGCTATGGCTGCAGACTACACCCATATTATTGCTCTGAGTGGACTTTCTTTGGCTGTCCGGGCATGATGGGAGTTGTAGTTTTGCAACAGCTGGAGGGCCGAGGTTCCCTATCTTTGGTATAGCCACTTTATCCCTTTAAACCCTCTATTCTACAAAACGTGTCAGTATCAAATATGTCTCCTGTCATGCCGAGAGGTGGTTTACAATAAAAGCCTCTCGCCGGTGCCAGTGCTCAGCCGCAGCCTGTTATCTAGACCAGGCATTAACCCCTTCTGTCACTACCATTGCAGCTAGCTGCCTCTTCATTGCACCGCCGTCCTCCTTCAGCTACCACAGGACGACGTGCGATGGGCAGGTATGGTGGAAAGCAAACGGTTAAAGAGCGAGCCCCCCCCCCCCCCCCCATACACTCACATACTCATAGGATGCAGTAGGCGGTTGCCATGGATATGGTCACTATGGAAACGGCACCAGGGACCCAGGCCTAGAAAAGGATGTTCAACTTGTAATCTAGAGATAGAAATGGCACCTGAGAGAGAGGGAGGAGGCAGCAGCGGCAGCCGAGAGATGGATCCCATGGGGAGAGGCCAGGACTTTCCTCTATGCTCCAATACAATATAGAAATAAATAGGAGCGGCTATTTATCATGGCAATATTTATCAAAATCCATAAAAATCGGTAGAATCTTGCATACAGGAGGTGTATATATATATATATATATATATATATATATATATATATATATAGTATAGACTTGCATTGCACATGGCGTCCTCTGCAGAGTTGCATCATGTGCTGCTGCCTTCAGCTCTTTCTCTATTTGCAGCTTCAGCAGATCACGTATAATCGAGGAAATGACCCCCGTGAACGACATCATGGATATCCTCACCCCGCCTGCCGCTTCTCATTCCTATCCGTCCTCCCTGCAGTGACTGCGCCTGGCTGCTTCCAATGCGGACCTGCTCCATTCTGATGATAATAGCAGATTTCTCTATTACATCTCTTAGTGATCCGTTATTATTATTATTATTATTATTATTATTATTATAAAGAAGAAAGGATTATGATTCTTTATCCAAGACTTTTCTTGTGCAGCGCCCTCTCTGAGATATCACAAATACCATAAGCCTCCATACCATTGATTTTTATTTTTTTTTTTATATTGGGGGTACTACCGCTGAATTTTTAACAAATGTATAGATTTTTAATTTTATTTCTACTTAAAAAAATCTCAACTCTACCAGTACTTATCAGCTGCTGTATGTCCTGCAGGAAGTGGTGTATTCTTACCAGTCTGACACAGTGCTCTGGACGTCCGCTGTAGGTGCTGGTTTTAGTTCTGTGGCTGTTGGAGGAGTTTCCGTAGTGAATCTGACCCCCAAATCCAGCCTGGACTCCATCTCGAAATCTAAAAAATGAAGATGAACACAGTGATTTCTTATGGACGGTCTAAAAATTGCCTATTGGGAAAGTTTAAGTGTCAAATTAGAAATAAAGCATGTAAAAAGCCTAAAGGGGTACTCTAGTGGGGAAAAGAAATAAACTGATGTAAATTACTTTTATTTAAAAATCTCAAGTCTTCCAGTACTTACGAGCTGCTGTATGTCCTGCAGGAAGTTGTGTATTCTTTTCTGACGGACACAATGCTCTCTGCTGCCACCTCTGTCCAGAGCAGTAGATATTTTATTAAAGGTTTTTTGTTCTAACAATACAGCCATTAATTTTGCACATTAGAAGATGTTGTAAAATGGCTAAAAGTAAAAGATTATAACATAGATAGATGTCAAATATTAGACACATATACAATAGAGCTTTTCTATGAGGATTTGCTTCTGCTCTGGACAGTTCCTGACATGGACAGAGGTGGCAGCAGAGAACACTCTGTCAGACTGGAAAGAATACCCCACTTCCTGTGGGACATACAGTAGCTGAGAAGTACTGGAAGACTAGAAAGTTTTAAATACAAGTAAATTTCATATAATTATACTATTTTCAAAACTGTTATAATCTTCAGAAACATTTTTTATTATAAATATATATATATTTTTTTTATTATTATTATTTCTTATAGCCCTGGAGTCTGGTTAGTCGTACCATAGAAGTGAAGTCAGATGGGAAAAAAGACGTCAGATTTTCAAAAGATCGGCAGAAGTGGGTCAAAGAAATGCACACAGGCCATGGCTGACAGATCAGAAATGTCTACATGAGTCAGCAGGGTGTATGGGCCCTATTAGACGGAGCTATTGTCGGGCCAGATCAGGCCGAGTCGGGCGGATATTGCCCCATGTAATAAAGACAACATCAGCCAAGAAGCCGAACATCATTATTATTTTTTAACATTTTTAAAAATCATCAACTTCTGACCATGCATCGCTACATGTAATAGTGATGTATGACTGACAGCTAATGACAGTGCCCCTCCCCGGGCCCCCGCCGTCAGCTGTTCCCGTCACCTCTGCAGGATAAGGAACGGCTTTGCCGGCCACTGACATTACGCTGGCCAGCAGCACCTCTTAAGGGCCCTATTGCAGGGGACGATTATCGCTCGGATAATCGTTAAATCATTCAGAACGAATCGATCAGAACAGTTAACGATTAAATGACGAACGAGAAATCGTTGATTGCTTAATGATACCTGGGCCGTTCGATGTAATAAAACATTGTTCGGTCGTTTCTTGGTCGTTAGTGGGTGCGTTCAACATGTTCACACAGCGTAAAAGTACGGCCGTTGTTGCCATCCGCAACAACGACCGTACTTTGTACGCTGAAACACACTGCCTTATCTTCTATGGGATCCCGGCCGGAGCGTATCCACATAGTATACGCTCCGGCCGGGATCCCAAGCGGCGCCGCAAACAGCTGACATATCAGTTTTCTGCGGCCGCAATTCAGTGAATTGCGGCCGCAGAAAGGCCTGCCAGTTCACACAATGAAGCAAGCGGCTCCAGCCGCTTCTTTCATTGTGTGCTATGAGAGTTCTGATGCGGGCGTGCGCTGATGCGCCTGCATCAAAACACTCCGGCCGGGAAGATCATCCGGCCGGTACTGCAGTAACGGCCGGGATGATCTTTTCAGATACCGGCTGTTCTCATATGCCGTGTGAACATAGCCTAATAGTGCAAATCCTATTGGCTAAACACATTGATTGACAGGGACCACAAATGTATGTTGAATAATGGGATACATTGCGTAAAAAAAGAGGAAAGAAAATGGACATCCCGGGACGCGCGCCAACCGGAAGTGTCGGCGGTTTAGCTACGCAAGAGAAAGTTCGCCCAAAGTATATTTCTTTTAAATGTTTATGTTGACCAATGGGATACACTTCAGACGAAAGAAGCCCGCCGCTCGTGTTCTTTTTGTAAATCCAAATTGATTTGGAAAATTTTACATAATAGCATTTATTGCATGTAAACATTTATAATATTCATAGATTACGTACGAATATAAAAGGAAAAATACGCCCACCGGAGGCAGAGAGGATAGGAAAAAAAATGACTCGCCCCACCTACTTTAACGATAGTCTGTTGTTCATCGTTCCGTGGAATTACTCTGAAGCGAACGATCAAGAGGTCAGGACGACTGTAAGAATGACTAGAATTAAAGATTGTGTGAACAATCTCGAGAAGCTCGCAAAGTGGTTATTTGAGATCGTTTATCGTTAACGATTATCTGAACGATAATCGTCCTGTGGAATAGGGCCCTAAGTGGTGTGGGAGCAGCCCCTCACCACGGCCTGGTGCCACCCTCAGTGTCAGTGGGGAGGACTCTGGATTGGATCCCTAGCTGCTCCTGGCTGTGTGGTCCGGAGGTCAGGCCGCGGAGGACACTGGCTCCCCCTGCAGGCAGAGAGCAGAATTTTCTTTTGAAAATTGAATTTACAGCTAAAAAAAAAAAAAAGTGAGCCCCCTAAAGGGGAATTGATTGAATTAGTTTGATTAATCGGCCATCCCTGCTTTCCAGTATCCATCTCTTATCAGTAACAAAATTCTAGGTGATTCATTCCCTTCAACTATCAGATGCTGTAAAGCAAGGATGCACAGCACAGCTTTTCTGAGCTGCCCGGAGCCATCAGGACTCTTACATGCTTGTCTGCACCCAGATAGTGAGAAGCATGCAGCTGTCACAAGACAGTGCATCATTTTAAT
This sequence comes from Dendropsophus ebraccatus, assembly GCF_027789765.1. Taxonomy (NCBI): domain Eukaryota; kingdom Metazoa; phylum Chordata; class Amphibia; order Anura; family Hylidae; genus Dendropsophus; species Dendropsophus ebraccatus. The sequence goes on from NC_091458.1 coordinate 146,578,596, forward strand.
GTGACGTGCCATCATTACACAATAGCTCCTCTCGTTCTTCCCTGCAGGTAATGGAAGATACAGGTTAGTGACTTCTGATGACTGCTCACATGTATCTTATATTTCAGACAGTAAAAGAGCAGCGCGAGTAAATGTCAGTGGTGTACTTTGTAAATGGTGTACTGTGTGGCTGTCAGTACTGGGGGCACCGAGGCTGGCACTACCCGTTTTCTCTTTTTGATGCACTTTGAATCTTGTGTAAAGGTTTTGTATCATTAAAGGGAATCTATCACTAGGTTTATTCCACCTTAAATGAGGGCAGCATAAACTAGTGACAGGAATGCTGAAAAGTTTGGTGTATTACTTACATCATTCTGTTCAGCCGTTCTTCTAATATGCAGGAGAATAGGATTCTTGCCACACCCCTCCCACCGCCCTGCAACTGCTGATTGACAGATGACTGCCTATACACAGCATGGAAAGATAACTGCCAATCAGCAGCTGGTGGGTGGAGTTTTCTGGTGCTCATGAATATCCAACACTACTGGGCTCATGCACATAATGGAGAGGACTACTTATTGTCCATGTTATTCAGGAGGATATGTCCAAGCTGCTTGAGAGATATAGATTACTAATCCCCATGTGCCTGCTTGGTTTTAATAACCTTCTGCAATTGGTTATGACACACTAAGGTGGTCGGGCATGCTCAGTTCAACGGCAATCTTCAGGAAGTGCCAGAAGCGGATCTCCTCTCTGCCTGCAAGCAAGGGGCATTGTGGGAAAGTGTGTGAAAAGTTGAATGTCAACAGCGAGGCCACAGTATAGAGAGGAGACCATGGAGTTATTAAAGGAGACCTGTCACCTCCCGTGCCGGGGTGACAGGCTCCCGACCCCCCCCGTTACAGCCCCCTATACTCGCCTCATCCCGCCGGGTCTCGCTTCCTGATCCGGTCGGGTCACGGAGATATGAGCGCCCGAAGCCCGGCGCGCGCACTCATAGGAGAGTCAGATGCTCATAGAGAATGAATGGGGAGTCCGATGCTCCGTCATTTTCTATGGGCATCGGACTCTCCTGTGAGCGCGCGCTCCGGGCTTCGGGAGCTCATATCTCCGTGACCCGACCGGATCAGGAAGCGGGACCCGAGCCTGTCACCCTGACACGGGGGGTGACAGGTCATCTTTAAAGCAGTCAGTGTATTGACATCCATTTATTTTCCCTTGAAATGTTTATTCCTAACAGATAATTCTGATTTTTTTGCTGCCGTTTTGTCATCTCTTTCTCTTATAAGAGTTTGCGAGAGAAAAAAAATGTTTTTGATATCAAGTGTCAGAAACTTATACAGATCTGTAAATTACTTCTATTTAAAAATCTTCCAGTACTTATCAGCTGCTGTATGTCCTGCAGGAAGTGGTGTATTATTTCCAGTCTAACACAGTGCTCTCTGCTGCCACATGTTTGCATGTCAGGAACTGTCCAGAGCAGCATGTATTTATGAAAAACAAAAACATTTGATACTGTAGCATCATAAAATCATAAAAATCATAAAAATCAAAGTCTGTCTGTCTGTCCTTCTGGCTGTCTGTCTGTCTGTCTGTCCCAAATAGACTTCCAAACGCCTGAACCGTTTGACCCCAAATTTGGCACACAGATACATTGGGTGCCCGGGAAGGTTTTAGTGAAGGTCCCGTCCTCGCCAGATGTACAGATGAGGAGGGGGAAGGGGGAAGAGCGGCGCCCCATAGAGATGAATGGGAAAATGTCCTCACTGCAAACACAGGTGATATAATTAGCTCCAGCAGACACGGCAGTTGGAAGCCTTAGCAACCAATAGGATTACTACTTTCATTTTCACAGGGAGCTGGAATGTGAATGGTTGCTAGGGAAGCTGCCTCACGACATCCACAGAAATGACTGGTAGATAACACTGCCATACCAGACCTGACCAATACCGCCATACTGTGACTGGGTAACACTGCCATACCAGACCTGACCAATACCGCCATACTGTGACTGGGTAACACTGTCATACCAGACCTGACCAATACCGCCATACTATGACTGGATAACACCGCCATACCACACCTGACCAATACCGCCATACTGTGACTGGATAACACTGCCATACCAGACCTGACCAATACCGCCATACTATGACTGGATAACAACGCCATACCAGATCGGACCAATACCGCCATACTGTGACTGGATAACACTGCCATACCAGCCCTGACTAATACCGCCATACTGTGCTGGATAACACTGCCATACCAGCTCTGACCAATACCGCCACACTGTGACTGGATAACACTGTCATACCAGACCTGACCAATACCGCCATACTGTGACTGGATAACACCACCATACCACACCTGACCAATACCGCCATACTGTGACTGGGTAACACTGTCATACCAGACCTGACCAATACCGCCATACTGTGACTGGATAACACTGCCATACCAGACCTGACCAATACCACCATACTGTGACTGGATAACACCACTATACCAGACCTGACCAATACAGCCACACTGTGACTGGAGAACACCGCCACACCAGACCTGACCAATATTTCCATACTGTGACTGGATAACACCGCCATACCAGACCTGACCAATGCTGACACACTGTGACTGAATAACACTGCCATACCAGACCTGACCAATACCTCCATACTGTGACTGGATAAAACCGCTATACCAGACCTGACCAATACCGCCATACCCCCCTCGAAAAGTCTGAACGGGAGGGTACTGCCCCTCTGCAAGGTGCTACCCTACGCACCAGACCATGGTTGCCTAATGGTAAATACGACCCAGGTATACAGGACCCCAAAACTATACACTACAGGTGCACAGGACCTCCACCAACTATATACTATAGGTATACAGGACCCCAAACTTTACACTACAGGTATACAGGACCTCAAAGCTATACACTACAGGTATACAGGACCTCCACCAACTATATACTTCAGGTATACAGGACCTCCACCAACTATATACTACAAGTATATAGGACCCCAAACTATACACTACAGGTATACAGGACCCCAAAACTATACACTACAAGTATACATGAACTTCACCAACTATATACTACAGGTATATAGGACCCCAAACTATACACTACAGGTATACAGGACCCCAAAACTATACACTACAAGTATACATGAACTTCACCAACTATATACTACAGGTATATAGGACCCCAAACTATACACTACAGGTATAGGACCTCCACCAACTCTATACTACAGGTATACAGGACCCCAAACAATACACTATGGGTTTACAGAAACCCAAAACTATACACTACAGGTATACAGGACCTTCATCAACTCTATACTACAGGTATACAGGAACCTAAACAATACACTATGGGTTTACAGAAACCCCAAACTATACACTACAGGTATACAGGACCCCCAACTATACACTACAGGTATACAGGACCTCCACCAACTACATACTACAGGTATACAGGACCCTCAAACTATACAATACAGGTATACAGGACCTACTAACTATATACTACAGGTATACAAGACCTCCACCAACTATACACTACAGATATCCAGGACCCTCAAACTATAAACTACAGGTATACAAAACCTCCACCAACTATACATTACAGGTATACAGCACCAACTATTTACTACAGGTATACAGGACCCTCAAACTATACAATACAGGTATACAGGACCCACAAACTATATACTACAGGTATACAAGACCTCCACCAACTATACACTACAGATATCCAGGACCCTCAAACTATAAACTACAGGTATACAAAACCTCCACCAACTATACATTACAGGTATACAGCACCAACTATTTACTACAGGTATACAGGACCCGCAAACTATACAGAACAGGTATACAGGACCTTCACCAACTATACACTGCAGGTATACAGGACTTCCCAAACTATACAGTACAGGTATACAGCCCCCCCCCCCCAATAATACACTACTGGTATGCAGGACCTCCCTCAACTATACACTACAGGTATACAGCCCCCCCAACTCTACACTACAGGTATACAGGACTCCCCCAACTATACACTATAGGTATACAGCCCCCCACCCCCCAACTATGCACTACAGATATGCGGGACCCCTAAAAACTATACACTGTAGGTATACAGAACCCCTCCAACTATGCACTACAGGTATACACTAATTCCACTGATGAAACAATACCTTTAGATTGGCCTCCTGGCCACCTTAGAACAAATCTAATTAACACACTGACACTTTATACCCGGGCAGCGCCGGGTACATTTTCTAGTATATATATATATATATATATATATATATATATATATACACTCACACAGTGGTACCTTGGATTACTAGCATAATTTGTTCTAGCAAATTAAATTTTCCCATCATTGAAATGCATAAAATTGGTTCCACACCCCAAAATAATGATTTTTTAAAATTCTGAATAACATAGCAATCAGCATGTGGAGTATAATGTATAGTAAGTGCATAAACCTGATAACACAGCAGCAGCAGTTTGTAGATACAGGGGATATGGGGATGCAGATCCCCATAATGCAGTAGCGTAGTACAACAAGCTAGAATAGAGAAGCTGTCAGAGGTCTGTGTGGTCACATGACAGCAATGGGGAAGGGTGTGTGTTCAGCATGGACCAATCAGGAAGTGAGAATCAAAGAGCTGTGCAGGAGGACAGAGACAGAACCTTCTCTATACAGCAGTGTGAATGACGGAGTGCAAGTGCAGGAACATTACAGCAGCAGTGTGTATAGCTGAGTGTAAGTACAGGCACATTTTAGTAGGATGGAGATGGAGATGGAAAACACAAGGGCTGACAGAGACTGTAGGAAGCATGAGCAGGGCAGATGTGGGCACAGAGTGATTACCTCCACAGTCCTGTCCCCTGATGCAAGCCCCAGCCTGAAGTAGATCTGTTATGATTTGGAAGGTGAGGGAGACTTCCGGGGTCAGAGTACAGTGCTGTAGACCCCGCTATGCAGACCATGCCCCTCCCCCTCTCCCTCTCCCACCCAGTACATGGAGCTCTTAAACCAAAGCAATGCTCTTAAACCAAGTTACCATTTTGAAAAAGTGTGAGCTCTTTTTGCAAAACGCTTTCAATCCAAGTTACTCTTAAACCAAGGTACCACTGTGTGTGTGTGTGTATATATATATATATATCAGAAAAAAATAATAAAAAAAAAAACAATAAAAAACTTTGTTTTACAGCAATATGACACCAATAAAAATGATAGATTATGATGCAAAAAGTTTGGGACTTTGATCATGAAGTTATGCTTGTCTAAAATTCTTTCACTTTGTCGGCGCTAAAAACTCATACTTAGGATTTATTTTATTCCGCCAATAAGCCAGATGTTTAAATATAAATCACTATATAATGCGCCAATCCACAGGTGAGATTCGCAGTGTTTCTATCCCCTGTGGACTTCATCAATGATGGATCTGATGTGTTTAATCCTATAGTTTTTGGTTCCTAGCTACTAAGTAACAGGTAACACTGCAGTGCAGATACAGTATAGGATAACAGGACAGACTGCATTGTGACTGCTCTGTGGTAAGGGACGTTCATCCTCAGCACTCACCGCACTCTCATGGTTTGGTTCCCCGTCTAGGTTACTGACACCCGGCTGATTGTATTGAGGCACCTTCAGCGCTAACTACACTTGTTGTTCTTTGCTGTTTCTCTATGGCACCCGCTGTTGATGGGATGAGATTTCTCTCTTGCCATGTGAGAATTAATCGGCTTAACCCCATCAGTGCCAGGGTGCCCGGGAATGGCTGTAGTCTTGGGAAGTTGCTCGACTTTGTTGGAGAGAAGTATACGGGGGGATATAAAATGTGAGTTTCATTTTCTGCTCCTCATCTGTTTGCAATTGTAAGAGGTTAAGAGAGGATTTTGGTTCTGATGAAAGAATGGAAGAATCTGGAAACCATTAAACAACCCCAAGAAGCTGTGCACAGCCCGATGACCTTTCTAGTAAACCTTCCATACCTGAAGTAACACTTTTCTTTTTTGGTATTTCCTGTATATTGTATTTCTTTAGTATTTTTTGGCATTTCCTGTGTTTTTTTGTTTTTTTTTACAGGTCAAATAAGTGTTTAATAAACTTTTTTGAAAAATAGATTTATTACATCCGCTGATTTGTAATGGCAACGACTCCTCCAGCACATCTCTTCTTCAATAGAGATCATTGTTAGGACCGGCGGAGTGAGGTCCTGGGGGTTAGCGGCCAATGATCTGCCTCCTTGTGCTGCCACAAGAATACCTCTGTAATACAACATACTGCACAGCACAATTTCTTTTATCATGGATTCCTGTTGGGTCAAGATAGTTATAAAAAGTTGTAAATTACTTCTATTTAAAAATCTCCAGTATTTATCATCTTTTGTATGTCCTGCAGGAAGTGGTGTATTCTTCCCAGTCTGACACAGTGCTCTCTGCTGCCACCTCTGCCCATGTCAGGAACTGTCCAGAGCAGTTGCAAATCCTCATAGAAAACCTCTCCTGCTCATGGACAGAGGTGGCAGCAGAGAGCACTGTGTCAGACTGGGAAGAATACACCACTTCCTGCAGGACATACAGCAGCTGATAAATACTAGACGGCTTTAGATATTTAAAGGACAACTCTGGCGCTGATTAAAAAAAACTGAACTGAAGCTCCAGTTGGTGTCTTCATTTTTTCTTCACTTCCTGGTTTGGGCTTTCCCATGATGCACTTTGTCTCCTGTGATGTCTAACTGACTCTGGAGAACTGTTAGATGGCTTTCAGCTTGTTCAGCCAATCAGAGCTGAGCAACCTGAGTCATCTGACAAAGGGAGGCTGGCTTAACAGGGCTTAGACCCGCCTCCTTCTTGATGATGTCATTGTCACAAAATGGCTGCCACAGAACAGCCTGGGGTCAACAGTCATTAGGTAAGAATGAGTTTACCTTACTTCCTGGTGGGGGATAGAGGGGGGTAAGATAGGGAAGGGAAGCAGATAGGTGATTGAAGCATATTACAAAGTTATATAACTTTGTAATGTGTTTCAGTTGCTGGGAAAAAGCTTTTTGCCGGAGTATCCCTTTAAATAGAAGTCAGGTAGAAATCTATATAACTTTCTGACACCAGTTGATATAAAAACTATTCTTTAGCCCTTTAATCCTTCAACAATGTTTTGTGTTTTGAAGACCAAAATATATGGTACTTACTGTATATATCGCACTTACTGATTGGAGAATAACATAAAGGCTTCGTAGTGGTCTTATGTGTACAAAAATAAAGCGGGACAGTCAGGAATAGAACATGATTATTTGACCAAGGATTATTTCTGGATGCATTTCACCTAGGAGAAGGCTTGCTATTTACTTAGGAATCTATGTGGAGCCGCAGCCTGGTCTGCAATAATCTGCTTTATATTTGTGTACTTAGTTTATTAAGTTTGCTTGAAATGTTTAAATGTTATATTGACACATCCATCTTTCCTGAGTGCCAGAATGCGGCCCAGACGTCCCGCCCTCCTAGTGAATATTGGGATGGAGCTTTGCTCATATTAGTTAGGAGGGGCGGATTGGTGCACTGAGAGGTAGCCCCGCCCCTATGGCACTGAAGCGGCTCATTAGCATATTATGTTTTTTTTTGCATAATATAGATGAAGTAAATGGACTGCAAAAACGCTGCAAAAATTCTTTAGCTGTCCAGGCATGATGGGAATTGTGGTTTTGCAACAGCTGGAGGGCCGCAGTTTTGAGAACCATGCCATATAGTGATCAACGAACTTGCTGAACAGTTGAGTTTGGCTGAACCCAAATGCTTAGCGTTTGACTCCCCTTCTCTGGCTGTATCCAGGTTTTCTATGGCTGCATTCAACTTCTCTGGCCGCCGGGAGTCAAATTCTGAACATTCTGCAAGTTCATCACTATTGGCGATCCCATCCATTAGGTGGCCAGGCATGTGACCTTCTCTGTGTCCCCCATAGGCATACACAGGCTCAGTGGAGGATGCCGGGGAAGGAGGATAGTAACATTTTATGGATGGGATGGCCATTCAGCAGTCACAGCAGGGTGACACAGCCTGGAGGGGGATCTGATATCACTGCTGAATAATTTACTATAAGTGGCCAAAGCCTTTAACTGAGACCAGACCTGGCTGTATCCAGAGCATTTCAAATATATATATACACAGTGGTACCTTGGTTTACGAGTAACTTGGATTAAGAGCGTTTTGCAAGAAGAGCTCACAGTTTTTCAAAATTGTAACTTGGTTTAAGAGCATTGCTTTGGTTTAAGAACTCCCTGGAGTGGGGGAGGGGCATGGTCTGCATAGCAGAGTCTACAGCACTGTACTCTGACCCAGGAAGTCTCCCTCACCTTCCAAATCATAGCAGATCCACTTCAGGCTGGGGCTTACATCAGGGGACAGGACTGTGGAGGTAATCTCTTCATAGCTGTAACCCCTCTCTCCCCAGACAGAGAGTGCTGCTATACTTTGCCCACTTATGCCCTGCTCATTCCTTCATGCTCCCTGCAGTCTCTGTCAGCCCTTGTGATTCCCATCCTTTTCATTCCTGCTATAATGTGCCTGCACTCACACTCAGCTATATACACTGCTGCTATAACATGCCTGCACTCACACTCAGCTATACATGAGTTTCTTATTGTTTGTTTCATCTGTTCTACATGTTATTTAGAATAAAAAAATCATTATTTTTGGGGTGCGGAACCAATTGTCTGCATATCAGTGATTTCTTATGAGAAAATTTGATTTGGTTTAAGAGCGGATTTGGATTATAAGCGCCGTTCCGGAACGAATTATATTCATAATTTAAGGCACCAATATATACATTTCTTCAGTAGACAATAGAGAACAGAGACTGAAACACTAAGAATTTTTTTTTTTTTCCGTATTAGATGTACAGATGTATGTGTGATGGATTGATGGATGTCAGAATGATGTTGGCGGCAATGTAATTGGGTTACTAGACTGTATCTTACACTATTCTAAAGACTCCGACACAGTATTAGCATTGAAATGATCTTCTGCTATTATTAGTCTAATTATCTGAACCCGAATTCTTCCCCTGCTTTGGATTAGAATATGTTACGTGCTGAATCACTTTAGCGTAATATACTTTCAATGGGTCTGGATGTCAGTGAATGAGGAATGCTCTTTATTATTATCATACTCTCTAATTGCCGCGTATTCCAGACAGCTTAACATTAGAGTCCTTTCCATTACTGGTAATTGATCATAATTAGGAAGCGTATACTCGCCTTTGACACGTCAGACGGTGTTCACTTTTTATGCGTTTTTGCAATGATTTTGCTAAAAATTTTGCAGTAGCGGTAAAATAGCACAAATTAGACACTAAAACGCCATTATAATGGCAAGAATAGCAATGTTTCCTGCATTAGTTTTGCCGCCATCAGTAAAGTAAATATTGTTGGAACTCCTCCATTATGGGCAGAACACCAATAAGAACAAAGTGTCTTTTTTGGGTTTTTTCCTGTTCAGGTTTATGAAAATTCATTGTTTGGCTACTAAAAACTTTTGACTTTTTGAGTGGCAATACTGACTTTTAAAGTCTACAGTGAGGGCCTTATGACACGGAGCGGGAATTGGCCTGATTCTGCCGATTATCGCCCTGTATAATAGTGAGAACGATCATCCAGTGAAACGTTTTTTGGCTGATTGTTCTTTTAGGCCCTGACCTAAAATCCTTGCGCGACCGTGCATGGCCATGCAGAATAGCGCAGTCGGCGGCTGATGATTCAACAAGCAGTTGAACAGTTATATAACCTGTCCATGTTCCTGGTCTCCTCCTGCGCTCTGCATGCTTGCTCCCCTGACCCACACGCTCCATCTTCAGAGTGGCCTATCTCAGCTGACAGGCCGCTCAGCCAATCACTGTCCACGGGGGTCCCAGCCAGTGATTACCTGAGCGGCTTGCTCGGAAACTGCAGGAGGAGACCGGGAACATGGATAGGTAGTGTAAAAACTGTTTAGGCAAAGGCTGCACGGACATCGCTAACAATGTCCGTGCAGCCCTTGCTAAACGATTATCAGATCGTGTAATAGGCCCAATAAACAAGCGCTGATCAAGCAGATTGGCACTCGTTTACAGTATTGATCAGGCCGCCATTTTCTACCCCTGAATATACTCGATAAGCAGTTACTATAAAACAAACGTCTCAAAACCTTTTTCTCTGTTCCTTATAGGCTCAACGATGGCGGAAGGAATTTGAAGATGAAAAGCCATTCGATCTAGAAAGTTCTGGAGATGATGATTTCCTTGACGAGGACGATACAGATGATGTTTATTCTGGATCGGGATCCGGTGGTAAATATTAAGGCTATTTTATATACCGTACACTTTTATCTACTATATATGAAGAGCAAATGTAACTTTAGAAACACCACCAGCCCATGGTTACATAGGCCACATAGAAAACCAACTGTGGATGTATTGGGTATAAAATATAAAAAAGAAAAAGATAAAAAGTGGCATGTTACTTAAAGCAACAACGTAGTCTGTCTTCCATTTTTCTTGTGCAGGATGTTTAACCCTTTCAGGACCGGGCCAAGGGGGACTTTGGGTAGCCTTGTTAAAAAGAAAACTTCCAAACACTGGTCTCCTTACTTTCCCGGTCCTGAGTCGGTGTGTGAGGCCCCGGGGCCTGACTTTTTTTAAAACATCCCACTTGGAGTCACTTGGGGCCTTTACCACTTGAGACTAGACTCAACATACAGTCTGTTGTACCTTGTCCTATTTACAGGTAGTGACACTTCACAGGTACTGACACTGTTAGAGTAAAGATCTCTTGTAGCATGTTCTTCTTGTAGACACCGGAGAAAGATTCAGTCCTTGATGAGGGAACACATCTCTTCACATGGATCGAAAATCTCCTTCTTTGGTTTGACCTTTGCAGATGATTAGTTTGAGCTCAGGAGTCTGGAACTTCTCTTCAGCTGTCTTGTTTGTTTGTTCTTGCTGAATATTGTTACACAAAATCCTGAGAAAAGTGTAGCTTAAAGGGATTGTGTGGGATAAAATTGACAATTGGGCATCCTGCTGGGGCTGCAGGGCACATATCAGTAATGTATACTTACATGTCCCTCTCCCCGCCCCTGCCAGATGTCGGGCCACCCACTTTCCGCCGCTCTCTGTGTTTTGGAAACATCTGGTGATGTGCTGCTCCCTCCAGAAATGCCTGTCAACATAGACAGTATAGGACCTATGCTGACCGTCCATTTCTGGAGGGAGCGGGATGTCACTGGATGTTTCGAAAACACTGTGATCACCAGAGGACGGACAGCCTGATATCTGTTAGCAGCGGGACAGGTAAGTATACATTACTATAGAAGTAGTATACATGGTTTTGGTGGTTTCCTTACAGGAGCCACCCCTTGGCTGGGTCCTTCCCGGAGGGATATCTGGCTAGTCCTGTGTTTCGAGACTCTTCTAAAAGGCTCCACGGGCTCTTTTTTTTGCATATTCATGTTTCCCAGGGGGCAATGCTCTGTTTCTCTTATGGCTCTACTAGGCATTGCTCCCACCCAGCCAGAATCCTGCTCCACACTGATGAGGGGCAACACCCCGAAACAGCTGTATGGGGATGGTTACCTGGCCTTGGTTTTTCCCTTATCATTACATTGACTTATAGGGCCACTTAATATGGTGGTTTTGGTGGTTTCCTTACAGGAGCTATCCCTTGGCTGGGTCCTTCCTGGAGGGATATCTGGCTAGTCCTGTGTTTCGAGACTCTTTAATGAGGCACCACAGGCTCTTCTTTTGCATATTCATGTTTCCAAGGGGGCAATGCACCTAGGATTTCACTGCATTGAGCGCTTTCACTAGCAGCCGGCAGTGTTATCGTTTGGCTGGTCTCCCTGAGATTAGTGATCTGTTTCTCTTATAGTATACATTACTGACATGCAACCTGCAGCCCCGGCAGGGTGCCCCATTAAACATTTTTCATAGACAACCTCTTTAATAGTTTAGATTGGTTTAGACTAGTTTTTCAGGCTAACAGGGGCTGGACTACAAACTGCTTGCATTAGTTGAGAGGCATCATGTGACCAAAGCATCTTACTTCCAATAAAGAGTTTAAAAAGGTAAGGAGGAAAAAATTAATACACCAAAACGAAAATTGGCTGCGTCATGAAGTGGTTAAAGACTAGGAACTTTAGACGAGGAAAAACCTGTAGACAGTAAATACAAGTAATAGAATAATGGATCATTAATAGAAGCTTTTGTATTGGTGCGTTGTAATAAATCACGTTAGATAGGCTTAAGTTGTGGCAATCACGTCCAATTTGCAGACATATCTTCCAGCTGTAGTTACGTCTCATCGATGTGCATGTTTTTCTTCTTAAATGTTTTTGATGTTGAAATGCACCGTTTCTACATTACCGGTTGTGGAAGGTCAGCTGAGTTTTCTGCATCTGCCTATGTAGCTTACATTATACTTCTAGCTCTGTTAATTTTGTTCTGTTTAAATGACAATAGAGATAAGCTGAGAATGGATCCCAGCATAATAGTAAGCAGCCGCCTCTGGTATATTTTATCCACTCACACTCCTTTGCTTCTGTGCCAGTGAATTTACACTCATTACAAGCAAATTGTCTGGGAAACTGTGCTAATACGGGAAACTGTGGTGGGCACAGTATACGAGGAGTATAGAGAATTTGTTAGCTACGTGGATTAACATTTTATGAAAAGGTCATACGGGATAGCTGCTTTACATGTGTATAGATGATTGTTCCATACTTAGGTTTTTTCCTCAGCTATATTCTTTCTGACTGTAAAAGTCATGTTACCACTATGCTGTTTGCACTTGACCTATATATTCACCATCCCAGTGATATACCAGCAAAGTCTAACCTGCTGAAATGTCCCTATAGGACACGGGGCACTGAGGATGAAAGAAAGTTTCTTACTTTCATCCTCTGCACCGTTTTCTCTCTATATTAGTGATTGACACACTACTCCAACCCTTCTAATGAATATTGGAACGGTGATCTGCGCCATTTCACTATTATTAGTTAGGAGTGTGGGTCGGACAAAGCATTTCGGTAGCCGCTCCACTGTTAAATTCTTCTTTTCCTTTAAAGCAAATGTACCACTAGTTACATCACCCCCCTTTTCCCATATATAAATCAAAATAAATAAATAAACATATTTGGTATCGCTGCGTGCGTAATCACCTGAACTATTAATTTATCACACTCCTGATCTCTCATGGTAAATGGCGTAAGCGCAAAAAAATTTAAAGGGCAAAATTGTGCATTTTTGGTTGCATCAAATCTAAAAAAATATATTAAAAAGCAATCAAAAAATCGCATATACGCAACTAGAAGAACAATAGAAAGTACAGATCATGGCGCAAAAAAATGACACCTCACACAGCCCCATAGACCAAAGGATAAAAGTGTTATAAGCATGGGAATAGAGCGATTTTAAGGAACATATATATATTTTTTAGAGGTTTTAATTTTTTAAAAGCCATCAAGTAAAGTAAAAGGTATATGTTACATATTGTTGTAATCGTACTGACTTAAAGAACATGTATAACAAGCCAGTTTTACCCTAGGGCGAATGGTGTAAAAACAATCACTCTGTTTATCTTCTTTTTTAGACTTCGAGATGGAGTCCAGGCTGGATTTTGGGGTCAGGTTCACTACGGAAACACCTATTGCACCTCCAACAGCCACAGCACTAAAACCAGCACCTACAGCGGACGCCCTTCCTCCAGTGCAGACTACTTGGCTTCCTCCCACAACACAATCATCATTAGTCCATCGACATCACCAATGGGTTCTTCCTGAAGCTCCAGAAACACCGTCCATTACAGCTGCCCCGACACCAACCATTCCTTCCAAAGAAGCAGCAACTACTGCGGCTGTAACCACAGCAACGGCCAGGACAACGGAGGTACGCCGATTACAGCCTGTCATTATACCGTCCACATTAACAACAATAATGCCTACTACTACAGAGGAGGAAACAAAGGGATGGGACGATATTACTAAAAGCATTGGGACCATTCCAGTCCAGGGAAGCAGCCAGCAGTGGCCGACACAAGAAGACAGAACTATACAGACAACTATCGCAGGCGACAGTGACATAGAGGATTTCGAAGACGTGACTCCTACTCAACAACCACAGGTGAGAGACAAGGATGGGAGAACAGAAGTTATGTTGGATTAAAATTTTTAATAAAGTTTCAAAAAGTTTTGGGGAAAAAGTAATTTAGCCAAGGAGTAATGTAGATCCACAAAACATTGGTTGGTGCAGGCCTTTCCACTGTGTTAGTTTAGTCAGAGATTTGGTGACTTTAAGGAAATAAAAAACACCATCTACATTGTGACTAAAGATGGCGCACCTCAAGCATGCTTGGATTTCTCTGGACTTGCTCTTGTGGCATTTTATTACCGGCAGCTGAAGAAGCTGGATGTAGCCCTAGGGAGTCCTAGAAAACATGGATATAGCCTATGGCCTATGGCTGTATCCATGTTTTCCAGGCAGCCTTAGGTCTGCACCCATGAATCCTAGCATGCACTCTAATTGTGACTATTAAGTTGTCAGGTTGTGCCTCCCTTGATTGAGCTCCGAGAACCCACAGAAGTTCGATGAGATTGAGGCTTCTGGTTTCCATTGCTACCATCGGGGCTCTGCAATTATTTCGCAGAGCCCCAATGGATACTGGAGGGAGAATTCTCCCTCTGTAGAGGGAGAATTCTCTCTCTCTGGAGCCCTATAGATGCTGCGGTCGTGCTGACCGCAGTACCTATAGGGTTAACTCTCAGCACCGGAGCGCAGCTCCAGTGCTGAGAGTTGCGGCGGGTCCCCCGCTATCATTGATAGCCGGGACCCGCCGCGGATGATACAGGTGTAGCTCCTGCACCTGTGTCATCCTACAGCATTAGTTACTGTCGCTGCAGCATCGGGCATAGGCTGCAGCGACGTTAATTAACAGTGCGGCGGCGGAAGGGGGTTAAAGTGACCACTGCTATTGGAGAACACTGTTTCCAGGAAAAGACGTACTTCAAAAAGGTTAGGTAGTACTACCACCAGCATCACCCTGCCATTATTGCATCCTAGTGCCTTTTCCCTAGGTAAGAAAGACACACACGTGGCCAACCGCTGTAATGCATTAAATGAGGAATTTATTACACCATGTACAGTATGCCAGCTTTTCAGTGTACAAAAGTCAAACCTTACTTTTTCCAATCGCTCCACTTTTTATAGATGATGTAAAATTCAGTTTAAGGGCCTGTTCACACTGAGCAAAACAGGTGGAAATTCCCACCACTTGCCAGGCACCATTGTCACAAGACAGCCAGTGTTAGGCTGGGTTCACACTGCGTTTTTGCATCCCTTTCACTGTATCCATTTTTGAACGTTTACTTTTAACATACAGAGAAACATGGGCAACCCCATTTTTGTGTACGCTAAAGAATTTTAAAAAAGGCAAAAACATAAAAGTTTATCAGCAACCCGTAAGAGCTAGGACTTACCGTATACACTTCCCCCATCATATACACAATAAAGATATTTGAAATAGAAAAACTGCTTTAAAATTTTTTAAAAAATAACAGACCTGTTTCAGTACTTTTCTTATAATATTCAATGGAAAATGGATTCTGACAGATGGCATGCCACTGCATCTGTGTTTCCATACTGTATGTACACATTAAACAGACAGCAAAAACGCTGTGTGAACCTAACCTTATACACTTCAGCTATCAGTGTATTAAAGGGGCGCTTTGGGTGGGAGCCTTTTTTAATATTTGCCTGGGGACAGGTTGTTTGAAAGTAATAAAGAGCACTTACTCTCTATCTCCTGTGGTGCTGGTACCTTACTAATCCGTCCCACTGTTTGGCCGCTACCGGGACCTGGGGTTGTAATGTTCCAGGCTCATCTAACCAGTCAGCGACTGAGGTGGGAAACCGCTGCAGCCGCTACAGTGTCACAACACAACTCCTGGAAGCAGGCAAACAGTGGTACGTATTAGTAGGGTACCGGCGCCACAGGAGATAGGGAGGTAAGTGCTCTTTATTACATTCAAGCAACCTGTCCCCAGGCATATAGAAGGCTCCCGCCCAGAGTACCCCTTTAATACTATGGTTGATCAGTGTATATCAGGATAACTATGTGAATAGAGCATAGGTTAATACTAGGAAATGGAGACGTAACACAGTAACATAGTTAATAAGGTTGAAGAAAGACAAGAGTCCATCAAGTTAAACACACAGAAATCCTACTGCGTTGATCCAGAGGAAGGCAAAAGCCCTTATGAGGCAGATGCCAATTGTCCCATTATGGGGGGAAAACTCCTTCCCAACTCCAATGGCATCAGAATAATACCTGGATCACCGTCCTATCACATGTAATCCAATGCCCATAACTTGTAATATTATATTTATCGAGAAAAGCATCCAGGCCTCCCTCGTACTTATATAATGAATCAGCCATGACAACATCATGTGGCAGAGAGTTCCATAGTCTCACTGCTCTTACAGTAAAGAATATAGAGAGTTCCATAGTCTCACTGCTCTTACAGTATAGAATATAGAGAGTCCCATAGTCTCACTGCATTTACAGTAAAGAATATAGAGAGTTCCATGGTCTCACTGCTCTTACAGTATAGAATATAGAGAGTCCCATAGTCTCACTGCATTTACAGTAAAGAATATAGAGAGTTCCATAGTCTCACTGCTCTTACAGTAAAGAATATAGAGAGTTCCATAGTCTCACTGCTCTTACAGTATAGAATATAGAGAGTCCCATAGTCTCACTGCATTTACAGTAAAGAATATAGAGAGTTCCATAGTCTCACTGCTCTTACAGTATAAAATATAGAGAGTCCCATAGTCTCATTGCATTTACAGTAAAGAAAATAGAGAGTTCCATAGTCTCACTGCTCTTACAGTATAGAATATAGAGTCACATAGTCTCACTGCATTTACAGTAAACAATATAGAGAGTTCCATAGTCTCACTGCTCTTACAGTATAAAATATAGAGAGTCCCATAGTCTCATTGCATTTACAGTAAAGAATATAGAGAGTTCCATAGTCTCACTGCTCTTACAGTATAGAATATAGAGAGTCACATAGTCTCACTGCATTTACAGTAAAGAATATAGAGAGTTCCATAGTCTCACTGCTCTTACAGTATAGAATATAGAGAGTCCCATAGTCTCACTGCATTTACAGTAAAGAATATAGAGAGTTCCATAGTCTCACTGCATTTACAGTAAAGAATATAGAGAGTTCCATAGTCTCACTGCTCTTACAGTAAAGAATATAGAGAGTTCCATAGTCTCACTGCTCATACAGTATAGAATATAGAGAGTCCCATAGTCTCACTGCTCCTACAGTAAAGAATATAGAGAGTTCCATAGTCTCACTGCTCTTACAGTATAGAATATAGAGAGTCCCATAGTCTCACTGCATTTACAGTAAAGAATATAGAGAGTTCCATAGTCTCACTGCTCTTACAGTATAGAATATAGAGAGTCCCATAGTCTCACTGCATTTACAGTAAAGAATATAGAGAGTTGCATAGTTTCACTGCTCTTACAGTAAAGAATATAGAGAGTCACATAGTCTCACTGCATTTACAGTAAAGAATATAGAGAGTTCCATAGTCTCACTGCTCTTACAGTATAGAATATAGAGAGTCCCATAGTCTCACTGCTCTTACAGTATAGAATATAGAGAGTCCCATAGTCTCACTGCATTTACAGTAAAGAATATAGAGAGTTCCATAGTCTCACTGCTCTTACAGTATAAAATATAGAGAGTCCCATAGTCTCACTGCATTTACAGTAAAGAATATAGAGAGTTCCATAGTCTCACTGCTCTTACAGTATAAAATATAGAGAGTCCCATAGTCTCACTGCATTTACAGTAAAGAATATAGAGAGTTCCATAGTCTCACTGCTCTTACAGTATAGAATATAGAGAGTCCCATAGTCTCACTGCATTTACAGTAAAGAATATAGAGAGTTCCATAGTCTCACTGCTCTTACAGTATAGAATATAGAGAGTCCCATAGTCTCACTGCATTTACAGTAAAGAATATAGAGTTCCATAGTCTCACTGCTCTTACAGTATAGAATATAGAGAGTCCCATAGTCTCACTGCATTTACAGTAAAGAATATAGAGAGTTGCATAGTTTCACTGCTCTTACAGTATAGAATATAGAGAGTCCCATAGTCTCACTGCATTTACAGTATAGAGAGTTGCATAGTTTCACTGCTCTTACAGTATAGAATATAGAGAGACCCATAGTCTCACTGCATTTACAGTAAAGAATATAGAGAGTTCCATAGTCTCACTGCTCTTACAGTATAGAATAGAGTCCCATAGTCTCACTGCATTTACAGTAAAGAATATAGAGTTCCATAGTCTCACTGCTCTTACAGTATAGAATATAGAGAGTCCCATAGTCTCACTGCTCTTACAATAAGAAAGTGAAAGCTACAAGTGTGTAAGGAACTTGCAAGTTTTTTCATTATTCTGGAATCTTTCAAATGTTGCCGTATTGATAAATTATTGGCCCATTTCACTTATCCATCCTTTCTCTTTTTCGGTGACAGACAGACAGCTGGGAGGTGACAGTAGCGACTGCTCGCGACAGGGATATAGAGGTGCCAGTGAGTGGAGGCCCAAGCGGAGACTTTGAGATTCGAGAGGAAGAGGAAGCATCACAAACGCAGCCGCCCACAGTTATTGACCTGGGTAATGAAGTATTGCCCCCCGGCACATCACCCACTGATCATGGTCGAGGGAGAAAATTAGACACTGGTCTTATTGACAACACTATAGATTCTGGGAATACCCTGGCACAGATGCCTCAAAAGAACATTCTGGAGAGAAGAGAAGTGTTAATAGGTGAGTGACTATTTGTAATCTATACAAGCACTTTTATTTCTCCAGCCGTTTCATATCAGCCTGTGCTAGTGCTGAGCGGACCTGTGAAACTTTTCATGTTCAGCAACGTTCTCCTAACCCAAACGCTTGGCAGAAGTTGGATGCTGTCCTAGGGACCTGGAAAACATGGATACAGCCGATGACCTATGGCTATATCCATATTTTCCAGGACTCCTTAGGGCTGCATCCACCTTCTGCAGCTGCGGGGAATCAATGCCAAGCATTTGGGTTCAGAGAACGTTGCCGAACATGAACAGTATCACACATCTGCTCAATACTAGTCTGTACATAAATTTATAGCAGTAATGTAGCATATTTTTAGATTAAAAATAAATTAGCATTTTATACATATTTTACTGTTGTACTTTGCTCTTATTTTACTATGTGAACATAGCCCCAAACTTATAAAAGTGTGTTTAAACCAGTGATTCTCATATTTTACTAAAGTATGTTAAAAAAAGTGTTAACAGCCGCACAAACGATCGATTGTTCTATTATTGTCAGCAGCACCTCATCTCACGGGGAGACGTGCTGCCGATAACTGATGATTGTTAGGGCCACAAAACAGATGTGATGGCGGCTCAGCCTGCACCCCTTCTCTCTCCTCTGCTGAAAGCTCATCTAGGCTCAGTCTTATATGATTTCTGTTTATTTCAATTGACTATGTTAGATTTCAGCCTAGATTACTGTTCCGGGGAGGAGAGAAAAGGGGCTGCCGTCCGACGGAACGCACACTGAACAGCATCCAGCAGCTTGTACTGTATAGTAATGCGTACAAGCTGCAGAAACAATAAGATCCAGATTTTTTTATGTAAACTAATCATAAAGAAAAGAATTAATAAAATACAAACAATGCTAATAAATGACATAACAGCAAATGTATTTTTGGCCGGTATACATGCTGTATTTATAGGTGGTCAGTGATTTTTTTTTTCTCTGCGAAAAATAGAGGGTTTTCATAATGCAGAAACCTAAAACACCATTGTAGCAAAAAAAAAAAAAAAAAAAAAAAAGAAGAAATTGATAGGGGTTGTGATCACTTGCAGTTGTGCAATATACAGTATTTTCCTGTGTATAAGACTACTTTTTAACCCAGGAAAATCTTCTAACTAATCAAGGGGTCATCTTATACGCCGGGTGTCGTCTTATTGGGTGGGTGCTGGAAAACTTCGGAACTGGAGAATCTGTGGTCGCCACATACAGTGGATGTGGCTCAAAAACGGTCGCATCCCCTCCGTAAGCGGCAGGGTGGATTTGTTTTAAATCAAACTGATTTAAATCACGATTTAAATCACGATTTAAATCACTAGTCAGGAAGGCTTGATTTAAATCAGTGATTTAAATCAAAGTTTCTACCTAAACTAGTTCTTGCTACTTTAACATGCAAGTAGATGAAGATTTTTAGAATCACTTTTTATATTACTTTTTTCTCCCCAGTTTAATGGGTTAATCATTCATATTTGGACACCACTGTTCTGTTGTACTTAGGAAGGAGAAAAATAATCCTGAACTTAATAACAATTTAAATGGATTTATTCAACTGAAACAATAACAACATTACAGCATACGTTATTTGCTTAAACAAACATCCATGTTAACTAATTTGGCTAAACAAAAAAAAAAAAAGTCCAAACAATCAGAAACATATTGTCTAACTTCTTGGACTTGGTACTGAAGGGGATGATTCTGTATTCATAGGTTTGTAGAACAATAGGATTAAGGTCTTTTTCTCAACTCTGTTCATGTTGTAACATTTGAGAACATATACAGCCTTTATTCTACTGAGTTAAACAACTCCGCTTTATCTCATGATGGAAGAACCTTTGGATGGTAAAATATTTTCCTCAAAAAGCAGTTTATTGAAAAAAATCCGATTTAAATCAAAAAAATCCGATTTAAATCAAAAAAATCCGATTTTTTTGATTTTTTTAAAAAAATCATTGATTTTTATCCACCCTGGTAAGCGGCGACCATATGAAGGGAAGAGCAAGCTGCAGGTGTCCGGGCTATTGGTGTGCATTGGAAGAGGGGTAGTCTTATACGATGAGCATATCCCAAACTCTATATTTTAACTGGAAAAGTTGGGGGTCGTCTTATATGCCGGAAAATACGGTACTCATTATATTTTTCTATGTTTAAATCAATGTTATACAAACAGCCAAACTGTGGTCCATGCTCCCTCCAATATTTGTTCTTTTCTCTGTAAAAAAAAAGGCCAAATGTCCTCACCCTTTATTTGCTCACAGACATGCCTTGGTATTGATTGACAGCCATTCCTGAGCACGCACGCAGCACAAGTCTTTACTGCGCATGTGTACAGCTGCTGCGCAGCCACATTCAGAGAGAATATCACATAGCAGAGAATCCTTGGGGGTGCTCGCATTGTACGGTCAGCTCTCCTGTCACACAGCACCAAAACCTCTGTAACACAGTGACATTATACTGACTGAGTTGTTGTATTACAAAGCAACAATTAGCCCTTAGTTAATTGTCCTCAGCTGATATACAACCTGATAAACTGGTGTCTTTCCTTGTGTGGGCAGCGGAGGACGGGGACTTCCTGTGTTTGGTCTTTTATTTTGAACTGAGAAAAGACCAAATATCAGCACGGAGGGAGCATGGAGCACGGTTTGGCCGTATGTATAACGTTGAATTACACATACAAAACTTAAAAAATAAATAAATAAAGCGAGTATATTGCAAAACTGCTTCTGATCACAACCCCTGTTGATTTCTTTAAAAATTTTTAAAAAATGGCAACAGGTGCATTTTAAAAAACCCATAGGGAAACATTTATAAAGTCCGGCTTACAAATGTCCCTGCAGCTCTGGAGCTCAGGGGATTTATGTAGAGGCGCACTGCCTCTACATAAATCCTGATCGCAGGGAGCCCGTCCGTGCAAAGATTTTGAAACCTGCGCCAGCTCAGAGCTGGCGTAGGTTTCAGTGTAATTTTTCCAGCAGAAAAATGATAACTGCGGCGCACACAGAGGCTGCACCCCCTCTGCGTGCTGCCGCACCCCCCCCCCCCCCCCCCCGTAACGCCCCCTCTCCGCCCCACAGGCGAAGGTGGCGCAGATGGGGCAGATGCGAACAAAATATTCACAAAAATACCCTGTGCTAATATTTTGACGCCTATCTGCCCCATCTGCGCCAAAAATAGGCATATTCGCCTTTTCATACATGCCCCCCATAGTGTTTATGACCAGCTTTCCTCCCTTATCACACCAATAGCTATAATAAACAGGCCGCTGAAGCGTTTTATTCATGGCTTTGAGCCGTACCTATTATTTCAGATATTGATCGGAGAGCACGTTTTATTTATGTGGTCAACATTTCTTTAGAAATTTCTCTCTCGAAATGTCACCATCCTGACATAAAATGCAGCTCTTTGGTCAATGCTTCAAAGAGTGTATTATATTTCATACATCCAAACTATATATAGGCCATTTCATCTCTCTCCTCCATCTTCCTTGTACATAGTTGTGATAACTATTTATCCAGTCTGATGCCAGTGAATTGGGCTATAACAGTTGTGATTTTGAGCCTTAAATGGGTTGTCGCTATTAGGAAGATACTTAGGATGGTGTGGGCTAAAAATAAGATTGGTGCTGGTGTAATAAAAAACAAACCCTCCCTTACCTTCTTCATTCCACCCCGGGATCTAAAAGCTCCTCTCTCTACATCCCAATGCTTCCTTGTCTTTAGAAGTTGCTTGCGGACCCATTCAGCCAGTCAGTGGTTGAGGCTGGGATCCTGAGGGGGGGGAGGCGGCTATAGGTGTTTTTTTTTCCTTAAAGGGACTCTGTACCGCCAGACACGTACCCAAAACCACTGGTACCATTCTGTTGTGTTCCTCCTTCTAGTCCTGGTCCCGGGTCTGTCTCCTAGGGATGGTATTTGGGCTAAAAAGGCAGGGAGAGGCGCTGCAGGCCCAGGGCACGGAAGCTCTAGTCTCCGCCTTACTAACACTAATTACTGGCCCGAGAAGACAAAAAGACCCTGGGGCCAGGCATTCATTGAGGACCACAACAGAATGGTAGTGGTGGTGTGGGGGTCGTGTCCGACTGTACAGCTTTAACCCACAGTTCCCCAAACATGTACTGTATTGTAACCTACTGCAGAAATTCCAAAAAACGTCATACACAATGGTCTGTATCTGTTTTTTTTTTTTTATTAAAATAATAAGCCATTGTTAACTAACTTTTTTTTTTTTTTTTTTGCTTTTCTAGCGGTGATAGTAGGAGGAGTGGTTGGGGCCCTTTTTGCTGCATTTCTAGTGATGCTGCTGATCTATCGCATGAAAAAGAAAGATGAAGGGAGTTACGCTCTGGAAGAACCCAAACCAGCCAGCGTTTCCTATCAAAAACCGGACAATCATGAAGAATTCTACGCATAGTAGGGGGGGACGTCTCCTCCTCTTGTCTCTTTTCCAGTTCCGATGATCAATGAGCCTGTGGACGGATCTTCCTTTCATGGCTCCCATGTTCAATGACCCTGGATGTGGGCTGTTTTTTTTTATTTTTAAGTCACAACTACCTGGTGGATGGTCCTATGAAATGTGGCCAGATCAGGACACCGCACCGCTCTGGAGAAAAAGAATATTCCTGTTGCGGGATTTCTACTGCATCCATTCCTCTTGGCATTCGTACACTGTAAATGGCCACAACTGACAGGTGCTTCCTTGAGGGTTCTTATACAACGCTTGACTGATAACGTTGTTGTGGCCGTCACGTAGCAGATTCAGGACCCACTAAAGCACAAGGAATACCTTTTATTTCACCTCCTATTGCAGTATTGGCATACGCTAGGAAATTGTTTCCGCGCTCCCAGACGGCAGTTCCTTTTTTTTTTTATAATATTTCAAAGTTTATGTACATGCTAAAGGGAATCTGGAATGTTGGATAAGAATCCTATAAATATCTTTATATTAAACCCATAGAAATTAATTTCTCCTCCGACCACAGGCTCCGCCAGTAAGCTGTAAATACGATCTGGTGTAAATTAAGAAATTTTAGGAAGTCTTATTAGAAAAAAAAGAAAAAAAGAGAGAACTTTTTTAAACATTTAAACAAAAAACATTCTCCAGCAAATATACTGATGTGGAAATGAGGACTAATCTTTACTGATGACATGATAAAGGGATGGGGTTAGTGTTTTATGGTTAAATGTAGTGCCATAAAAAGGGATTGGTTTCAAATGTTCTTACCTCTGGGGAGGAAAGCTCCAACCTCATGAGGTACAATTCTCTTTTTCAATGGTCACTCTTGTCCCCATCAGTTCAGACATTATCCCCTGTGCTTTATTTACTTAGAGGTGCCGTGCAGTGTAATTAAAAGCCACATATATATAAACTCTATATAAAAAACAACAGCAACAATAGGCTTGTTTTACTTCAGCTAAAAAAAAAATCTTTTTTAATAGGTTTTGTTATGTGACTCTCCTTTAAAGGGCCGCCACCCCATTTCCCGCAGTGCGGGAAATGTCCATTCCTTGTTATATGGTAATGCCCCCAGTGCACCAGTATCTCCTCCCATCGCTGTGGCGCCTCACGTGAATAGAATGAGGTGTGACAGCGATAGGAGGAGATATTGGTGCACTGGGGTGTTGGGCCCGTCTCCAGTGCACCAGACAAACTTAACATATAAGAAGAAAAACGGGCGTAATTGCAGAATGAGGCGAAAGATCTCTGAATGAATGGCACCACTGGAATCAGTTCGGCAGCGCTATTTGGTTAGAATGTGCGAATAGATTTGTTTTGAAGTGATTTTTTGGTGCTCTGTCTAGTCAAAAATGCATGTTATTGTTGATGGATTGGCCTTCACGGCCGTTGTGCCCCTTCTTCCCGCCTACATAGGCGCCTTAGTCCCCATGCTCTTTGTCACATCGCCAGAACGGGACAGTCTGAAAGGCCTAGTCCCTACTGTGACTTCATCGGAGGGGCAGGGACTGGGCCACCAGATCGGCCCATTTCAATGACGTCACAGAGGAGATGGGGACTACAGTGCCAATGTAGACAGGGAGATGGGGCCCAGATGGCACTCTCCACCAACAATAAGATGCATTTTTGACCGGAGAGATCACCAAGAAATCCTTTATTCAGTAAGCTACAAAATTTCCAGAATATAAGAATGGTGTTGAAAACACATTATATGGAGAGGGGGGGGTGACAATATCACTTTAAAGATTTCAGCAGACTGGTTGCTGGGTTTAGAAGCAGCGTCTAACCGGATGTTTGTAGATGATCGGCATTCTCATCTTCAATCTGCTTGTTCTGCACTGAACAACTATTATAATAGGTCATAAGATGTATTGCTACTTTAAAGGGGTTCTCCAGCCCTTTAACATTTTTTTATGTAATATTGCCCTTATATAGAACATAAGAAAGATCTTATACTTACCTCACCACGATCCCCTGGGGTCCTCCTGCAGCATCTTCGGGTCCCCCCGCCAGGCGCTCTGATCGGCACGGCCAGTAATCGACTGAACCGGCTGTCACTGTCGAGATGACTCCATCTCAGAAGTGGCGGAGTAGGAGACCAAAGACAAAGCAGGGGAGCGGGGTGAGGTAAGAATAGGCTATTTACATATATATGATATTGCTCCTCTTAAAATATATACATATATATATATATATATATATATATATATATATATAGGGCCAGAGTAAAGGTTTTAAAGTAAAAAGTTGCGTCCCCACCTTTGGCAGCCTCGCCATTCCTGAGAGGGTCACCGGCTTAGACCTTAGGAAATATAAAACAACTTTTCCTTCATTCGTCCTCATTCCTGACCTATTTTTATAGGTCTTTACAATGATGTTATAGTTATTTTCTTTGTGCTGTTCACCTCTAAGTAAATGAAATAGAGCCCCAAAGATGGGAAACACGAGGCCTTATATTCCCTTTCCCAGAATGCTTAGCTCGGAGGGACTCGGGCCACTGACAATATGTTGATACTTGGGATGTTGGCAGTAAAGTTTTAATCCTAACTTTAACTTAAACGACTAAACACTTAGGACCTAGGACATATAAATGACGGACGGGGCGAGGATGTCGTCCGAAATAGAACTTCTTTCTACCAAGCTGAATGTCATTTCTGTGGCAGCCTATGTGTTTGTTATTTTCCCCCATGGAGACCGAATGTAACATACCAAGATGTGTTTTGTGCATTTGCAGCAAGGTTTGTTGCAGTGCTCTATGACGGGAAGCACTTCTTAGCCAAGACTTTCTAGTATGGTGAATCTTGATTGGTCCATATCAACACTTGGAATTTTTTTGATTTTGTCCATTACTCTGCCATGCTACCTGCAATGACACGGTGGGTTCATTTCTTACAAAACATTTGTTGTAAGTGGTGAAATAATTTCTAGAAGGGGGTGGGGTACTGGGGTTATACTGTAATAGAGCATTTTTTGTATGTACAGTATGTAATTCACTAGGATTTTAGCATAAAAAAATTTGCTTCTTAAAGTCTGTCCTGAATGTGTCACATAGCACAGACTTTAAAGCCAAAAGCTAAAGCAACATGAGCAAAAAGCAAACGAAAAACCATTCACTTCAAAATAAAACTATACCTTTGCCAATGATCTTACGCAATGTTGCAGTTAATGTATCTTAATAATTTTATAATTATTTCTGTGCTGTACCCATTAAGGAAATAAAACTTAAAACATTTGATTTGTTTTTTATTATTTTCTTGTCATTTTTTTTTTTGGTGAGTGATAGAGAAGCTTTCAGACATTTACGGCTTTGAAGGTTTTGAAGGAGCAGTTTATATGCAGAACACAGCATCTGACTGTAAATGGTTGTGATCGTAAAAATCGTAGTGTGCTTAGAGTGGGACAAGTCTTCACTGTGCATGTGTATTATTATTTATTTATAAAGCGCCCTTAATTCCAGAGCACAGCAGAGAATCCTGTGGGTGCTCACATTGTACGGTCAGCTCTCCTGTCACACAGTACCAAAACCTCTTTAACCACAGAGTGACATTATACTGACTGAGTTGTTACATAACAAAGAGCATTGTCTCCTGGTAAGCTGCTAGAGCTGATAATAGAATTGGCAAAGTTAATAATATAATTAGCCTAAGTTAGTTGTCCTCAGTTGATACACAACCTGCATGATGTACAGGTGTCTTTATTTGCATGAGCGGCAGAGGACATTCATTGAATTTAAATGTACTTGTTGACTCCACACTACTGTCTTGTACTTATAAGGAGTTCAGATGGAGCAAAACTGGCGGAATTCTGCCGCAGTATCCCGCCAGCCTCCGTGTCATACTGGGAGTCTATGGGAGGCTATTGGTCACCATATTGGTCACCATACCACAATTCTTGAATGGTAAATGCTGTAAATGTTGTGTACGTGGATTGAGTTGAGTATGGACAATGTTGTGGACTCTGTATCCTGACGACTACACGCCATCATCACCAAAAAACCTTTACTAAGTAGTAAAGATGATCGAACATCGGAAAATCTTAGGTTCTATAGAACTCGAACCTTGCCGAACCTTCCGCATTTGATTCCCGATGCCTTCCCCTTCCGTGGGGAAGGAGGATACAGCCTCGATACTGCCTGGAATTCTGGACTCAGTCCAGGTAATAGGCTGAATCACAAAATTCCAGGCGGTACCCGGGCTGTCTCCTCCTTCTCCACGGACCGGGAAGGCATCGGGAATCAAATGCGGAAGGTTCAACAAGGTTCGAGTTCTATAGAACCTAAAATTTTCCGATGTTCGATCATCTCTACTGAGTAGGTGTTCCTGATGTAGTTTTTGTTCAGTGTGAATTAGTAAAGTCTTTAGCTCTCGTGGTGC
This sequence comes from Dendropsophus ebraccatus, assembly GCF_027789765.1. Lineage (NCBI taxonomy): Eukaryota > Metazoa > Chordata > Amphibia > Anura > Hylidae > Dendropsophus > Dendropsophus ebraccatus. Next base: position 146,606,340 of record NC_091458.1, read on the forward strand.
CAACTGCAACAAGCAGCAGTTTTATTTAAAATTTTAGGCTTTGGGCCCTTATAGACATACAGTATAAGATAAATCAGAATAAATCACAACATCCGTGACGTCATCGCTGCATAGGCCTCGCCCTCTCAGCGGCCATTGGTGTGGGACATTTTAGGGGGCTGGGGCCTAGAGCTTTAGGCTGGCCCTTCCAATGGCTGCTGAGGGGGCGGGCCTATGCAGCAATTACGTCACGGATGGGGGCGGGGCTAAGTGGAGCGATGTGGCACAAAGGCTGTGAGGCCCCGCCCACATATACACCAATCCACAGGTGATAAAAACGACTTTTTACCAGAACAAGCCCCATGAGGTGTGATATAAAATAAGTAATGAAAGCTGTAACATTTACCCTTTACACCTGTGGAGAGCAGTCAGAATGCAAATAGGGGGGACAGAGTCAAAAAAGAAAATTATAAATTGTTGGATGAGGGTTCATGTGTGGACTGGTAAGACTCTGCTGTATGGTCATATAACCACAGTTAATGGGGTTATCCGGTTAGGTAAAATACATGTTGAATCATCCCCCCTCCCGGAGACTTACAACTCGTTCCATACTTTTTATTAGCTTATCAGTCTCCTTCCCCCAGTTCTGAGCTGCTGTTTTCTGATGAAAATACAAAAAAACTATGTGTGAGTTGTTCTCTCCATCTCCCCCTCCTCCCCCCTCCCTTCTGACACTCTTCATGTAAACAGTGTCCCTAGCCGGCTGTCTCTGCACTCTGTAATTCCAGAAGGGGTTAATCACAGAGAGGTCACTAGCAATTTGACCTCAGATTAACCCTCTTGGCATTACCGAGTGCTGAGACAGCCGACCAGGGACACTGTTTACATGAAGAGTGTCAGAAGGGAGGAGGGGGAGATGGAGAGAACAATTCACACACAGTTTTCTATATCTTCATCAGAAAGCAGCAGCTCAGAACTGGGGGAAGGAGTCAGATAAGGTAATAACATATATGGAATGAATTTTTAGTCTCCAGGAACCGGATAACCTCTTTAAAGGGAACCAATCATGCAAAAATCACTATTACAGCTATAAATAAAAAAATCCTACATGCCCCCCCAGCACCGTTTTTGAGCAAGTAAACACTATGAGGGACATTTACTAAAATAGGCACAAAACCCTTAAAAAATTTCGCCCTATGAGCGTTTTAAACTTACTCATCTAGTCATGTGGGAGCTCCTAATTAGTCACGGCTGGTGGGAAATCTTGCCGACAATCACACCTCCCTGCACTGAGCAGGGAAAAGCCAGGAGAAGACCGGGGAGTGTGGAGTGGTAAGTAATCCTTTATTATTTTCTATATATACAACTAGGGCTGCACAGAAATATATATATACACACACAGCCCCTGCTGCACGACTATCGAGCCGTGTAATAGGCTCTGTAAAGCCCCTATCACACGGGGTGACTAAGGGCCCTATTCCACCGGACGATTATCGTTCAGATTATCGTTCGAATCTAAACGATAATCGTTCGGTTGAAATGCATTTAACGATTAACGACCGAACGAGAAATCGTTGCTCGCTTTATAAGACCTGGACCTATTTTTATCGTTGCTCGTTCGCAAGACGTTCGCAAATCGTTCACATTGAATAAGACGTTGTTCGGTCGTTCGCAGTAGATACGAACGTAATAGCGAAGAAAAAACGATCGCAAATACGATCATAAGTAACGATTATCGTTCCATGGAAATGACTGAACGTTTTCAGGTCTTTCGCAAAAGCGGTTGTTTGAGATCATTAATCGTTAACGATTATGCGAACGATAATCGTCCGGTGGAATAGAGCCCTAAGGGGCCTATCGCTCAGTGGAATAGAGACAACGATCAGCCGATGATCGTTTATTTAGGTGCAAACCTAAAATCATCGGGCATTGACCATGCGACGCTACGTGGAATAGCGGTGCGTGGCTGGCGACCAATGATCTCACAAACAGCATACTTTATCCAGGCTGCAGGTCTTCTCCTGCACTCCTTCTCTCCCAGTCCCGCGCGCAGCAGCAGCAGCTTCAGAGCGGCCTGTCTAAGCTGACAGACCGCTCATCCAATCACTGGCCAGGACCGAAGCTGCTGCTGCGTGTGGGACCAGGAGAGAACGAGCGCAGGAGAAGACCTGCAGCATGGATAGGTAAAGGATGCTGTTTAACGAGGGCTGCAAGGATATTAGTAACGATGTCCCTGCAGCCCTCGCTAAACGATTATCGGCCGTGGAATAGGCCCAGTAAACGAGCGCTGATCTTGCAGATTGGCGCTCGTTTACATTATTGATCGGGCCCCCATCGGCCTGTGGAAACAAGCACTGTACACGCGGAGGCAGCAAGAGGGTGAGTCAGTGTGGGGGGCTGCAGGAAGCTATGGGGGGGCTGCCCAGGTGATCGCTAGATCGTCCAGGCAGCTTATAGAGGATAGCGGCGCTCTGCTGCTGCCGCTCCTATTCCACGGAGCAGATTGTTATTGAAAGACAAACGACAGCAACTATTACCCGACATCGTTCTTGCCGGCTGATCGATGCCTTCTATTACATGGGACAATTATCGTCCGTAACGGCTGATAATCGTTCCGTGTAATAGGGCCTTAAGCGAGCGGCGATCTAGCAGGTCAGTGCACGCTTACGGAAAATGACTGTGAATTTTGCATATTAGGAGGCGGTATACTTATCATGGTTTTTCCCTAGGGAGGTGATAGGTGGATTGTATAACTGGACTGTATTCCTGCTGTAAGGAGGTAAGAGACTGCTGTGTGCTGCCTCCTTCTCTCTTCTTCTCTTCCAGGAGCCGCAGTCACTAGGAAGGCTCTAAGGCTAAGAGCTAATTAACAGCTCATGCAATTAGCGGCGTGTCAGCCTGCCAGGGGCTAATTAACTGGTTTGGAAAATTACCACAAGACGTGTCGGAGAGAAAATAAACCCTATTCACTATCAGTAGAGATAGTGTCGATTGTCTACAACAGACCCATTTACTAGAGTTGGGAAGTCACTAGACTCGATTATATTTCAAGGAACGTTCATTTCAAGTCCACAGACGTTCAGCCATAGAATACACTGCGGCTTCCTTGTTCTGAGCACGTTTGTCAATACTTAAAGGGAATCTGTCTGCTGCAATTTACTTCCCACGCTGCTAACTAGTTGTTAGTGTAAGGAGGCACATGGTACCTATCTCTGGGGCAAAGAGGCCTTCCCAAGCTCCTGAAGTACTGGTAGTTAAAGGGGTACTCCAGTGACCATCTTTTTCTTTCAAATCAACTGATTTCACAAAGTTACATAACTGGACAGTTCCTGACATGGACAGAGGTGGCAGCAGAGAGCACTGTGTCAGACTGGAAAGAATACATCACTTCCTGCAGGACATACAGCAGCTGATAAGGGCTGAAAGGCAGGATATTTTTCAATACAAGTAAATTACAAATATGTATAACTTTCTGACACCAGTTTATTTAACAGAAAAAGATAATGGGGATAAAATAAAATACAATACCCGCATGGTGTCTTTTGGTGTTTTTAAGGATGATTTGCTGTTTTCGGAAATTGCAGCTGGGTCTACGTTTGGCATTTTTCCTCAGAAATATTGGTGCTTTACCCCCATAGAATTCTGAGGGCGGGGGTGGGTAAAAAAAAAGCTGTAAAAATGTATGTCTATATGCATATTGGTGTTTTTTTTTCTCACATTTTCCCCCCAGTTTTTATTAAGAGAGTTTTTAAATAAATAAAAAGACAGAAAAAATCCCCAAAAACCACTGTGTAAGTTGTCTGAGAAAAGCCTCAATGACTATAGAAATTGGGATAACCTATATAGTAAAAAACACAATGGGGGAGATTTATCAACCATGGTGTAAAGTGAAACTGGCTCAGTTGCCCCTAGCAACCAATCAGATTCCACCTTTCTTTTTCCATAGAGTCTGTGAGGAATGAAAGGTGAAATCTGATTGGTTGCTAGGGGCAACTGAGCCAGTTTCACTTTACACCATGTTTGATAAATCTCCCCCACTGTTCAATAAAATAACACTTCCGACTCTTCCCTCTATATGTAGATTCACTATAGTGATCTGACATAGTAATACGGGTTCTTCAGAATTGCTTTATTGATTAACAAAATTAAACAAAAAGAGTAATGATACCGGAGGTGAGCACTACATTGTATAGCTATTTAAAGGGGTACTCTGAAAATTATTTCAAATCAGCTGGTGTCAGAAAGTTATATAGATTTGTAATTTACTTCTATTTAAACATTCCCAGTGTTCCAGTACTTATCAGCTGTTGTATGTCCTGCAGAAAGTGGGGTATCCTTTCCAGTCTGACACAGTGCTCTCTGCTGCCACCTCTGTCCATGTCAGGAACTGTCCAGAGCAGAAGAGGTTTTCTATGGGGATTTGCTACTGCTCTGGGTGAAGAAATCTTCCTCTTCTACTGTCCTAACCTTCTTATCTCGGCCTATACTGATAGGTATAACTCTTTGCAAGCCTGGATAGCTGCAGACTTGTAGGGCATGCTAAGAGGTTTTTTTTTAAAATCTTTTAAACTCTATGGGTGGGCTTAGAGGTGTTCCATACTAGAGCAATACCCTGTACATTCCTCTGTTTTTCAGAAGATGGAAGATGTGGTGGTGGTTGAGCCTTTCATAACCTTACTAAGTAGCACCACCAGCGTGTCCTTCATTTCCTTATAATATTATCATCATCATCATCATCATCATCATCATCATGTATTCGTAAATTATGAACGGAGAATGAAGACATTAAACAATAGTATACAGTGTGCATTAACACTTCACAATACGGCACAGTCATTAGCATCTCTAGTAAAGTATACAGAGCGCCCTCTGGTGTTAGCTTATGTGACCTTCATTCGATACAGTGCTATATACTCTGCACCTGGGTGTGCTATAATGTGTGTGATTATGTAGGATTCAGTATTACATGACATTGCTTTTATTTTGTATTTTTAGTTTGTTTTTTTCCTTTTTATTAGAACCAATGATTTAAAGAGACAATAAAGCTTTTGTTATCAGTTGAATGTGAGTAAAAGCAGCCATATTGGGTGGGGAGAGTGAATAATCTCTAGTCTGCCCTTTTAGTATTTCTTTTCTTATTATCTTAGGTTAGATATATGTATATACCAGGCAGGTTTACATTCAGTTATTGTAGATTTACCAACCACATCTGCTGGAAGATTGTTCCAAGCATCTACTACTTTTTCAGAAAAGTAAATTTTCTCACATTGCTTCTGATTTTTCCCTCAACTAACTTTTCACTGTGTCCTCTTGTTTCTGAGTGCAGTTTTTCATTAAAAACACTTCCCTCCTGAACCTTATTTAATCCTTTAAAGGGGAACTATCAGCTCCGGAGAGGAGTTTACCCCAACTAACAGCGCAGGACAGGGGCCAAGGAGGGAGGTAAGACACATACCTTCATCCTCTGCTTCATCGGCGCTATAGGGAACTATCAGTAGGTTAGATTTGTCTGACCTGCTGATAGTTGCCCTTTAACATATTTAAAGGTTTTGATCATGTCCCTCTTTTCCCTTCTTTCCTTCAGACTATACAGAATTAGATACTTATCTTTCCTGATATGGTTTATACCTCACACCCTCCACCATTTTTGTAGCCCGTCTTTGGACCAGTTTTATTTTATCAGTATCTTTTTGTAGGTGAGGTCTCCAGAACTGGACACAGTATTCCAGATGTGATGTCGCTAGAGCTCTGTACAGCGGGATCACAGTCTCCCTCTTCCTACTGGTTATACCTCTAGCTATACAGCTCAGCATACCATTATATATACAGCCCAGCATACCATTATATATACACAGCCCAGCATACCATTATATATACAGCCCAGCATACCATTATATATATACAGCCCAACATACCATTATATATACGGACCAGCATACCAATATATATATATATATATATATATATATATATACAGCCTGGCATACCATTATATATATACAGCCCAACATACCATTTTATATACGGCCCAACATACCATTATATATATATATACTGTATATATATATATATATATATATATACAGCCCAGCATATCATTATATATATATATATATATATAGCTCAGCATACCATTATATATATACATCTCAGAATACCATTATATATACAGCCCAGCATAGTGTTCACTTATTAATTTACTAATTTATCAGTATGCAAAGTACACTGTATGGTCATAGCTAACTTTTATCTTATTATTAGAGATGAGCGAACCTGGAGCATGTTCGAGTCCATCCGAACCTGAACTTTCGGCATTTGATTAGCGGTGGCTGCTGAACTTGGATGAAGCCCTAAGGCTATGTGGAAAACATGGATATAGTCATTGGCTGTATCCATGTTTTCCAGACAACCTTAGAGCTTTATCCAAGTTCAGCAGCCACCGCTAATCAAATACCGAACGTTATTAACTATATATTCATTTAATGTTATATACCCCTATAAATTAGAAAATTATCCAGTCTAGATTTTCCACCATGCTTGATCTAATTAAGGAAAATCTGGATATCTGGCTATTCCTGTGTTTTGAGACTCGTAACTGAGACTCCACGGACCCTTCTTTTGCATATTTTAATTTATAGGGGGCAATGCATCAGTGCAGACTCTTCAGTGAGTACTCCATTAGATTTTTTTGTCACTGGGCTCAGCGATTGCTGTGTTTAATTAAGGAAAAGGACCAATCAGCATGAACTTTTCCCAAATAAATATACATGAAGGTATTATCATATTTTCTGCTGTTGAAAAAGATGCCAAGAGGGCATCAAAACTCGTCCAGCAATTAAAAATTAAGACCACAGCAGGTATATCCATTCATCTTATTTGCAAATTGCACTTAGCAGCTTACCTCTTTTGAATTTGGAACGAGGTCCCGCGGGCAACAACTACATCGGGGCATGCGCTAAAGCAGTCACTCTACTTATCAAGCACCCACAAGCGCTAAAAGCACCTGCTAGCTAACAACTTGAACACTGCAGAGGTAAGACTGCCGGTACCATACTCAAATCATTACACTCCAACCGCCACCACCCACATTAATTAAAAGACTGGAGAACAATAACTTAAAGCATGGGGATAGGCCACAGCTGTATTCATTTAACTAAACATATCTCTGCAAAAGGGGGACCTTGCATGACATCTCGGATGGTACCTGGACGAAAAGGTCACCTCGCATGCCAGGCCACCGCTCCCACGGTGGGCATGTCTTGGTTGGTTCGACAGGGGCCTTGCAGCGATTCTTCCACTCCTACAAGGTCCTCCCCTGCGCCAGCTGTGACAAACAAAGAAGTATTACCAATTTCCATAACAATACTTTACATCATACTTCTAAAATAAATTAACATCAAATAAGGAAGGGAGGGACAAAACTTGCTCTGTAGCTCTAGTTAACTAGCTGAAGAGACTGAACTTCCTGGTTCATCCACGTAAAAGCAAAGGATACTCCCTCCCCTGCCTACTCTAAACCAATCCAGCCCCAGGGACAAACTAAGTTGACTAGAAGAAGGGGGGGGGGGGACCTCTAGTCAATTGTTCAGTCTCCTATGCAGCCACTGAACCAGCAGGACATCACCTCTGAATCGGCTGCAACACTACCAACCAGGACTCCGTTGCTGGACCAGACTTAATCCACAGCACGGACTACAACTTCAGACGGGTGAGAGGTGTCTAACACCAAACCTAAATGTATCACTAACTGGAACTGCTACTTAGTGTACTGTACATCTGCTACTCGCTCCTTAACGCTGATGATCTCTTGCAACTAAATACATAGAGAGTCACAGCGATCCCTCAGAACACATGCACTGTATCTCTACTACAGAGAAAAGATAAAGAATACCACGCTATTAATAATCTTTAATCTAAATATAATTCATCTCTAATATAGAGAAAGGACCAATTACCTAATGCTGCTAACAATTATACAATGACATTATCATGCATATTGGATGAATGAGATAAAAGCCTATAAACTGTTATCAATCATTTTTAAACATTATTTTTAATCATCGATCCTCATCATATGTTTTTTCCTTTTTCTTTTCTTTTTTTTTATTTGATTATTACCGGACTTAGTATATATTATTTTTTGTCTTCCCCCATTTGGACTCTTTAATTTGTTCATTTTTCATTTGGACTCCTTTTATTTTTATTTCTACTTTTACTTCCATTGTTTCGTTTTTTATTTATTCTAATTCATTTTATTTGTATAGTTTCTGGTAGCAGAAGAATTTCTTTGATATTAAGTTATGCATATACTGTATATTTATTTAGAATAAATTATTCATTGTACTTGATGTATACTCACATATTTTTATAATTCTTACACTTCCCCTTATTCTAACTTGTCTAGGTGGTGATATTTGTTGAGCATATAATGGTGGTGGCCACATGTCATCTATTAGGACATTATGTGAAAGCAGGCCTTGCATCTACCAGCCAGAGCAGTGAGTGACTACAGAGAACAGGTTTGACACTAATGGGACTGTCATGTCTATGCATTACACCGAAAGCCCATTGATTTCAATTTAACTGTATAATACTGTATTTCCCTTGGTGGCTCTGCAGGGAAATTGATCTCTTGCTGTCTGGTTCCCCCCACCACTCTCTGCAGGACATACAGCAGTTGGTAAGAATAGAAACACCTGAGCTTTTTAAATAGAAGTAAGTTACAAATTTATATAATTTTCAGAAAGATTTTTTGATGGATAATGCCTTTAAACGATCATAGGCACTTTGGCAACATTCATCTTACATATACAACGGATGTGCAGTCAGGGAGTATGTGTGGTGTCCCACTGTTAAGTGACTTAGGCACCTGTCGTAAAGTTCTAACTCCAGCTTGGGTGGTGATGAAGGTAATTTTCTCTCGTTTTACCACTAGATGTCAGTGTTCTCAATACACCTCTGTTCTTGTTCACACAGCTGAGGTTAGCAATGGGTTAAGGTTGTTGTACCATGTGTTTCATGCTGACCTATGAGAGATGCTCTTTCTTCTTCTGCCCTTCCTTCCTCTCTCTACACACACACAACCCAGGAGGAGGAGTTAGTTAGCTCAGTTGGACAAGAGACAACCAGTTCTTTCAGTATTTATACTATATCTACTATGCAGTGCTAAACACTACAAAGGGAAAAGAGTCTAGGAACATCCTAGCCCACGCCGTGAGCCAGTCTAAAAATGCAGGGCAGTATCGTGAAAGACAAGAGAAACTAGCCTGGATAGGACAAAGGTACCAAGAGGTCTACGTATCCTATCTCCAAGTACAGATAACTGTGACACCCCCGGGAGCTTAGCTTCACCCAGGTAACTACAACTGGTGCTTGTATCACCCTAGGAGCACGAGTCACTCGACACCGTAGGGCAGAAGGTGGTCAGACTAAAGTGTATACACAGGTACAAGTAACTTCTCACTCTAAAGTATTCTCTCAAGTTCCAGAAGAGTATATTGCTACATTGGGTTAGGACTACCTTGACAAACTATTCTCCTCTACGCTACTCTACTCTACTTTCAACTCTTCAAGCACCGCTACAACTACCTCTACTCTACTCTACACCTTCAAGCATCTCCTCAGCACAGACAAGTTCAAGCACTACAGTCTAAGTAAGATCTATCTACTTGCTACAAAAGTGTATTTTACTATTAAGAGACTGTACAGTAAAGCTATTATATTTTTATATCACTGGGACTCTGTCATCTTTTCCTCCGCACCAGCACCCATACACACTAGCCGCACACCGTGGGTCACTCTTCCGCGTTCTGTGGGTGGCAGTACCGATAGTCCAGGTGGGTCAATTGCCACTCAGGACTACCGTGACAAAAGCCCAAGGGACCCACCACAGCCTGGCAGGTTACCGACCATTTGTAGAACACTACCGACTGACCACACTAAAGCAGGTACCAACATCACACCTGTGTGCTGGACTATCACTGGCGTCACAACATTACCACCACCGGTTGACCCACCACATATGGAGCGAGCTCAGAAACTGCGGCCACTCCATACACTGTGGGTACCAGTTGCCATCAGCAGCAGACACTCACCATCAATGACCAGCATCAGAGATTAGTCCATTGCTGGTCATTTAACCAATTAAAGATCAATAGGGGGCTGCAACATTATGCAGTTAATTGAAAAGTGCCAGTTCTGTCAAACCATGTTAGATCTACTGTTATAGCCATAGGTAGGCTGTAAAAGTAAATCATCAGATTGACAGTACATTACAATTGTAACGTCTGGAGTCATGGATCCGCTGTACCACCACTAGCGATGATGTAAGCCGCACCAGGGAGTGGAGTCTAGGGGGCCGCTGGTCTTCACTGGAGCCCACTACAAGGCAGGATTGACTTGCTGCGGCAGGTGACCCCCAGGTTGCTACCTCTTTCTTGGTTTGCTAGTGATGGCGGGCGAGGAGACACGTAGAACGGCAGTAACACAGCAGGACTCTCGGCTGGAACCGGGATAGCAGTCACAGGCTGGAACCACAGATATCTGGAACCAGGAACAACGGGAAGGAACCATGGGCAGGAATCACAGGAGAGCTGGGACCACACACTTATGAGAAGCATGCAGAGGCTACAACACAGGATTCAGGGAGGTGCAGGGATTTATAGGGGAGTGTTTTGGATGCAACACCAGTTAGGGACGTGGAGTCCCTTTAAATTGCCAAGAGTCGGTGCGTGCACACTAGGAGGTGGGGACAAACGCGCCGGGCAGAGCACGAGCGTGGCGGGGTAAGGTGCCCGTGGGGATCAAAGTGGAGGCAGTGCCGGATCTGGGGAGCAGGGAGAGTGGGTACAGTGGCGGCCCAGAGCACAGGATGTCGCTGCAGCCCTAACAGCAATATTTTATGTACTCCAAAATGGGGCCAACTACAACCCATCCAGCTAAGTCAAAAGAAAAATAACAAAGGTATGGCTCTGTGAAAGCAAGGGGGTGAGGCATAACCCATATCAGGAAAGACTTAAGGATTTGAATCTGTAAAGTCTGGAGGAAAGAAGGGAGGGGGGGGGCATGATTGAAACCTTTAAGTATGTTAAAGGACTAAATAAGGTTCAAGAGGGGAGTGTTTTTTAGTAAAAAACTGAGCTCAAGAACAAGAGGACACAGTGAGAGGTTAGTTGGGGGAAAGATCAGAAGCAATGTGAGAAAATATTATTTTACTGAAAGAGTAGTAGATACCTGGAACAAATTTCCAGCAGAGGTGGTTGGTAAATCTACAATAACAGAATTTAAACACGCCTGGGATAAACATACATCTATCCTAAGATAATAAGAAAGAAAATACTTAAAGGGAAGACTAGATGGACCCAGTGGTCTTTTTCTGCCGACAATCTTCTATGTTTCTATGAAAATTAAATGGTTATACCCATCTGTGGCTAATTCAATTCAGCACTGCTGTGTCCACACTCACTTCCTTGTTCGGTGCAGGGGGAGCGAGGACAGGACGCAGGGATGCTACGCTGAATCAGCTTGGCATTGCTGTGTCTCCCACTGAGCTTACACATCTTCAGAGACTATGCAAACCTGTGGAGACTTGTGTAAGCTCAGTGGTAGAGAGGGATTGAAAACTATTTATTAGAAAATTATATCTCCCGAGGGTCCTGGCCATCCAAGTGCTGAGAGCGGTGGTCGGGAATCTAGGCAACGAGCTATCAACAGTATAAAGGGAGAAAGGGTTCAAACTACAAAAAAAAAAGCAATTTTGCTAATACAAAGTGTTCACAAAATTGCTTTCCATATCACCTAACAAAAGATTAAGTGATGGGAATACCAATTTAACTCATAATAAAGTAAACTTGTTATGTTTATCACAACAACAAAAAAGATGGTTGTTTTTTGCCTTTCCTAATCCTTTCAAAAATGTAATAAAAACTAATAGATGAATTATATGTATCCAAACAGTATTGGGTACATCCCCATAAATCATCAACAGAAAAGTAAAAGAGTCATGGCTTTTTGAATGTGAGGGTCAAAAAAAAAAATTACTTGGTCAATGTATCTTGGTCATTAAGTGGTTAAAAAACACTTTCGTAAAAAAAAAATAAAATTGGACAGCTTTCCCACTCATCTACGCAGCTCCTAGCCCCAGATTGAAACTTTTACAAACTATCTGATTTTTACACCATAGCACCCAAATGGGAAACTACATCTCCCAGCATGCATGCAGGCAACAGAGCAAACTGCTGGTACCTGTACCTGTCCCTGTCTTGTAGTATCTGCACATTACTGGCTCTATCCGCTTCTGCTTTACACAGTAAACACAGTATCTATCTATCTATCTATCTATCTATCTATCTATCTCTCTATTCATCTACATAGATTAAAGAGAGAGAGAGAGAGATGAAACAACAATGTCTCCTTTCCCCTATACTACTCAGGAAGAGGCTGTTGTTTCCTCGCCCTTGGCCAGGTGATCACTGTGTGATGTCAATGGTGGGCAGGGTTACAGATGAGGTGTTACAGCTTGCCTGGCAACAGAAGAGACAGGGATCATGTGACCTCTGTCTCAGAAGGGAGGGGGAGGACAGAGGAGTGGAGACAGAGATGAGCAGGCAGTAAGAATTTTCAGTAGTTTCAGGATGTGCTGCAGAGAAACAGCCCAATTCATGTAATATAAACCTATCACACACAAGCTTAGATTATGGGTGGGGATTGAACTGGGTTCCACCTTTCTTATCCTCTTATCTGGAGTTCCCCTTTAAATATCAGAATACATTTATGTTAACCAACCTGTTGCTGCTGTGATCAGGCAAGATAGGAGATGTGAAGCTCTGTACTGCTGAGAGCATACTTTTTTATTAGTTGCTATCTCCCTCACCTCCCTGAACAATGCAATTTTAGTTTGTGATGGAAAATGTTCCAGCAGCCATATCTCTATGGGAGCTTACTTTGTTAACTATTTGTACATCTACTCAGTTTTTACCAGATTAGATTAAATTACAACCTCCCCCCCCCCCCCCAAAGGGTAAAAGTTGCCAACTCTCCCTAATGTCACATTACTAGAGAGTAGTGGTGATGCCTCAATGAGACCTACAATGTGATGCAGCCCATATCTGTTATGTAGCGGATAATAACTCTGCTTAATATGCACACATTAATTTGATTTAATTAGAGCGTGTAATCCTAAAACTAAGGAGCTTTAAATGATCATTCAACAGAAATTAATTATTAACGGTTCCTCAAGGATTATTGTAACAAGCATGGTTAGTAGAGTCTGACAAAGGGACAGCATGGTTAAAAGCCGATGTCACAATCCATTAATCAAGCAGACATAAGACCTTTCATTGACTGTGTGATTTGTCTCCTGACTTACCATAGATGTGTTTGTTTAGCAGTTATTATGTTTAGGTTCTGTAGAATTTCAGGACAATTGTATAGTGTACATCAGATTTATTATTGAGAATGACTATTTGTATATATACACACGTACGTATATGCACAAAATTGTTGGTACCTTTTTACTAAAGAATAGAAAAAACCTACAATGGTCACTGAAATAAGTTGAAACTGACATAAGTATCACTTTTGTTTTATTTGTGCATCATTTAGTGAATGTTAATATACGTTTTTACGGCTTAGCGGCAAATTCAGATATTTTCCTAAAATATTTTTTGTCTGCATCAGATCAGAGGCGACCTAATGACGGAGTGGTGGTTGGAGAGCAGGGTGGGCACCAACAGAATGGAGTATCAAATTAAAGGAGCCACAAGTAAAAATCCAGTGTGGAAACATAATGAAAAAAAGAATACTTACCTGTCTCTGTACCCCTGTAGAGGCTGGCGGTGATGCAGTGCTGTGGGAGGACAGGGATGGGTAAGTATACATTCTTTACTATGTTCCACCCCACCCACCTCTCCCTGCCCACAGAGGATTTTGACCTTTTTCAGGAACTAAATGTTAGGACTTATTTTTTGCATATATGTGCCATTAGTTTCTCTTTAAAGCAAAGTGAAGGTGAAATTTGAAAAAAATCAATCTTTTTACAAATTTCCAATTTTAATCCTTTTTTATTCTGTAACACGGCAGGTATTAAAGGGAACCAATCAGCATGATCTTTAATGCAGCTAGTCACGGGCGGCTCTCTGCTCAGATGACTAGTCGCCGCCCCTCTCCGCAATAATAGTTATTCTCCAGTGTAAAGATAAATCGGCAGATGAGGCTCCTATGGTAAGGGAGCTGCCATAAAGATCTTTAGGGTGCCGCTGAATTGTGCTGATCGGTTCACAGCATATTTTTCACTCTGAGGGTAGCTTCACACGTACCGTATCGCAGCTGATTTTACAGTTTTAATGCTGTGTTCAATGCTTTTTACAGGTTTAATGCTGTGTTCATTCATTTAGTCAAATCTGCTGCGGATCCGCAGCAGAAAATCAGCTGCGATACGGTACGTGTGAAGCTACCCTGAATCTGAAGATTTTAGAAATATCCCATGTGCAGCCCTGGTGTGCTGCTTGACACACACACACACACAGGCCTCAGAAACATGGATCACCCTGTGGATTTTTTATTAGGGTATTTCTCATGCACCATATATTTTTTATGCGATACTATGTCAGAAAAAAACAAAGGTCTCTCTACAGTGATATTAACCTCTTAAGGACCCATGATGTACTGGTACGCCAGTGGGTCAGGAGCTGAGCTCACTTCACAGCATGTGACCATTTTATATACGATGCTAATAAAAACTACAGATCATGGTGCAAAAAATAATGTACATACAGCCCTGCAGGTGAAAAAATAAAATCGTATAGGAGTTTAATCAGTAATAGTAATAGTGAAAGGTTAGAAAAGCTGTATAAACAAGCATACCGCTGTATTCAGACTGACCTATAGAATAAAGATATAATGTCAGTTTTACTGTAATGTTTTACTGCATTATGTAAACACAGGACCCCTCCCCCCCCAAAAAAAAAAAAAATATATATATTATATTATATAAATGATATATATATATATTTTTTTCCATTAATTTTATGGTAGATTGAAAGAAGCCATTACCAAGTACACCTGTTCCTGAAAAAAACAAGCCCTCACATGGCCCTGGAGATGGAAAAATGAAAGAGTTATAGGAAAAAACGAAAATGTGTTAAGGTCATTTTGGGCTCCCTCCTTAAGGGGTTATCCGGCAAAAATCTTTTTCTTTCAAATCAACTGGTGTCATAATGTTATATAGCTTTGTAAGGGTCCATTTACAAAGAAAGATTATCTGACAGATTATCTGCCAAAGATTTGAAGCCAAAGCCAGGAATGGATTTGAAAAGAGGAAAAATCTCAGTCTTTTCTTTATGACCTGATCTCTGTTTCTGGCTTTGGCTTCAAATCTTTGGCAGATAATCTTTCTGTGTAAATGGACCCTTATTTACTTCTATTTAAAATCTCAAGTCTTCCCATACTTGTTGTTTAATTGTCAGACACGGTGCTCTCTGCTGCCACCTCTGTCCATGTTAGGAAATGTCCAAAGCAGGAGAGGTTTTCTTTGGGGATTTGCTTCTGCTCTGGACTGTTCCTGTCTCAGACAGAGGTGGCAGCAGACAGCACTGTGTCAGAGTGAAAACAAAACATTTCCTGCAGGACATACAGCAGCTGATAAGTACTGGAAGACTTGAGATTTTTAAATAGAAGTAAATTACAAATCTATTTAATTTTCTGAAACCAGTTGATTAGAAAGAAAAATATTTTTGCTGGGTAGCCCCTGTTCTCTCAGGCAGGATTCCCCTAGTAGGCAGTTAACCCCCTCCCCCAGGCAGGAACCCCAGTCCCCCCCCCCCTATCCTTATCAAATAAAAAATAAACATCCAACTCAGCTGTCCTCCACTCCAGTGCTGGCAATGTCCTCTCCGATCCGCTATAGTCTGTGCCGGAGTGGGACAGATCCTCTGTTTCAGCCGCATGGGATGAGGGACATAATCAAGCACGTCCCTCAGAAGATGTGCGCCACCCTGGGAGACACTACAGAAAGACAGGAGGAGTCGGGACGCCAGAAAGAGGGAAAGCAAGCGGCACGTACGCTATAAACAGGTTGAAACACAAGACAAAAACATTCTACTGCTGAACATTGCTTCCAGGAAATTTTTCATTTGAGTACTGAAGCATTCGAAAAATTTTACTGTACTACCACAATATCTGGATGAGAAACAGCAACCTGAGCAAAAGAAAAGAACATGAAAGATTTGGTATAATATATGTCATGTATAACACCATCTCCTTTTTCATTTCACTCGGTATTTTGTTCAGAAATTTCTCATGTAAAACACCGGAATTTTAAGCGATGTTAAAAAATACAATAGTAGAAACAATCAAGGACGAGCTGATTGCCTATTGTTCGGCTTGGCAGTTTATTTTGCCTATTGTCTAAAACAAGTAGGATGCCAATGGCAAAAATAGACGTATACAAAAGAGTTTTTACATCGAAACAAAGAAAAATGGAGTGATATAGGGAGAAGCTATATTAAAACTCAGTTCAGAAGTTGGTAAAGTAATAACGTACCTTTGCCGAACCTGTTTGTATGATAGGTTTACTCAAATTGATCCCTATACGACAGACTATTTTGGGTTATATACCCACACAAAAAAGAAAAAAAAAAGGCTTAAAAAGATAAATGACGCAAAATGTAAAATTTTAATATGATTTATTAGAAACAATAGACCAAAACCAAAAACTGTACAGAAATAAGACTCTGGAGGGGGATCAGAATCCATCCCACCCTCTAAACAGGTACGCAAAGAGATATCATGCAATATTATGGTCTGTGATCCTCCTTCCCACCAAACAGGAAAATAAATTTAGGCTGGAAACACACACACAGGCTTTTTTTTTAGCAGTTTTTGTGCCAAAACCAGAAGAGGATCCAACAAAAAAGAGAGGTACAAGTCTTCTCTTTATATTGTCCTTTCCATTCAAATCCACATCTGGTTTTGACACAAAAACTGCAGTGGTAGTTTAAGAAAAAACAACAACAACAAAACTCTGGTGTGTGTGTGTGTCCAGTTGTAAGTTGTCAATCAGTACCAGGCCATTGCTAAAGTGAGTAAATAACAAGTTTAGCTAGTAGCACTCCTGCCTGTGTTTCCACATATTTGTGTCTCCGATTGTGATGGAACCCATGCCCCTATTTTTTACACAATAGTTGCGCAATGTTGGCAAAAATCTTTAAGCTCATAAAAACCTTACAGCTGAACTAGTAGGTGACTGAGTCATAAAACTCTATGGCAGAGCCCGGTGATAAACAACACTGGCAGTTTTATTAACAGATACAGAAACATTAAGATTTTTATCTGATCCCACTCTGGAGCAGGCAACATACAATTGTCCACGTGAGAAACAATTCTGTTCTGACAGTCGGTGCCGTTGTCTGAATGAATGAAATGAAAAGAATGACTAAATTTCTAACTGGGTGTTACCAGATGGGGATGTGTCCGTGCGTTTAATGAAGTTGACAGTGCCATCCAAGGCCTAAATCGCCTAGAAGACCAATATAAGTCATGGCATATCACTTGGTCTTTACTTACTTATCCCAGTGGTTGTACCCCTGTTGTCTGTAGAATCACTAGAGTTTCAAAAAGAGTAGGTAGGAGAAGTCCATTTAAAATGAAAAATAAGCAGAAGGCAGGGATGTGTGGGAATATATTAAAGAATGTATACTTACCAGTCCCCATGCCTCCACAGTGCCAGAAGTTTTCTGACTGCCACCGGGCTCCAATGTCTCCCGGGTTCTTAGTACATCATGACCTTGCGGGAAAGGCCTGCTCAGCCAGTCAGTGACTGCAACGTTGTCCCGACCCAGTACCTGACTGGCTGAGTGGGCTGTAACATTGCAGGAGCCAAAAATCCAGTAGGATTTGGGAGCAGTAAGGAGGCACGAGGATGGGTAAGTATGCAATTTTTTATTAATTTTTTTATTAATTTATAAAAAATTTTATTATGTTCCCACAACCCCTTGCCTTCTGCTGATTTTTCAGTTAGGTCGGATTCCTCCTTTAAATACGCTTTGTGAATAGTGTTATATAAGATCCTATTCACCACACTGTAACAGCCCCGGCCCTGACTAAATGTGGTCACAATGAAATATACATTATATTATATTTTTCTGCTAATACTTATGTCCTGTTATTAAAATACCCGGCCAGTCCTTGTATTTGGCTGCCTCTCTGATCGTCCCACTGTCAGTTACCTGACATGGCCTGTTTAACCTTGGGATAAATGAGGTTGCTTTTATGGATCAAAAAAAATAAAAAATTAATTGACAGCAACAGGTGGCGATAGAACATTTGGAAGAGATTTTTGTGCCGGGCGCAAAAAGGCAGAAAGACCTTGATTCTCCACAAAAGGTCTTCCGTTTCCACATCTTTGATTTGCTGACATATCTGCAGTTTTTCTTCTGGTTGAGCTCTGGCAGCAAAGAACATTTTACATTTTATATAATGAGGAGATTCAGCAATCAAAGCAATAGCTGTTAGACTTTCCTCTTACTCTCTGTGTTAAGCCGAGGACTCTCATTACCAGTTTAGTTACTAGATATAGGGACACTCACAGAAATACAGAAGTGTTTCCTATCCAGAAGACTGTGGTATAGTGGGATATACAGTATTTGAGAAATATTAAAAGCATCAATCTCAGCTGCATCAGTTCTTACGGCTTCAGTTGTGTAATGAAGACTTGCATTTATCTTTTTCTTGTTAAAGGGGAACTCCAGTTAAGAAAGATTTAACTCTGTTCAATCCCCACCCATAATCTAAGCTTAAGTGTAATAGGTTTCTATTAAATGAATTGGTTGGTTTGCCTGCAGCACATATTGACTCACACCCTGAAGATGCAGAAAATCCTCACTGCCTCATCCACTCTGTCTCCACTCCCCTCCCTTTTGAGACAGATCACATGATTTATCTCTCTTCTGTTGCCAGGCAAGCTGTAACTCCTTATCTGTAACCCCACCCAACACTGACATCATACAGTGATTACCTGTCCATGGGCGGGGAAACAACAGCCTCTCCTGAGTAGTATAGGGGAAAGGAGACACTGTTGATTCATCTCTCTTTCTCTAATTTCTCTATGTAGATGAATAGATAGATTATCCAAGAATGGTCTGCAGCAGTCCTTCGAAAACTGAAAAACGTGGTTTATTCCATCCAATGAAAAAATGGTGCAACACAGCAGATAATGTGCAAGGTTAAAATAGCTTTCTGAAGCAATTTTCAAGCATCAAGTAGTTTATCTATATAATGTTAAGATTCCAGAAAATGCCCTAGTAATCCTTGAAGATTTACAAATCACAGGGGCAAAGGTGGCAAATATAAAAAAAGAAGTCTATTGAGATGAGCGAGTACTAAAATGCTCATTACTCTAGTTGAGTATTTTCAAATGCTCAAGTAACAAACCCCATTAAAGTCAATGGGAAATTTGAGTAATCTTTTTAAGGAGCCTCCTATTCGGCAGAGGGGAAGGTGTCAGGTGCACCAGAAAACCTCTGAAAGTGATGGAAACATCACGGAAATGGAATGGGAACAGCAGGGGGAGTGTGCATGGATGCATCTTAGGATCCTATTGGACAAAACAATGTTTTGTATTTTTCAGATTAATGATAAATGATCGCAAACTAGCGCTTTTGTGAATGACCTTAAATTGATGACCATAATACAAGGAACAATAGTCATTAGTTACCAATCATTATTGCGATTGTTTGTCTACTCTATACTCCTGATTCCAGGGAACAAATGAATGATGTGTACATACACCGAACAGTTAGTGAACAATGATTTTATGACAAAAGATACAACCAACAACATATCAACGACTTCTCGTTGGTCATTTATTGACTGCAATGTACAGGTTATCGCTTAAATTTGAAAGATATAACTATTTTTTGCATGATAATTGCCCAGTGTAATATGGCCTTAAGACCCCCAGGCCACTGTATTAGCCAATAAACTATTAGTACCAGGTCAGTGGCCACAAAGCTACTCCCCCAGCACCTCCTGACATTACTCCTACAACACCAACTAGTTATACTTATGAACACCTACTGGCGTTACTCATAAAACACCTCCTGGCATAGCTTCTGCTATACACTAAAGACATGGCACTTACTATATGTCGGAATACCTTTTTATACTGATGTAAATCCGCCATGGGTGAGCCACTGTTTTCCATAAATCCTAATAAAACAGAAGGGGGTAGCCATGATCTAGACCCTTATCTGTTTGTTCGGTCTTGCATGCAGTATTGGAGCCAAGCGCAGGAGAGAACTGGGCGACGGACTATTACTAGCTGTATACGATTGTATTTCACTATTCTGTATAATACTGGTATAATGTATGGAACATGGCTCCTGAAAAGGACTGTTGGGTGTTTTTGTGTTAATTGCCTACCTAACTAACCAAGCTAAGCCCCACACCTGCTCTGCCCCTGCTCCAGCAGCTCTCCCTGTCACCAATAGACCACAAGTGAATCTAGCATCAGGTGACCTCAGTCTATATACACCCAGGTCACCTGATGCATCTGGCCTATCATTGCTATGCTTGCAGCAAACATGGCTGTGGTACAGCAGGATGTGCTAGCTCTTTCCCTGCATTTTTATTGGCTAATTAAAGCTGCTAAACATGTGACATACGCCAATATTGTTGTCTATTACCTTGAGCAATGATACATCTATGTGGCCCACCACTTCCACCATGTTGCGGTGTGGTGGTGGCACTACATAGATGAAACCTTCATGATATGGACAGGGGGAGCCCTGGAATGGATGAGTTCATCATGAGATGAGTTGCTTAATACCATTGACAATGCTATAAAATTTACGGCAAACTTTTCCAGTGAAATGAGACATTACTTAGATGATGAAATCATTAAGTGTCAGAATAAACTACTAACATTCATTGGAAAAGTAGTGACTGTAATAATGCATTACATCATAGTAGCTGTCATCCATCCCAGTGGATAAAGGCAGTACCGTACAGTCAGATGCTATGGGCTCCAAGGGTGATTGATAATAAATAAGATTTACGGAAAGCACTTGATAGAATAACTTTAGTCAACAGGGGTATTCCTCTAAATTATTATCAGAATATTGCTGTAAAGTGGAAGGGACAGATAGGCAGCAACTTCTTAACAAGCAGGAAACAACTAGACAGATTGATCGGGAACCCTTCACTTCAATCTACACACATTTTCTCCATGGATAGGAAAAATTCTCAATAAAAACTGGTATACCATAAAAAACTCATACCAAGACAGCTGACGTCCCTCTATTGTCGTATAGAAAAGGAAACAATCTTAAAGATAAACTTGTTCTGCCAGACATTAAAGATGTTGTCCTATCCAGAGGATAGGGGAAAAGTAGGAGGTTTCAGGGGGTCTGACCTCTGTACCCCCCGCTGATCTCCATATCGGGCCCCGTTGGCTCTATTCATTTCAATGGAGCCAACAAAAAGAGCCACGTACAGCACTCTTCCGACTCACTCGGCTCTTTCCTTCAGAATGAAACAGAGCCAGGGGGGCCTGAAACAGAGATCAGCGGGGGAAAGAGAGGTCGGACCTCCCTGTCCTGTGGGTAGAGGAAAAGTAATTTTTTCCTTGACAACCTCTTTAAATACCTACTGGAGATACATAATGATATTTCAGTACCCTGAGCTTAGGTTTTATCCAGGCGCAAGTCACGTTAATTGTAAACACATGATGAAAAATGCAAAATTAGTTCATCCTGCAACAAAAGTATCACATAAAAGTCATCATCACCTGACATGTAACTCCGACTGGGTGTTGTATGCCTTGTGGTGTCCCTGCAATAAAGTTTACATTGGTGAGACTACTTACAATTTAAAAACATATTAACAAACATCGTATTACTATTAGAGAGAAGAAGATGGATTTGACCGTTCCAAAACATTTTGCTGAGACAGAGCATGCAGAGGGCACCCCTAAAGGCGAAGTCCAGAGAAAAACTTTTTACCCCATTTGTGCAGTACACCCAATGTTATATACCATCTCAGTATACTCTAATCCTCAAATCAATGGCATTACTGTACTTTTCATACCCAAAGTGTTTTCTAGATTCTCGATTCTAAATGTATTTTTCTAGGTTCTTGATTTGTCACGACCCTTGGTCCGCTTATCAGCGCCATCTTGCGTCATGACGTTCCAGCTTCGCATCACAGGTCAGGGCGTCCTTGCTTCTGGGACAGCAACCCCCTTCGATCTCTCCACTTCGTCTACTGGCTGTCACTTTTCTCATGGGAGGGGGATCAGACCGGAGGCTTCACAAAGGGGGAAGGACAATAGACACAAGAGATGCCAGGATCTGTAGACACTGATCAGCGTAGCTCAGCGCCTAGAGCAGTAGCGCCAACAAGCTGCAATGTGAAAATGGGTTCTGTGCGTGTTGTACAACAGTGATTTGGGGGTCACAAGATGCCGGGACTCATTTACAAAACCCTTGTCACAAAGCACTTGACCAAGGTAAGGAAAAGGACAAGACAGTGAGTCCTAGCCACTAGAACCCACCTTTTGTCCCTACCTACTTGCTTCAACGGCCCTAAACAGCCGCGGACAACCACGATGATGGTCCCTGACCTACACCAAACGAAACAAACACAATAAAGAAGAGTCTTCGGTCCGGGTCGACAACGGCGGTCAGCGGGGTACAAAAACGTAAGGCAGAAGGAGAATTGGTGACAGACAAATAGGTCAGGGCAGGCAGCAGACAGAGCAGGTCGGAAGATAAAGCAATAGGTCAGGCAACAGAAGTAATAGAACCGGGAGAGGTGAAGCGCTTAGGCTAGGTTCACACTGCGTTTTCAGCATCCGTTTAACGGATCCGTTTTTTTTTAACGTCCAGAAAAATAGGGTCAGCAACGTTTTTTGGTCCGTTTTGGTCCGCCAAAAAAAACGGATCCGTTTTTTAAATAATGGAAGTCAATGGAAAAACGGATGCACACAAATGAATCCGTTTTTTGCAATCTGTTTTTCATGCGTTTTTTGCAAAAAAACTGATGCGTTAAACGGATGCTGAAAACGCAATGTGAACCTAGCCTTAGCTGAGTAACACTCAATAGCCAGCAGGGAAATGAGGAGGCTGCTGCTATTTACCTAGCATCAGGGACTGGGTCCGACAGCTGATTGTATCAGCCCTGATCTCAGCACCCAGCTCAGCTGGACAGGTCTTTAGAAGAACTAATGGTGCGTTTACACAAAGAGATTTATCTGGCAGATCTTTGAAGCCAAATCCAGGAACAGACTATAAATAGAGAACAAGTCATAAAGGAAAGACTGAGATTTATCCTCTTTTCAAATCCATTCCTGGCTTTGGCTTTAAAAATCTGTCAGATAAATCTCTCTGTGTAAACACACCATAACCCCCGCACAGCCAGAGTGTAACAGGAAATGCAAGTGTGGCTGGGAATCTAAGACAGCATTCAGACAGAACTGCAAACAAACCAGAGGCTCAGCACTTCCTTGGCCACTCGTACGCCTCCTGGCCGCCATCTTTGGATAAACAAGATCCACCTTAACCATCAGTGTCTTAATGTGGTTACTCTGTGCACATTATAAACTTTATAACTTGTCAACCGGAACAGACAGTCAATATGATAGCACTCTTGAGGTGCATTCATTTCATTTGGCATGCAACGTGGGGCCAAATAAAATGGATGCACCTCAAGAGTCGGTCTATTGTACCAATGACCATCAGGCTTTCTGTACATCATATTTCTATAGAATGTTTAAAGCAGCTCTACATATAGGCCTGGGTAAAAAATTAAATAAAGAAAAAAATTACAAATAGAAAATCAGTGTATCTGAATCAGTAAGAACATCTACATGCTACATTCTCTTTAAAGTGATTTATATGTAAAATACGCTGTAAGGCTAGGTTCACACTATGCACCGATATATGACCCAACATATGAAGGTCCATATGCATATATAATACACCAAACCACCTATTTATGTTAAATTGCAGAGACTACATCTCCACGCTGAAGGAAAGTCTGACATTGAGACATTATCTGGTTTCTGCATCGTTGAGTCACTGACCAGCTAGTGATGTAAGGGCGCAGGATTTCTGCTCAGCAACAATTGTCCTCTGTAACCTCTAAGCAAACTTCTTATCATTTCAGCAGATCTTAAGTGAGCTAACTTTGGAATTACTCCAATATGAATCCTGCTAATGAGATACTTGTGTCAGCTTCTTTATATAGTGCATGACATCATGGATCTACCAATGCTCACACATGTTGGCAAGAGTTTATGCATGCACCGGTGATGTTTTATGAAGGAACTAGTGATGAGCGAATAGTGAAATATTCGATATTCGTTCGAATATCTCCCCGATATTCGATCCCATTAAAGTCTATGGGAACAAGTATTTGTTTATTGAAAAACATCTACTCGACCACTTGGAGGATAAAACTTGGAGGAGAAGTAGGGGGATTTTAACGCTTATCGAATATTCGGCGAACTATTCGATAATATTCAATAGATCGAATACCTTACTATTCGAATATCTATTCAATCGAACAGTATTCGCTCAACACTAGAAGGAACTCATTGAGGAGATGTCTACCCTGCATTGTGATTAAAATAAGACACTGAAGTTAATAAGGGAAAAAAAATAATAATAATAATAAAAAAATAATAATAATAATTCCATGGATTGGAATTGAAGGCCATTTGCCTTCATGTAATGTGTTTTTGATCTTGTATTATTCCTGTTTGTTACACCTATCGCTTATATAGTGCTCTGGAATTAAGGGCGCTTTATAAATACATAATAACAATAATAAATAATAATAATAATAATTCATGAAAAAAATACCTTGCAACTGGCACAGCCTTATAGGAGTACAGCATTGGCAGGCGTGCAGCCCTTTTTTATGCCCCCAGCTGTCATGGTAACTATCATCAGTCATGATCAAAGTTGCGGGGAGTCCTATCCCCATATCCTACTACAAGCCATAGCAGCTAAAGGGTTAAACTACTGAGGTCAGAGTAGTGATAAGCGAACATGTTCGTAAATGTTTGTATGTTCATATGAACCTAACGCTAATTGTCCGTGTTTGCCGATCACAAACAATTTGTTCGATGATCGGATCGGAAGCGTAGACCGAGACGTACGCTTCTACTGTACGTTTGTCATTTGTTCACGAATGTTCGGCGAACACGAACCGATCACGATATTTTTTTTACGTTTGTGTTCAGGATACAAACCGAAAATTGGGATGTTTGCTCATCACTAGGTCAGAGTTGTTTCCCATCTTGATAGTTGCAGCAGGTTCCCAGCTGGGGCAGCGTATGGGCAAAGTGACTTCACTTGATCGTTCCCGAGCTTGTCTTGGTCTAAACTATATTCCCTTGGCTAGTAACTCGAGCAGAACTTTGGATAGATTGTTCGGGGGTTAAATTATGAGGTTCGGCCTCCCATATATTGGTTTTGAGCGTGATGATATCAAGGGGAGGCCTTAGGTCCTGTTTAGGACTGAGGAAGATTCCTACCCAAGAGTGCAGGTGCAGTTAGGTTGGGATGTTCTAGGGCCAGAGGTGGTTGTTCAATCCCTCAGAAAGGTGGTTTCTGTTACTAAAATTTTTTTTTTTTTTAAATTTTGTTAAAAGGTACTCGAGAGACAAGTTCTACTAAGATGAAAAGTGTTAAACTTTTGTTATTTCAGAAACATACAAGCAACAGCTCCATCTAGTGCAAATTATGTGGCCATGAAATTTCTGCCTCATTTATAAATTGGAAATATTAGAATTGCTGTGCCAAGAATTCTGTGAGAAGAAATTGTACAGGTCTCCTTATTGTAGAAGAGTTCTTCAGTCCTCTCCGACCTGCTTAATGCAAATGGAGATGGAAGCTACACAGGTCACCAGGGAATACCGAGAGCTATTGGCTGGATCTGAGCTGCAACTCCAGGTGCCGGCCGGGTGGAGCATCCAGGGACTTTGACCGCCACATGCAAGATCGGCCTAAATTAAGGAAAGGATCAGTGGATCAGTTTATCGATGATCTTAAATGACTGCACCACACTGTTACTGTTAATATTACTAATCCCACTTGACAAAAGTTTCTCTTCCAAGGCCATGGACTAGTTGAAAAATGCAATTTTTCATCAAGACAGAAGACACAAAGGCTAGTGAGGTAACTAATCTCTGGACATGTTATCATCAACTTTAAACATCAAACCCATGACCCAGGAAAAACACCACCATGGCTCACACAATAGAGCACATTCTATATGTGTGGATATGCCCAGGGCCGCCATCAGGGCAGTATTGGCGGTACAGCTGTCAGGGGCCCGAGGCAAAACTGGAATCAGGGGGGCCCGGCCATCCAGCCTCCCTGCATAGAGACTCCTGCTAGCTGTACCGCACACTGCAGCTCCCTGTCAGCCTGCTCACTGTCTCTATACAGTAATCGTACTATAAAGAGACAGGAAAGAAGGGTGACAGGGAGGTGTAGAAACAAGCAGGGCCCCCTCCTCACTCCCCCGGCCCCCTCCCCCACACACTCACTACTTTCTCTGCTAGCTTCCTGCTCTCTATGATGCCGGGACAGAAGAGGGGGAGGGGCCCGGAGCGGCTGTGAGGAGAAGAGCTGAAGCTGAGACCCACGCGGACCCCCTGTAGCTTCCCTGCTGAGTAAGTATAGTGTGTGTGTGTGTGTGTGTGTGTGTGTGTATGTCAGTAGTATGGATCATGGATGTAAATATGTATTGTGCATAAGTGCATAAATCTGTGTTAAGTGTGACTGTAGTGTATACAGCATGTGTTGGGTGTGTATGATGGGTGTATGATATACATGTGTGTGTGTGTTGTGTGTTGTGTGTGTATGATGGATGGATGATATACATGTGTATGTGTGTTGTGTGTGTATGATGGATGGATGATATACATGTGTATGTGTGTTGTGTGTGTATGATGGATGGATGATATACATGTGTATGTGTGTTGTGTGTGTATGATGGATGGATGATATACATGTGTATACACAAACAGGAGCAAAGTGCAAAGAATGCATATTCAAGCAAATTCAGCAAAAACATGTATAGCTTTATTATACATACAGAAAACTCACTATAAGTCTGATACTTGGTTCCATAACAAACAAAAGAACCCAATGACCAAAGTCCGCATCCAGGATCCTTTTACAGTGTGCATGCCGCTGTCACAAGTGACAGCGGCATCTAACCGCTCCTGAGCAGCTTCATATGCAGCAAGGGTCTGCTGCATATGAAGCGTCCACCACTGCTGATGACTGTGGCCCGCGATCATTTAACCATTGCGGTCCCGTCCCCTATCATCTCCCTCTTGGATCTGCCGCTGCAGCCAGCGATCGCTCGCACCCCAGGTCCACTCCCATCCTCCCCTGGAACCGTCACAGTAGCCAGCTGTCCCTCGCACCCCCAGGAGGTATGCTTAGAGTTTTTGTGCACAAGGAGGTATGCTTTATTAAGTATTGAATTGGTATCAAGTAAGGATGGTCCGAACCTGCCGAGGTTCGGGATCGTACAAACCTGAACTCTCGGCTTCTGATTCCCGCTGTCTGGCTGCTCCGTGGAGAGGGCGGATACAGCGGGAGGAGCGCCTGGAAAACTGGGATACAGCCTATAGCTATGGCTGTATCCCAGTTTTCTAGGGGGTCCTCCGGCTGTATCCACCCGCTGCACGGAGCAGCCAGACAGCGGGAATCAGAAGCCGAGAGTTCAGGTTTGTACGATCCCGAACCTCGCCAGGTTCGGACCATCCCGAGTATCAAGCATCGAAATATAAAAGATGGTGTCGGTATGAAACGCAAAATTCTGGTGATATCCCTACCTGCTACATATAATTGTGCCATGAATGGTTTATTCACTATATTTTATATTCTCATATGCACCATATTCTGGTCTGATGTATCATTATTATTGCCCTTGGACATGCTCTGAGTCTGATACATGCATATACAGTTTAAAGAGCACCATCTTTTTTTGGGGCATTGACCAATTCCCCGATATTGGGGGAATATACGGATGACACGTTTAGAAGCATTGGGGGAGATTTATCAAACATGGTGTAAAGTGAAACTGGCCCTGTTGCCCCTAGCAACCAATCAGATTCCACCTTTCATTTTCCAAAGAGTCTGTGAGGAATGAAAGGTGGAATCTGATTGGTTGCCGGGGGCGACTGAGACAGTCTCACTTTACACCATGTTTGATAAATCTCCCCCATGGTGCTTGTACACTGACCGCACACAGGTTTATAGAATCATTGTAAATTATTATTGCGGTACTGTGTAAATAATGGACTCAATTTAGTTTATGACTTAGTGAGACGATACGTGTGGAGTCTCATCCACTCATGGCAATGTAACTCCATTTACTTGTCCTGCAGATGCATGAGTCACATGGTAACTGGCAGTCTCTGATATCTGGTCAGTGTAGGGACCTCTATCATTGTTTGTGACAGTGTCAGGTGGGTCTGTGGTACTGTGCCCACCCTGCTCTTGAACTATGGCTAGAGCAGTGGTCTAAGAGCTGGGCGGGTGTGAACAGTGTCATAGATCCGCCTCATTCCTAGTCACCTAGAAAATGCAATGCAGGTAACTGGAAACTGGCAGCTCTAATATGTGCATATCCGTACTTATATAATAGGGCTTGTGCATGGAAATTGGCTGGTGTGAGACATATCCGAAAAAAACAATCTTCCAGTGGCATCTGCCTCTGCACACCGCTCCGGAGACGTCAGTCAAAGATATGTCTCAGATTCTTTTGTTAATGGGGGGCCCAGACACTTCAGCTGTATGGGGCCCTGAAATTCCTGATGGCTGCCCTGGATATGCCATAAGTGTCCCTGATGTCCATACTTCTTTCTTAGTATGAAAATAATATGATTGATTATTCCAATAATTTGGGGGGAAATTGAAGGAGTTTTCCTATTATTATTAGTAAGAACATAGAGCTATAAAATGCCGTCCCTTGTTGATCAGTGGAGATGTGGCGGCTGGGCCCCTAGAACCCTCAGTATGAAGTGGCTGCAGCTCAAATGTATGGCATATACCTCAAATTTGTCAAAATATAAAGTACATCCTAGCGGGTTTGGCATGGCATGGTTACTTCTCCCCAGCAGTAACAAAATAATTGTTACATAGATCGGTACACTCAGACCCGGATCCATCAAGACTTTTGACATGTCTCTGTGACATGTCAAATTTTACAAACAACAGGTACACTTTAACCTTTTACAAACAACAGGTACACATTAACCTTAAAACTGGGATACAGCCTATGGCTATGGCTGTATCCCAGTTTTCCAGGCGGTCCTTCCGCTGTATCCACCCTCTTCACGGAGCGACCAGACAGCGGGAATCATTGCCGAGAGTTCGGGTTCGTACGAACCCGAACCTCGGCAGGTTCGGACCATCCCTAATGCCAAGGATGAAATCTGTGGACCGAGATTGCATGTGGGTCTGCGATGTCATCATCATCGTACTTGTCTTCACCTAAGCTGTCATCCTCCATAGGCATGCAGTACGATCCCATACGGCTGCCAGAAGCTGCCCCTGCCTGGTTTCCTGACTGCTCTGGTGTGTCTCAACTCTGGAAGTCTCAATGCTTTCTTGCAATTCTTATCTATCTGGAGATTCTTCAAAAAAATGCTCCAAATCCAGTGTCTCAGAGTCTATGGAAAGTGCTAGGCTTGCTGACAGCGCTGCCGATCTCAATCTGGTGGGGACAGGTAGTACTGTCTATCATTTGGGGTATAAAAGAGGGGTACATGCTTCACTTCCGCACCTCCTGAGGAAGCCGGTGGGGCGAAACGTACGTCGAGGTCTGAGGTGGAGTTCCGCTGTATACATTAAGGGCAGCATTTTCATCTATTTGGAGCTTACATGCTCCTATTATTATACTCTGCAGTTTATGGGCATGTATATTTTGATGAGGGCTTGCGAGTATCTGGTGGCAATAGTATATACATATATGTATATTATATACTGATGATAGATTTCATGTAATATGTGTGTGTTGCCTCTATATATCTATATGTTTACAACAAGGTTCTTTATAATATTTGCTATATATTTTTTGTGAATTCATTGTTGCTTGTATACCATATTTCATTATGGCACCTTATATTGATAAAGTTGCTTCTGCTAACATTTTTTTAAGATTATTTATTTATTATCATTCTTATTTTGTATTTCTTTTGGGGGAGCTGTAGGTGTTCATTAATATTTTCTTTTCCCCTCATACGGGATTTATTTGATTGGGGTTTTCCTGAATTGTAGGTGCACTTTACTATATTTACAGATAGTTCTACATTTCTAGACGCTTTTATAAACCTTTCTAGTGTTTCGCACATATTAGCTGATTGCTTTGCTATCTGTGCACTGCATCAGACATACAGTATATCTGGGCATTTTAGAAAGAAAAAAACTATATTCCTATGAAAATTACTGTAGACTTCTATAGAATGTGTAAAAATAAAATAAAAGAAGCAAAAATAGCAACAGAAAGAAGGATAGCCACAGAAAGTAAAACAAATCCCAAAATGTTCTTCACCTATATAAACAACAAAAGACTTAAAACCGAAAATGTTGGTCCCCTCAAAAATAATCTGGGTGTAATGGTGAAGGGGGAAGAGGAAAAAGCCAATCTACTAAATACATTCTTCTCTACTGTATTCACAGAGGAGAATCCCATAACAGATGCCATGACTAGGGATAATGTAAATCCTCCCATAAATCTCACCTGCCTAACACAACAAGAAGTGGGGAGACGCCTTAAAAACATTAAAATCCATAAGTCACCATGAGTTTTGCAAGAATTAAATACTGTGTTAGACAGACCGATATTCCTAATATTTAAAGATTCTATAACGACAGGGATTGTTCCACAGGACTGGCGCATAGCTAATGTGGTACCAATATTCAAAAAAGGGTTAAAGAGGGATCCTGGAAACTACAGGCCTGTAAGTCTAACATCTATAGTAGGTAAAGTATTTGAGGGGTTTGTAACAGATGCTATACTGGAGTATCTTAATGAAAATGATCTTATGGCGCTGCACCAGCATGAATTTATGAGGGATCGGTCCTGTCAGACTAATCTGATCGGCTTCTATGAAGAGGTGAGTTATAGACCTGACCTGGGGGAGGCTGTGGATGTTGTGTATCTGGACTTTTCAAAGGCATTTGATACTTTGCCGCATGAAAGGTTCTACAAAATGAGGATGCTGGGACTCTGGGAAAATGTATGCAAATGGGTAAGTAACTGGTTGTGTAATAGAAAACAGAGGGTGGTCATTGATGGAACATATTCAGATTGGGTTTCAGTTACTAGTGGGGTACCACAGGGGTCAGTGTTGGGTCCACTTCTTTTTAATATTTTTATTAATGATCTTGTAGAGGGGCTACAGAGTAGAATCTCCATTTTTGCAGATGATACTAAACTGGGTAGAGTAATCAGCACAGAGGAGGATAATATCATATTACAGAGGGATTTGGAGAAGCTAGAGGCTTGGGCAGGAAAATGGCAAATGAAGTTTAATGTGGATAAATGTAAGGTTATGCATTTGGGCCGTAAAAATAATAAGTACAGTTATGTGCTAAATAATAAAACACTGGGTGAAACTACTTCCGGAAAGGGGAGTATTGGTGGACTGTAAACTCAACTTTAGTGATCAGTGCCAGGCAGCAGCTGCCAAGGCTAATAAAATAATGGGATGCATCAAAAGAGGTATAGATGCTAAAGATGAGAACATAGTTTTGCCTCTTTAGAAATCACTGGTCAGACCACATATGGAATACTGTGTACAGTTTTGGGCACCGGTATATAAGAAGGACACAGCTGAACTGGAGCGGGTGCAGAGGGCAACTAAGGTCATTAAGGGAATGGGTGGGTTACAGTACCAGGACAGGTTATCAAGCTTGGGGTTATTTACGCTAGAAAAAAGACGTCTTAGGGGCGATCTGATCACAATGTACAAATATATGAATGGACAGTACAGAGATCTTTGTAGTGGTCTTTTTACTCCTAGGTCTGTAACCAGGACAAGGGGGCATCCTCTACGTCTAGAGGAAAGAAGATTTCATCATCAGCATCGACGCAGGTTCTTAACTGTACGAGCGGTAAGACTGTGGAACTCTCTGCCACATGAGGTTGTCATGGCTGATTCATTAAATAAGTTCAAGGGAGGTCTGGATGCTTTTCTTGAACAATATAATATTACAACTTTTGGGCATTAGATTTCTGGTGATACGTTGATCCAGGGGTTGTTCTGGTTGCCATTGGAGTCGGGAGGGAGTTTTCTCTCTGTGATGGGGCAATTGTTGTCTGCCTCATAGGGGTTTTTGCCTTCCCCCTGGATCAACACGTTGGAAGTTCCCTGGGTTGAACCTGATGGACTCTTGTCTTCTTTCAACCTTATTTACTATGTTACTATGTTACCTGCAAAAATTGACACCTAGTGCCTGGTTAATAACAGAAAAGCGGAGGAAGCGGAAGCAAAATGACGTTGGAGTGAGGTGGGAGTCTAGCGGACTGGGACCTTGCACATACTTTGGTAACACCTTTGGCATGTGTATACATATATTCTGTATGATTACTCTGTTTAGCATACTGGAGCATTATGGTACACCCTTGCACTTTATTGGTTACTTATCATGCGTTTATGCTGAATGAGCTGACTATGTGGATTATATATATATATATAATATATATAATATATATATATATATATATATATATATATATATATATATATATACACACATGTACTTTGAAAAGATTATCATGTTTCTTTTGTCCCAGTAGTGGGGTATCCCACCTCCCAGGTCATGTTTTTTATGTTTTTTTTCTTTTGTGATTGATTTTATAAAGTTTTGTATAAATTTCTGAGTTTCTGAGTGACGCATGATGATTACTCTGGACACACAGTACTCTATAGGTGTTTTCCATTTTAGAAATAGGCTGCTAGTTCTAGTGTATTCCTGTGACACGCCTGAAACACAGACTCCTCTATATTCTGTCTGTGTCTCAGTCATGTTCAGCATCTCATAGAAGCCCTGAGTAACACAAAAGGCGGAATGCTGGGAGCCTGGGAGCGTCCTCATTGTTTCCAGTATGTAAAAGAACATATGGTGACTAAAGGCATTGACAGAGGCCTAAATTATTTATTTAAAGCGTACCTGTCACAATTTTTTTTTCAAGACATTAACAGAGGTTGTGATCACAAGCAGTTCTGCAATGTAATAGCTTTCTATGTTTACTATGTTTAAATCATTGTCATACTTATGGCCAAACTGTGCTCCATGCTCCTTCAGTGCTGGTATTTGGTCTTTTCTGTTCACAAAGAAACAGACCGAACACAGAAGGTCCCTGTGCTTTGCTGCTCACACAAGAAAAGACACCTGTTCATCACGCAAGTTGTATATCAGCTGAGGGCAATTAACTATTAGCTGAGGCTAATTATATTATTATTATTATTATTATTATTATTATTATTACTATTATTAATAAGAATTATATTATCAACTCTGCAGCTTACCAAGAGACAATGCCCCATATTACGGAACAATTCAGTCAGCACAATTTCACTGTGTGGTTACAGAGATTTTGGTGCTGTGTTACAGGAGAGCTGACCATGCAATGCGAGCACCCCCAAGATTCTCTACTACTGAATGTGGACGTGCAGCAGCTGCACACAAGCGCAGTGAAGATAGACAACTAGTGTTGAAAAACATAGAAAACACAGGATCCTGATGTTGTGTCCTTCCACTGGTGTTTTTATCTCTCCTGTGCATCTGTCAAAAAGCCCTTTCTCTCAGGTTTATTTGCTTATGAGGTATTCTGAAGTTTCACCACTAGGTGCTGTTGTTTTCTATGTCCTTATGTGTATGCACGTCCAAGGTCGGTATTGGGTTAGTGTTTTATGTGTGCCATGTGTTTATAACTGACCAATAGGAGGTGCTCTTTTCTTCTAACCTATTATCTTTCTCTTTTCTAATGCAAACACTTATCCCCACCTCTCACAGGCAGGTGTGCGGAGGCCCCTGTGGGAGGAGTTTCACTGGTGGGGGAGGTACAAGGGAGTTCAATTCAGATTCTCAGAGAGGAAGGACACAGTAGCCACAGCTCCTGCTGTAGGTAATCCAGGGCCTGGCTTTTGCCAGGACCCCTGTCCGGGGCAACGAGTTCAGTTACCTAAGTCTAGTCACCTAAGTGTATACATGCAGCAAGAGACCAACAGTTTTTTCACCACTACTTTATCTCTAAAGGGAGTGGTAACCAAGGAACACCCTAAACCACGCCAGGAACAGAGCATGGCAGTGTCCTGACAACAGAGGAGCTAGCCTTGATAGGACAAAGCTACCGCAAAGAAGGTCTACGTATCCTATTGCGCAGTGCAGGTAACTGGGACCCCTTGGACGCCTAGCTACACCCAGATAACCACCGCTGGGGCTTGTACTACCCTATTGGGAAGGGTTCGACAATACCAGGGGGCAGAAGGTGGTCAGACCAAAGTCTATACACAAGTAAAAGTAAGTCTTCACTACAAATATATCTTCAGGTTCTGGCAGAGTAAATTGCTACACTGGGTTGGGGCTCCTCTGGCAAACTCCTCTCTTCTCTTACTTCTTCTCAAGCACCTTCCTTCAGCACAAAGGTCAAGCACTAAAGTCTGTGTAAAGATTTATCTATTCGGTGAAACGTATACTGTTATATTGCAAAGTCTGACAGTAAAACTGTTATATTTTTTATACTACCGGGACTCTGTCATCTTCTATCTGCACCAGCACCCATACACACAGCACCACACACCTTGGGTAATTTTTCCCCTTTCTGTGGCTGGTGGTACCAACAGTCCAGGTGGGTCAGTTGCCACTGAGGACTGCCATGACAAGAGCCCAAGGGATCCGCAACAACCTGGCAGGTTACTGACCATTTGGGGAATACAGCCAGCCATACTACAAAAAGCAGGTACCAACATCACACCTGTATACTGGACTAGCACTAGCGTCACGACACTAACACCTTCGGCCCAGCTGACACAACCACCAGTAGTAACATCACCTGGTGGCACCCACCACACTGAGAAAACTGTAGGGTTATAGTTGTGAACACTCAGTGTGGTAAAGATAAAGCAGTAATATTTACCTTTGTGCTGATAATTAGAGATGAGCAAGTACTAAAATGCTGGAATTCTTGTTACTCGATTTTCCGATGTTTGATCCAGTGCTCGATTCGAGTAATAAACCCTATTAAAGTCAATGGGAGACTTGAGCATGTTTTCAGGGGCCTCCTATTTGGCGGAGGGGAATGTGTCTGGTGCACCTAAAAACCTCAGAAAGTGATAGAAACACCACAAAATGAAATGGGAACAGCAGGGGGAGCATGTATGGATGCCTTAAAATTTCTTCTCAGTAATGATGAAAAATTCAGTCTTCCTAAGAGGCCTTTGAATTTGAATGAGCACACAGCTAAACCATCAAGTTAAGAATGTGGCCCAGGCATGGCAAATGTGGGAGGTGGATAAGGGGTTGATGTTTGAGACGCTTAATAAGTGCAAAAAAGTCTGGTGTGACTCTTGTGGGCAGGAACCTGGTGTGACCCTATGAAAAATGTATTTAAAATTAGAAATGTAATTTTATTAGAATTATAAATTGAATTTAAAATTGAAATTCAACATTGGTGGGAGGATGACACCTGATGACATTATTGTTAAAAGGCCATGGAATTTGGTGTTGGCCCCTGTAAAAATTGTGGTCAAGAGCTTTGTTGTAACCCCTGTAAAAATTTCTCTTTGTGGCATGCTGCTTTGCACTGGTGAAGTCTAAGAGGTAGAGAAGTCTGGTAAAATCCATGTCTATATTCATCCTGTTAAGTGTCTGCCAGTCAACATTCTTAGTAGACAGTCAAGTATGCTTATCGGTGATGATACCCCCCGCAGTGCAGAGCAGCACCTCCAAGGGATACAGTGGCAGTTTATGCCATGTGTCCAGCTTTTACACCCAATAGTTGAATGGCGCAGAGTGATCTGGCAGGATTATGGTGCAGTCCACTACATACTCCCCCACTGTCTTCCAGAACCTGTCCCTCCTTGACATCCTAGGATGCTTATTGGGGGATTTATCCTGGTTGGGTGTCATAAACATGTTCCACATCTTGGATAGTGTTCCTCTTTAATGCTAAATTGTCCCTTCATCTCCCATCCTCGGCCCAGGCAACCAAGTCCTCTGTTGGTAGCATTGTCGGATGGGAAGGCTTTAAACTATTTCTCCACCAAGCTCTGGGGTATCGAGAGCTGAATGCTGGGATGGGAAACCCTGTTGGACGATGCGGATGACCCTATAGACAAATTGCTTGTTTCATGGGCGTGAGGTGCACTTGACTGTGTCCTAGGAGGGGGTTAAGACAGCACTGCCAGCACCTAAAACAGGGAAAGATACTGTGGTATCACACACAAGTGTTGGTTGTGGACCACAACCTTGGTCCCACCTAGTCGGGTGCTTTGCTGACATGTGCCAGATCATGCTGGTGGTGGTCAACTTGTTAGTGGTGGCGCCTCTGCTTATCTTTGCCTAGCACGGCATAAGACAATGCACCTTGGAGCTTTCTTTAAAAAAGTGCCACACCAATGAAGACCGACCCCTCCCCACATTAACAGTTTTGGGACCACTTGTTTTAGAACTCCTTCTCCCTCTGGCCACCCCACTGCTTCTTAAGTCTGTGGTGGTGATGCATTTTCTTCCCCCTCTGAACTGCTGTGTCTAGTCATCTCGCTAGCGACTCATGTGGGGTCAGTGACCTCATCATTTAACCCCTCCTCTTCTAGATCCTCACCCAATTTGTCCGCCTTACTTTTTGGTCTAAAAACCACCTTATTGATCAACTACTGTGTCTCATCATCACTGGAGCCCTCCTCACCCTGACTCAGAGGAAGGTCAAGGGTTTGGGTATAAGGGCACACAATCTCCTGCAAAGATTCTGGAAGTATTGCCTCCGAATCAGGAAAAAGAACTGAGAACAGTTGACTGGCTCAGCTGGGAACAAGGGGGATCAGCAGTAGCCTGTGTCTCACCACGCCCACGTCCTCGTCAGTGTCCCTTCCCACTAGTCTTGCCCATGTTTTCTGTTGTGGTGTCCCTTTGTTAGTGTTCTATGCACCTGTCAATAAGCTTTTTCTCAGGTTAAGTGGTGGATGAGGTATTTGCAATTTCCCCACTAGGTGTCAGTGTTTCTTTTACTTATATGTATTCTATTGCACAGCTGTGGAAGGTCATGGGTTAATGTTGTTGTGTACCATGAGTTTTATGCTGACCAATAGGAGGTGCTCTCTCTCCCAACCTATCCTGGCTCTCTACACACTCACCCCCTGTAGGAGGAGTTAGCTCCATGTGGGTGGAAGTACACAGTTCAGTTCAGTTG
Source organism: Dendropsophus ebraccatus (assembly GCF_027789765.1). NCBI lineage: Eukaryota > Metazoa > Chordata > Amphibia > Anura > Hylidae > Dendropsophus > Dendropsophus ebraccatus. The sequence goes on from NC_091458.1 coordinate 146,643,762, forward strand.
ACTCTAATCACGAGAGTGAGCTGATGAAGTTGAAGACCAATGCTTCTTCTATAACTACCACTACGTTCACTATGGAGTGCTAAGCACACAACAGGGAGAGTAGTCACCAAGCAACACCCTGACCTACGCCAGCAACACGTCTAAACAGAGCAGGGCAGTATCCTGAACAAGATGGGAACTAGCCTAAGTAGGACAAAGCAACCGGTATAAAGGTCTACGTATCCTACTGCGCAGCGCAGGTAACCAGGACAACTTAGATGACTTGGACACCTAGCTTCACCCAGATAAGCACAGCTGGAGCTCGTATTACCCTACTGGGACAGGTTATACGCTACCAGAGGGCAGAAGGCGGTAAGACAGTGTCTATATGTGAGTACGAGTATCACTTCACTCAATGACTATAACATGCACAGTCCTTTTCCTGATCCAATTTCTGGTTTAGGGACATTATTGACTCATTTTATACTTATGTTAAAGTTATATACAATTTATGAGCGAATTTAAGGTAGACTGCTACCACCACAGAAGAAACAGTAGTCTCCAACTCTTATAAGATGTTAATGCTTTATTTTTTTCCTTGATTAGAAGGCCGACATGTTTCAGGCAACTTGCTCTTAATCATGGCTCTGTCCATTTAAATTAGCATGACAATCATGTGTATCAGGAGTAATAGGCTCCACAGGAAAAGATGTATCATATCGTCATTTCCCCCAGGAATAAACCAAGAGGTATGCCTTCTACACACTCATGTGTCCACCACAGATGGTGAGGCCCCTGCATCCTATTGGTCAGTCTGGTGAGATCCAGGCATCACTTTGCTCTGTTGGCTTCAAGTTCAAAAAGTTTGAGAAGCATTGGTGTAAGGGTTCGTTTTTGTATCTAATTCAACTTTCTGTCTGCCTGCTGGAGAAAATGTTTTGTCACCTCCCTGCCTCTGGGCCTATCAAAGCCCTGTCAAAGATCTCCCTCCAGTTCTGTCCAATCCTGTGTCAAGCTACTTCAGGTTCTTCTTCACCAGTAGGAAGCCACCTAGAAGTTTATAAATTAGTATAGAGAGGACCATGTGCTCAGTTAGTTAGTTCTCAGTTTAGTTTGGTTGTACATAGGGCCTGGCCATCCAGACAGTGCCTGATGCTGCGTCTCAGGAGTTCTTGCTGATTATCTTCTGTTCCTGTGTCCTTGTCTATTCAGCTATGGCTGGCTAAACCACACAGGGTACAACTGCGACCAATGAGGAACCAATCCAGTCCACTCTGAGGGGGGTTATTCAAGTCTTCCAAGCTTCATGCTCTGCAATGAGCTTTTGTCGCTAGACAGCAGTTGGAGAAGTGCTTCTCACCTGTGTGCCCTGCTGCATCTTGCCCAGTTTTAATTTTAAGGCCAAAGGTGAGCTCCATCTAGTGAATCGCCTGGGCTTTGTACTGCTGGAATGTGCTGCTCTGTGTTCGATTCCAGCTTTGACGGACGTTCTCTCTTTTATACCTTGAGGATTGGTTATCTTTAACCCCTTAAGGACAGGGCCAATTTCCATTTTTGCGCTTTCGTGTTTTCCTCCTTGTATTTAAAAGGCCATAGCGCTTTCATTTTTTCACCTAGAGACCCACATCAGCCCTTATTTTTTGCGCCACTAATTGTACTTTGCAATGACAGGCTTAATTTTTGCACAAAGTACGTTGCGAAACCAGAAAAAAATTAAATGTTTGGTGAAATTGAAAAAAAAAAAAACCCCTCACCATTTTATTTATTTGGGGAGGTTTAGTGTTTACACCGTTCGCTCTAGGGTGAAATTGACTTGTTATACACATTCCTCAAGTTAGTACGATTACAACGAGTTTGGTGACCAAAAATGCGCAATTTTGCACTTTGAAATTTTTTGCTCTTACGCCGTTTACTGTGCGGGATCAGGAATTAAATTATTAATAGTTCGGGTGATTACGCACACGGCGATACCAAATATGTCTATTTATTTATTTATTTTTATTTGTAAAATGGAGAAAGAGGGGTGATTCAGACTTTTATTACAGGAGTGGATTTTTTTATTAATAAAAACACTTTTTTTTTTTACATTTTTACACATATACTAGAAGCCCCCTGGGGTTAGGGTTATTCCCCCTGGGGGACTTCTAGTATTACTACTCTGATATGGATATACTGCGTGAGATAGGTGTTCTATTGCTCTCGGTTGCTGCGGCCGAGAGCAATAGATTGCCGAGCTGGATCAGCGCCATTACAGCACAGACCCCGGGTCGGACCAGATGCGTTGATTGCTCCTCACCACCTGGAATGGCCAAAACAAGCCTTTTAAATGCAGATGTCAACTTTGACAGCTGCATTAAAATGGCTAATTAGCGGGCACAGCGATCGGACCATGCCTGCTAATTTCCACGGTCCCGGGCTGCAGATGGCAGGCCCCCCTCTTAATGCCCCTAACGATGCCAGGGTGTATATTTATGCCCTGTGTCCTTAAAGCGACTCTGTACTTACAATCTGACCCCCAAAACCACTTGTACCTTCGTATAGCTGCTTTTAATCCAAGATCTGTCCTGTGGTCCTGCAGGTGATGCAGTTATTGTCCTAAAAAACAACTTTTTTTTTTATATTAAACTTTATTGAGATTTTTTATATATCTCCAAACATAAGAAAAAGAACAACATCTCATACAAAAGTGTAATACACAAACCACAATTTCCCCCCATTCCAAAAATACTCTATTACATTATCTTAATACCCTCCTACCCTCCCCCATCCGTGTCCGCTGGAAGAAAAAAAAAAAAAAGAAGGAAACAATAAATAAATAAAATTTAATTTCCCCCTTCCCTCACAACCTACCTATAATAGAATCTCTCATAAAGGGTCACACATCTCTCCCATTCCCCTTCCTGAGGAGGCTCCCTTGCTATCCATTTTCTTACTAGCAACAGTTTGGTGTAAAAAGTTAATCTTAACATAGTTTTGACACAATCCTTCCTGATCTCAATTCCTGCCGTGTCACCTAGCAGAGCAAACTGCACCGATCTAGGAATCACTGCCCCTACCTTGCTCTATTTCTTGAAGAACATGAGACCAAAACGGAAAGATCTTTACACATGCCCATAACAGATGAACAAATCCCGCCTCTTTTCCCCTGCATCTGGGGCAGTCATTATTCATTTTCCCACCTATCCTACACAGAAACACTGGTGTACAGTATAGGCGGTGAACTATATTAAATTGCACAAGCTGGTGGTCTCCCGACCTTCACACCTTTTTAATATTCTTATAAATGGTTGGCCAGTCGCATCTATCGTTCTTATCCAGCTCTTCCTGCCATTTTCTCCGGCTTGAAAACCCCACACTGTCACTCATTTGTTGTCCTATAATCTTCCTATAATCTTCCTAACTAACCAATCCTGTCCTGCCAGTTGCAGCGAGTTCTCTCTTATATCTCTCTTCAAAGCTGATCTCACCATCTCGTAATGCAGCCAGGCCCTGTTGTTAATATTGAATTTAGCCCTTATTGACTCCCAACTGGCAACCTCCTTGCCCCCCCATATATCTCCGATTGTCTGGATCCCAGCTCTCCATAACACTTCTGAGACTTCTATCTTAGTCGTCTCTGCTAACCGTTGCTTTCCCCACAAGTCACAAACACCTCTGATATCTCTCCTTTTCTTCAAGTCCCTCCATACTTTCACTAGGTTCTTAATAGAGATGAGCGAACCGGGTTCGGGTTCGAGTCTATCCGAATCCTAACTTTCGGCATTTGATTAGCTGGGGCTGCTGAACTTGGATAAAGCTCTAAGGTTGTCTGGAAAACATGGATACAGCCAATGACTATATCCATGTTTTCCAAATAGCCTTAGGGCTTTATCCAAGTTCAGCAGCCCCAGCTAATCAAGTGCCGAAATTTCGGAATTCAGATGGACTCGAGGATGCTCCAGGTTCGCTCATCTCTAGTTCTTAACCATACTCCAGTCTTTACAACTTCCCCTCTCTAGTACTCCAGCTTCAAGTTTCTAAAATATATCCCATCTCCATTTCTCTGAAACCTCCCCCACTAAATCAAAAAATTTACTTTCTTTATGATATATAAACCAATAGATTTGAGAAGACAACCAGTCCCATAAAATATCTGGGAGGCCTAAACCTCCTTGACCTCTTGAAACACTAAGGAGTTCTAACTTCATTCGGACCCTCCTCCCCCCCCCCCCCCCAAATTAATGCATTAAACAAGGCTCTTATATTCCTAAAGTATTTCTCATCTATATGTATAGGGGATGCAGCAAACAAAAAAAGTAACCCTCGGAGACATACTGATCTTATTAACGTAACTCTATCCATTTTTGACAGTGGAAGCTTATTCCATATTATCACTTTTTTGGATAACTCCTCCACAATGGGTTTGGTATTTAAAATATTGAATTTCTCCAACCTCCTAGATAGCCTTACCCCTAAATATCTAAATGACCCTCCTTTTTCAAGGGCTCTCAAAGGGGGAAACTTCAACATTAAGTTCTCATCCAGGGGCATAAACACAGATTTAGCCCAGTTTATTGCTAGTCCTGACAGATTGGCAATTTCCTCTACTATCCCCATAACCCTGGGCACCGATACCTTCGGATCCTTTAAAAACAACAGGAGATCATCCATGTAATGCGATACCCTGTCCCCCTCGCCCCTCACCCCAAATCCTACCACATCCACATCCGCTCTTATCTTAATAGCTAATGGTTCAATACTTAGGGCGAAGAACCCTGGCGAGTGCCTCTACTTAAAGTAAATGGGACAGAGGACCTTCCTTCTATTGACACCACTGCCCTAGCCTCTGTATATAGCAGCTTCACCATCTGAATGAAGCCCGGACCAATACCAAATTGCTTCAGAGTCTCCCAAAGGTACTCCCACTCCACCCTGTGGAAAGCTTCCACCGCATCTAACGACAGGATGGAGTGGGACACCGGCTCCGACACCAGCTGCATATCCTCATACAATCTTCTTATATTATGCTTCACCATACGACCCGCCATAAACCTGCACTGATCTCGATGTATTACATCTCCCACCACTTCACCTAGCCTGTTTGCCAACACCTTAGCGAACAACTTGGCATTGGTGTTAATAAGGGAGATGGGTCTATAAGACCCTCCAATGGGTCTTTCCCCTCTTTCAGAATTGGAATAATTTCTGCTTCCCCCATGGACCGTGGAAGATGCCCCTATTTAATTGAACACTGTAGAGTCTCCAGCAATGCTGGCAGGAGCAGGTCTCTATGTTCCCTATATATACCGAATGGAAGCCCGTCATTTCCTGGAGCCGAGCTCCCCCCAGAGGCATCCAGAGCCCTTGCCAATTCTGCCAAGGAGATAGGCCTATCTAAATCTTCCGCCTGTAGCCGAGAAAATGTTTGGAATCTCCAACCCAGAGAAAAGCCTCTCTAATTCTGGTCCTGCATGGTCTACCTCAGATGTATATAAGCTAGAATAAAATTTCCTAAATTCCTCCAAGATTACCTCTTTATTATTTGAGACGCTCCCTTGTTCTGTTCTAATAACATCAATCCCTTTCTTTCCCTCTTGATTCCTAATCAGTGCTACTAACCCTTTATTTAAAGTGCCTGACCCCTTGTATTTCCTTTCTCCCAAAAACTCTAACTGGTGTTTTGCTTTTTCCAGCAGGTACCCATCCAATTCATCTTGCCCCCTTTTCAATTCTTCATGTGTACAAAGTGAACCTGTTCTAATAATCTCTCCCTCTAACTTCTCTACTGCATCTCTCAACTCTTTTTCTCTAACCCTAAACTTCTTTTTAGTGTTACATATTGCCCAAAAATAAAATCCCCTCCAACCTGCTTTTAAAGCATCCCACACTCACTGTGCCGAAGTAGTGTCCTTATTTACATCCCAAAATATCTTAAGCTCATTGACTATCTTTTCCTTATCTACTAATACTTCTAGCCAATGAGGGTTTAACCTAAACCTCCGTGTTGTAACCACCCTATTCGTTTTAACTACTACTAACAATGGTGTATGATCCGACAGGGAGCGCCTCAAATAACTAATCTCTTTTACAGGCCTGTATTTAGAGTTCATGCTGCCCTAGGCACTTTGCACGCAGAGGCGCCCCCCCCCCCCCACGTTGCTGTACATGCATGGTATATACCCTGGCACTTAGGTGCCGCTCTGCTTGATGCCCGCTGTTCTCATCAAACAGACGTGATGGAGGAAGGAAGGAGGCCGGGGACGTCTTAGTTTGGGGACTGGTTCTGTCCAGTGTAGGACTGGGGCACCTGGGGCTCACCAATATACAACCAGTGAGACACGACATGCTGACCCGCTTCTTTCCTGAATTTATCTGTATCTGTGACAAATCCCTCCATTTATACAGCTCTCAGGGTATGCTGGGAGTTGTAGTCTCTGAGAGGACAACCCTTTAATAAATCACTGTGTGCAGAGTCTCCTGGTGGCTGCAATCTGTGGGTGACAACCATCAGCCCTGAAGGTCCAGCAAAACATCTGTCTACAGCCGCAGTTATCATAGGATTGTACTACTTTACTACAACTCCCAGCATATCCTGAGGGCTGCAGACTGTCAGTACATGCTGGGAGTTGTAGTGCCTGCAGCTGTTGTAGTTGGATCCTAGGTGCATCATACACTGGATGTTTTGTGGCACATAAGAATAAAGAGATCTGTGGGGGCTCAGTGCAGGGAAGTGACCCCAGAACAGCACTAATAGGGGATAGAACAAAAACATCTCCCCCTATATCTTATTAGTGATGTTCTGGGGTCACTTCCCTGCACTGAGCCCCCACAGATCTATGTATTCTTATATGCCACAAAGCATCCAGTGTATGATGCACCTAGGACCCAACTACAGCAGCTGCAGGCACTACAACTCCCAGAATATCCTGAGGGCTGCAGACTGTTCTGGGAGTTGTAGTGCCTGCAGCTGTTGTAGTTGGGTCCTGGAGGCGTTGTGGGAAATCAGAATACATAGATCTGTGGGGGCTCAGTGCAGGGACGTGACCCCAGAACAGCACTAATAGGGATAGGGGGAGATGTTTTTGTTCTATCCCCTATTAGTGATGTTCTGGGGTCACTTCCACACACTGAGCCCCCACAGAACTCTGTATTCTGATCTCCCACAAAGCCTCCAGTGTATAATGCACCTAGGACCCAACTACAACAGGCACTGCAACTCCCAGCATTTACTGACAGTCTACAGCCCTCAGGATATGCTGGGAGTTGTAGTGCCTGCAGCTCTTGTAGTTGGGTCCTAGTTTAAAAGTTCGGGTTAGTGTACTGTAGTGACCGCAGGGCTGTGTCAGTACACTACCGCAAACAATACACTGACCCATTGAGACCCCAATGGTACACAGGCTCTGCACACTATAGAAGTGATTACAGTGCAGTTACTAATGACTCACAGGTGACGTCTTCTCGAATTGCTGTCGCTAACTTTTTGCTTTCTTCTCCATCTGGCGCAGCATCATGAAGACTTCTCTGACCATAACTCGTCTGCAGGCGGGCAGCTGGGGGTGACTGGGGCAGGAGGGCAGCTGGGGGTGACTGGGGAAGGGAGGCAGCTGGGGGTGACTGAGGAAGGGAGGCAGCTGGGGGGAGACTGAGGAAGGGAGGCAGCTGGGGGGAGACTGAGGAAGGGAGGCAGCTGGGGGTGACTGGGGAAGGGAGGCAGCTGGGGGTGACTGGGGAAGGGAGGCAGCTGGGGGTGACTGGGGAAGGGAGGCAGCTGGGGAAGGGAGGCAGCTGGGGGGAGACTGAGGAAGGGAGGCAGCTGGGGGTGACTGGGGAAGGGAGGCAGCTGGGGGTGACTGGGGAAGGGAGGCAGCTGGGGGTGACTGGGGAAGGGAGGCAGCTGGGGGTGACTGAGGAAGGGAGGCAGCTGGGGGGGGACTGAGGAAGGGAGGCAGCTGGGGGGGGACTGAGGAAGGGAAGCAGCTGGGGGTGGGGACTGAGGAAGGGAGGCAGCTGGGGGGGGGGCTGAGGAAGGGAGGCAGCTGGGGGTGACTGGGGGAGCAGCTGGGGGGCAGGGGAGCAGCAGGGAGGGGCAGCTAGGGTGGCAGGGGAGAAGCTGGGGTTCAGGGGGAGAGGTTGGGGTTCAGGGGGAGCGGTAGGGAGGCAGTGGAGAAGCTGGGATTCAGGGGGAGAGGCTGGGGGCAGGGGGAGAGGCTGGGGGTCAGAGGGAGGGGCTGGGAGGCAGGGGAGCAGCTGAGAATGCAGGGGGGAGAGGCTGGGGGCAGGGGAGAGGCTGGGGGGGAAGGGGAAGAGGCTGGGGGGGGAAGGGGAAGAGGCTGGGGGGGGGAGGGGAAGAGGCTGGGGGGGAAGGGGAAGAGGCTGGGGGGGGGAAGGGGAAGAGGCTGGGGGGCAGGGGAAGAGGCTGGGGGTCAGGGGAGAGGCTGGGGGGTCAGGGGAGAGGCTGAGAATGCAGGGGGAGAGGCTGGGGTCAGGGGAGACGCTGGGGGGCAGGGGAGAGGCTGAGGGTTAGGTGGAGAGGTTGGGGGGGGGCAGGGGAGACGCTGGGGTCAGGGGAGTTGCGGGGGGGGGGCAGGGAGAGAGTCTGGGGGGCAGGGGGAGAGTCTGGGGTCAGGGGAGATGCTGGGGGTCAGGGGAGAGGCTGAGGGTTAGGTGGAGAGGCTGGGGGGCAGGGGAGAGGCTGAGGGTTAGGGGGAGAGGCTTAGGGTTAGGGGGAGAGGCTGGGGGGGCAGGGGAGAGGCTGGGGGGCAGGGGAGAGGCTGGGGGGCAGGGGAGAGGCTGGGGGGGCAGGGGGAGAGGCTGGGGGGGGGAGGGGGAGAGGCTGGGGGGGGGGCAGGGGGAGAGGCTGGGGGGGGCAGGGGGAGAGGCTGGGGGGGGGGGGGCAGGGGGAGAGGCTGCCCCCCAGCAGGGGAGCAGCTGAGGATGCAGGGGGGCCGGGGGCGGGCAGAGGGGAGAGGCTGGGGGTGACGGGGCGGGCGGCCGGGAGAAGGATAGGCAGGCAGGCTGGTTCCCTCCCCCCATGCAGCGCCGGGGTCCAGGGCAGGTGTTGAGCTTCCGGCACACACAGTCTGACAGAGGCCGGAAGCTCCCAGCTGCAGCCCCGCGTTCCCAGATCTTCTCTCCTGCTCGGCGATGACGTCACATCACGTGAGCGCCGCCGAGCAGGAGACAAGATCCGGGACCGCGGGGCTGCAGCTGGGAGCTTCCGGCCTCTGTCAGACTGTGTGTGCCGGAAGCTCAACACCTGCCCCGGACCCCGGCGCTGCATGGGGGGAGGGAACCAGCCTGCCTGCCTATCCTTCTCCCGGCCGCTCCGTCACCCCCCCCCCCTCCCGGCGCGGACTAGGCACCCGTGGGCCGGTGCCTACGGAGTTTTTTTTTTTTTTTTTAAGTAATAAAAAAAGGTGTTCCCTGCGGGTGCCGCCCCCCGCAGGGCGCCGCCCTAGGCACCGGACCACGGGTGCCTAGTGGCAAATACGGCCCTGCTCTTTTACCTAATCTCGACCATCAGATGATTGACCAGGACCATATCAATCCTAAACATGGTCATGCTAGTTCTGTTCCAACAAGAGAATTCTTTCCTCCCTGGGTTCAACTCCCTCCAACAATCCCTCAGCCCCAACTCCTTTAACCAATATCTCAAGGGGGCGCTATTCCCAATCCTACTCGGCTGTCTCACCCTTGCTCTGTCTAAATCCTCATCCACCACTAAGTTAAAATCCCCAGCTACCAGCAACGGGCAATTGGGAAATCGTTGGCAATACCCGAATTAGATCTCAAACACTTCTGACCTAAATGGTGGGGGCTACATAAACAAAAGCCAAAATACATACCAAATCATTAATCTTACAATGAAAGGATATAGGCATGCCAGGTTACCCCTCTATGGACCAACACCGACACCCCCCTCGAGAAGTTAGAATAAACTGCATGATATTCTTTAGTCCACCAAAGCTTATGCAACTTACGTTCCGTCTCCGCTATTACATGGGTTTCCAGCAGGGTAACAATACCAGGCATATAGTTACTTATGTAGTTAAAGACCCCCACCCTTTTACACCTATCATTTAGGCCCCTCACATTCCATGTTAATAAATTTACTGCCATCTACTCAGGGAGAGAGAGAGAGAGAGAGAGAGAGAGAGAGAGGAGAAAAAAAAGACCAAAAACTAAAAAGCAACTTTTAAACTTGCAGCCCGTGCCAAACGGGAGGGTGGGGAGGAGGGACTGAGGGGTGGTGCACAGTCAGGGCACAGATACTCCGGTTTAGCATGGGCTGCAAGTTCAAAAGTTCTCCTCCTAAAGAGATTTTGCTGAGAAATCAGATTCTTAAGCTAAAGGTTGTAAGGTCCCTGTATTGCTTTTACGCTGCCTTTAAAGCGACTCTGTACCCACAATCTGACCCCCCCCAAGGACCGTTAAGGACCTGTGCAATGTTCAGCATGTAGAAAATGTTCCAGTGGCATTCCTAATGATGAAGAGGGTGGGGAGGAGGGACGGAGGGGTGGTGCAAAGTTAGGGCACAGATATTGTAGGCCCGGCCGTTTGACACGGGGCTGCCAGTCTAAAAGTTGTTTTTTAGGACAATAACTGCATCACCTGCCGAACCGACCCCAGGACAGATCTTGGATTAAAAGCAGCTATCCGAAGGTACAAGCGGTTTGGGGGGGGGGTCAGATTGTGGGTACAGAGTCGCTTTAAGAGACTGTTCAGTAAAAATGACTGGGCCACATAGCAAACTTTTTATCATCTCTTTTATACTAAAATAAAATAATCAGACATCTACTATATGAGACCGCTATATAATGAGCAAAAGCTATCAACATTCATATTATACATCAAAAATTCACACTTTACACAGGTACATAGATGCACATTACACATACACATCAACAGTACTTATACACAAATAGGCGCTGTCACTGAGATGACCGGCAGGAGCAGGGTCGGCGTTGGGGGTGGGGTGAGGTTGGTGGGCAAACAGGCAAATTGTCCTCGTCCTCAGGGGGGCCCCACAGCCACAGAACAGTGACAGTAGCTGGGAGGCAGAGCACGGGAGAGAGCATCACCCTCTGCTCCATTGTGCCAGCACAATTATACCCCCCCCCACCCGAACTCACAGACTGCAGAAAGTGATGACATCCCGCATCAGTTGTTTGGGGCCTGTACTACACAGGGAATGGGGTAGTGAATTGTCTCTTTACTGTGTACCTGTAACTGCACCTCAACACCCATTCAAGTGAATAGTAGCTGAGCTGCAGTATCCTGTGGATAGCACATCAGTCCCTTTTGTTCAGAAAACCCCTTTAATTGTAAACCATAATAGCAAATAAAGAACTTGAGCAAACACGGGAACTGAAGGCTCAGGTAAAATACTAGGTGACCTCCACTGACTTACATGTTTCCACCAGTAGATGGCAGTATTGCTCTATTGTCCGACTTTAGTCAATTTCTTTTTTTTTCAGCTTGCCTAAATTCTTTGCGATTAAGACCTGGGTTAAGGGGGTTTATATTCAAAATCAGATTTTTCAATACAAATTTTTAGGTGCATGTTTAATGTAAATTTTCCATAAATTTTTCTATGTCCATTCTTATTTTAAACAGCTTAAAGCCTTACTCATCCTTCAGAAATGAATAGCCTATCCTTAGACTAGGCCACTAATATTCGACTAGCAGGGGCACATCTCCTGGCTTACCTCAATGATCACCTGATTGAGGGGGTTACAGTGTTTGTGTTAGTCTCATGTTGCCAGTGTGAACAGTGCCTACACATGCATTGTAATCGCCCATTCATAAACGAGGGGGTGCTAGTAGTTGGAATCCCATGATTTAATATATGACTTACCTTGAGGTCAGGTAATCACATATAAATACTTTAACCAAATTCTAATAATATACGAAAGATGAAATTAATAAATTACAGTCAGAAAATAGAATGTTTTAGTAAGTTGCTTTAATCAGCAAAAAAGGGGAACTCTGGTGAAAAACTGGTGTCAGAAAGTTATACAGATTTGTAATTTACTTCTATTTAAAAATCCAGTATTCATCAGCTGCTGTATGTCCTGCTTGAAGTGTGTTCTTTCCAGACAGACACAGTGCTCTCTGCTGCCACCTCTGTCCATGTCAGGAACTGTCCAGAGCAGGAGAGGTTTTCTATGGGGATTTGCTACTGCTCTGGACAGTAGGTGGCAGCAGAGAGCACTATAAAACTTTTCTTTCCAAGTCCTCTAAAAAAAACACCTAAAAAATAGCCAGCAGTTTTTTTTCCCCATTGAGTATTTAGTACAGGCGTTTTTTTTTGTTTTTTTTTATGTTCCTTTATCCCCTCCATTCAAGACAAGACATTAAAGAATTGAGAGGGAAAAAAGGCATACATTTTCATATGTTGCAGCCCATGGTGAAACTAACAAGTCATTCCATATTTGTTATTATCTATTCAGTCTCCTTCCCCCAGTTCTGAGCTGCTGCTTTCTGCTGAAGACGCATTAAAACTGTATCTGAGCTTTTCTCTCCATCTCCCCCTTCTCACTCCTCCCTTCCAAGACGGCTGATGTAAACAAATCTGCTAGGAGGATTGGTGACAGTGAGTTTATCTGCAACTTGACCTCAGTTTATCCCTCCCAGCATTACAAAGAAGCTACAAAGTTGCAGATACAGCCTGCCAGGGACTTGTTTTTTTTTTTTTTTAAACATCTTGAAAGGGAGGGGGGAGGAGAGGGAGACGGAGAGAAAAACTCATACAGTTTTTTGTGTCTTCAGCAGAAAGCAGCAGCTCAGAACTGGGGGAAGGAGACTGAACAGATAATAACAAGTATGGAAGAAACTGTTAGTCTCACCATGGGCAGCAACATATCAAAAGTTACACTTAAGCGGAATACCTCTTTAAAGTTATCTAGGCCAGTAATAAGGCCATAATAAACGGATCCCAAGATGCTAAGCTAAGGGTATGTTGATGATTTGCCCCTCAGTGTCGTGTACCTCAGTGACACTTTTTCTCCTGACAAAACAAGCTTCTTGGCTTGATAACTCACATATTTCACAGTTCTACTTGAGCTGGCTTCCTGACACCTGGCTTTCCAATTTCTAGTTGTTTCTCAGCTAACTGCTGTACTTCTCCCAGGAGGCACTTGGTGGCACTGTTGGCTAAATTCCCTGAATGTGGTGTAGGTGTATGTAAACAGTGACCCATCTCTACCTCAGCTCCTCTCTATAAAACACATCGGGGGAGATTGATCAAACTCGCTCAGTTGCCCCTAGCAACCAATCAGATTCCATTTTTTATTCCACACAGATTTTTTTGAAAATGAAAGGTGGAATCTGATTGCTTGCTAGGGGCAACGGAGCCAGTTTCAGTTTACACCATGTTTGATAAACCTCCCCCATTGAGGCTATGTTCCCACAAAGTATTTTTGCTCAGTATTTTGCAACCAAAACCAGGAGTGGATTGAAAACACAGAAAGGCTATGTTCACATACTTCATGGCAGATCATTGGCATTATTTTAAAGCAACGGCTGTTTTGAAATAATGGTAATTATTTGCCATTAAATGACGGCCTTTTATTGTGAATCTCATACTGGTCACTGGAAGGTTGACATGGTACCTCATGGAAAAGAACTCTCTGAGGATCTGATAAAAAAAATAATTGTTGCTTTACATAAAGTTGGCCTAGGCTATAAGAAGATTGCCAACACCCTGAAACTGAGCTGCAGCATGGTGGCCAACACCATACAGCGGTTTAACTAGCAGGAGAACAGGCCTCGCCATGGTCAAACATAGAGGTTTCACCCGTTTAGCGTCATATCCAGAGGTTGTCTTTTGAGTGTTGCAGGCATTGCTGCAGAGGTTACGGGGGGGGGGGGGGGGGCAGCCTGTTAGTGCTCAGACCTTACGTCAAACCCTGCATCAAAATGGTCTGCATGGCTGTTGGCCAAGAAGCAATAATGATGCACAAGGAACCCTGCAAACAGTTTGCTGAAGACAGGCAGACTAAGGGCCTGGGTTACTGGAAGCTGTGGTCTGATGGCACCAGGATAAACTTATTTGGCTCAGATAGTGTCAAGCGTGTGGCAGTAGCCAGGTGAAGAGTTGGGATGATCAAACTTTGGGATTTTTCAGGTTTGATCGAACTCGAACGTTCTCGAACCTGAAGCATTTGATTCCCGATGCCTTTCCGTTCCATGGGGAAGGAGGAGACTGCTCGGGTACCGACCTGGAATTCCGGGATTTAGCCTATTACCTAGCCTGAATCCCAAGGTTCGATCATCTAAAGTGAGGAGTACAAAGAAAAGTATGTCCTGCCTACAGTCAACCATGGTGGTGGGAATGTCATGTTTTGGGGCGACATGAGGGCTTCCGGCTGTTGGAAGCTACAGATCATTGAGGGAACTGTGAATGCCAACATGTACTGGCAGATACTGAAGCAGAACATGGTTCCCTCTCTTCGGAAACTGGGCTGCAGGGCATTATTCCAACATGATAACAGCCCAAATTACACCTCCAGGACCACCTCTGTCCTGCTAAAGAGACTGAGGGTGAAGGGGCTGGACTGGCCAAAGTCTCTAACATCCACCAGCTCTGAGATGTCATCATGGAGGAGTGGAAGAGGATTTCTGTGGCAACCTGTGAAGCTCTAGTGAACTCCATTCCCAAAAGAGTTAGGGCAGTGTTATAAAGTAGTAGTGGCTACACAAAATATTGACACCTTGGATACAATTTTTCCATTGTTCACTTAGGCCAGGTTTACATATACTGTATAGGTTATGTGCACACTTTGTAAGAGACTGGCCGTTCCGTGACCCGGTCGGGTCGCAGAACGGCCGGTCTCTAAAAAGATCATCCCAGCCGGTACTGCAGTATGATCTTTAGGGCCGCAGAGCAGTGATGCAGGCGCATCCGTGCACGCCCGCATCAGAACTCTCCACTGCACACTATGGAGCATGCGGCCGGAGCCGCTCACTCCATAGTGTGAACTGACATGTCAGCTATTAGCAGTGCCGCTAGGGATCCAGTATACGCTCCAGCTGGGATTCCATAGGCAGCAATGCAACGTATATTTTCGTATACATGCTTTTCTTTGGAGTACCGGAGGAAAAGGCTAGAAGGTGCATATAAGCATTGGTTGGTACCGACAAGGACTCCGTCGCGCCATAGATGGATGCGGCTGCCGCATCACCGGACCGGCAGCGTGTCAGAACACCGCAAGATAGGTTCTCCTATACAACGTGTCAGGCGAAAACAATGGGATCATTTCAAAGATGCGTTTCCTTCTGGCACTTTTCTCCTGCACCGGAGGGACACACTGCCGCACCATCGGATGAGTGTAAACCCAGCCTTAGCGATATACTCCATTTGTTGCCATTGGTTTTAACATAAATGGCTGTGTGTTGAGTTGTGTTGGGGGCACACCAAATTTACACGAGCCATACACTGACTGAAATGTGCGGGGTTTAAATACTGTACATAGATTAGGTTTTTTTTAGCCTTGGATCTCTAATTATCATAACAGACTTTGCATTTCTATTATTTCCGCGTCTCTACCAACAATCCATTATAATCCGCACAAACCGCACAGAATTATTTTATTTGTGCTTATATATTTTTCTTATAAATGTTGCACATTTACTCTGTTTACTTCCAAACGACCGATTCCACTTTAATTGACGTCCTCTTGAGATTGAAAGGAAAGATTTTAAAGTTCAAAGAATGCTATTTTAGGAAAATGTTCCTTTTCTTCGCAGCCTTATGACATCTAAAAAAAAATCAACTTTCTTTTGTCAAGCTCTCTAATGAAGTCCACGAAGGGAAAGATTTTCGGAACTTTACGTCATCCTGGGGCTATGGAGCAAACTTAATGGATGCTGCTGAATCTGGATCTACATATAAGTGTGAGATGACTCAACGGCATTCGTAAATATTAGGTACAATACATTTAGAAATAACTGTAAATTATAAGGTCAAAATTCCTACAAGGGGTACCAATAAAGCAGCCATACTTACTGTCCACACTCCTACTGATGACCTCCAATGCCAGCTCTGGTCCCCCACTCAGTGACAGCCTACTCAGCCAATCACTGGCTGCGGTGGGATATTGCAGTAATTGACTGAGCAGGTGTGGTGTCCCACCACGGGTGTTGCTAGTTTGAACACCCCTCGCAAAAGCCTGTATCTCAAAAGGGAAGTGGTAATGGAGTCAGGTATAAGTTTTGCCACTAGATGTCAGTAGTATTTATATTTCCATATATATTGCACAGCTGTAGTGAACTAAGGGTTATTGTTTGTTTGTGATCTGAACACCAATGAGAGCTGCTCCACTCTTCCATCTATCCCTATCTTTCTTTTTCCTTGCACTCTCTTCTCCACCACTCACAGAGGTTGTTACATACACCCTGTAGGAAGTTGTCACATGGGGATAGGAAGTGTACACCCACACTAGTCAGTTCTCATCTGTTTCTCAGAGGAGCCAGACACCCAGATCAGGCATCCCTGCTGAGTTAGCCAGGTACCTTGCTCTGCCAGGTTCCCTGTTTGGGACAGACCAGCTGTAGTGTACAGATGCTCATGGAAGACACAGAGACTTTCTTCTTCAAAGCAACACTTCTACCTAAGATGCAGTGCTTAACACCTACAGAAAGGACAAGTCAGAGATCACCTCAAGCCACGCCTTGAACATCTCTAAAGGTGCAGGACAGTGTCCTAAAGCAGAGGAACTGATCTGGATAGAGCAAAGCAGCTAAAAGCCTACCTACTCTAACTTGTGAAACCAGATAACTTTGGACACCTTGCTCAACTCAGGTAACAAGGTCTG
Source organism: Dendropsophus ebraccatus (assembly GCF_027789765.1). Lineage (NCBI taxonomy): Eukaryota > Metazoa > Chordata > Amphibia > Anura > Hylidae > Dendropsophus > Dendropsophus ebraccatus. The sequence goes on from NC_091458.1 coordinate 146,660,537, forward strand.
GGGCTTGTGTCACCCTGATAGGATGGGTAACTTGACACTGCAGGGCAAAAGGTGGTTATAGTGACAAAGGTCGAAACTCAGGCACAAGTATTCTTCTTCTTTCAAGTATTCTACTTCTTCTAAAGTCCCGGCAGAGCACAGTACTACATTGGGTTAGGACTCTCACAACCTACTCCTCTCCACTACTCTGAACTCTCTCTGTTCTTCTCAGAACGCAATCAAGCCAGCACTGCTATTCCACTTCTACCTCATCAGCTCTCAGTACAGATCTAGTGAAGTCAAGTCTGCATAAGTCAAGTGTTGTTAACCTGTATGGTCATAACTCCACTCCGGATCACCGTGATAAGCGCCCAAGGGACCTATCACAACCTGGCAGGTCACCAACCATTGGGAAAAGAGTATAGCCAGCCACAAAAACTAAAAGCAGGTGTATCTCCATACTTGTCTGCTGAGTCAGCACTGGCGCCACGACAACCTACCACCTGGCTGAGCTATACTCCACCGACCAACCACCACCGTAGTGGAGTCACACAGTACTATCTAGCAAGTGACCGGTCAGAGCTGCAACACCACACTAGCAGCCACCAACACACAGGCTGTTTCTAAGCAGGAGATCAGACCTGACGCTGAAGAGCATTGGAAGGAGGACTTACAGGTAAGTATGGCTCCTTTATCGTTTTTTACTGTAGCAGCTGCACAGCATCTTAGGTTTTACAAGATGGACACATTAGAACTGCAAACTGCATTTTTTTCATTCTCATTTTTGTATATATCATCCCTTGAAGGGATATGTAAATGAAATATATAAAAATTTATTTATAAATTTTAAAATATTATTTATAAAAATTAGAACAAATAAATGCAATAGGTTTTTGCAAGAAACATTAGAATTCTGGTGGCATGTCGGCAAAACCCAGGAACCCTCCTGGGGGCACCTGGTTAAATATTGAAGTCTCCCATTGATTTCAATGGGGTTCAGTGCTCGAGTTGAGCACGCAAGCGTTTTAGTGCTCACTCAACACTATTGTTAACCATTCCAGTCCAATTATTTCCTTTGGTAAATGCTAAAGAAAACTTAATTTCATGAAGTTAAAGAGTCTTTTTTTAGATATTCGAGAAAAAAATGGCACTCCAGGAACAATTCCTTTAAAACTAGTGTTCTTTATTTCAGGTAGAGATGAGCGAAGCAGACGGAAATTCATTTCGCAAGCTTCGCAAATTTTGGGTCAAACTTGTTAATAATAGTAAATCCAATCTCAATGAATTTCATTAAAAAGCTTCAGTATTGGGACTATTACAGAAGGGTGAATTTGTTAAAGCATGTTGTTGTAAAAGTGTCCAAAATCGGAAAATCACAATTTAAAAAAATGTCAGTTTGCCAGTCAATCATCCAGTTTCTGCCATTCCTCTCCTCTCTTTCACTATATCACTCTATTAGTCTCTCCCTGCTCTGCTGTAACAGCCTGCTGCCATCCTGCTCTCTCCTCCACACACAGCTGACTGGACGCCTCTATTACCAAACCGCCTTATATAGAGGGGGAGGTGCTGACATCACAGAGGGGCCTGCAGCTGATTGGACGGGCACTAGGGATTATGGTTAATCCCGCCCAGTGATGCTCCAGACAGCATGTGCGGCCGCCATTTTTTATTTGTGAATTTCCTTAACGAATTGGTGGGAATTTGATTCGCCAGATTTGCTTCGCTCATCCCTAATTTCAGGTTCCAGTAAAATTACGCACTGAGGCAGTGGTGTAGCTACCATAAAGGCAGGGTAGGCGGTTGCTATGGGGCCCGTTCAGGAGGGAGCCTGGGGGAGAAGATGAGAGCCTCCTGTGTCCTTCTGCTTAACCCCTCATGTACTGCAGTTTACTTACATGCTGCAACACAAAAAAGAGTTAACAGTCAGAAGGCTAAAAAAACTTTACTTTCCTGCACTGATAACCCCTGACCTCTGTTGTCCTGCACAAGCAGTAGAGAAAAGATTTCCCTTTCTTCTAAACATTGGGTCACTTACACAGTGCAGTACATAAAGGGTTAAGCAGAATGTAGTCTGCTCCTGCACCTATGTATTTATCCATAAGGGCTCCCAATGGGCCCTTATAGTTAAATACAGTGGACTGACAGAGCAAGCAGCCATTGGCTCTCTGCTCTGCCTGTGGCCACAGGAGATTTTATTTTTTGGCCACATCATGGAATATATATATATATATATATATATATAAATCCAAGAATTTTGCGGCACATCCGTATAGTGAAAAAAGTTGTGGTATTTATTGGTACATCAAAAAGCAAGTGTAACGTTTCAGTCTCATCTCGAGACCTTTCTCAAGCAAATACAAACAGTAACTCATATCCTTTATAGTGTGTGGCAAATCATGATTAACAGGTGATTACAAGTGAAAAAGAGTGATACAAATCTGGTGCAAAAAATAGTGATAAATAAGGTTCTGTATACTGAACAAATTATTCTGAGATGTGATTACATATAATATACTCAGTGTGTTATACATTCATATGTGTAAAAGTATGGTATTTAAAAACAGACGGCGGAGATGGCTTCCACTTGTCACTGCTTGATCAGTAAAAGCAAAAAAACAAAAAAACAAAACAAAAAATAAATAGCATATACACAGTAGGTGCCCAGTCTTGAATATCTGTATCATAGACTGTCCTGGAAAAGTCACTGTGAGATAATCCTCAGGGAAAGTCCGTTGTCAGAACGTCAGATTGTAAGAACATCAGATTGTAAGAAAAACTGCATTGGTCCGTAGACGTCTGAATAGTGTTCAGTCAGTCAGTTTTTTTTTTTTTGCTTTTACTGATCGAGCAGTGACAAGTGGAAGCCATCTCCGCTGTCTGTTTTTAAATACCATACTTTTACACATATGAATGTATAACACACTGAGTGTACTATATGTGATCACATCTCATAATAATTTGTTCAGTATACAGAACCTTATTTATCACTATTTTTTGCACCAGATTTGTATCACTCTTTTTCACTTCTAATCACCTGTTAATCATGATTTGCCACACACTATAAAAGGATATGAGTTACTGTTTGTATTTGCTTGAGAAAGGTCTCGAGATGAGACTGAAACGTTGCACTTGCTTTTTGATGTACCAATAAATACCACAACTTTTTTCACTATACGGATGTGCCGCAAAATTCTTGGATTTATTTAGTTGGAGATTTAATCCAATCTCCGTTGCTAGGCACTCCAGTACTGAAACTGGGAGTGCGCTCTATTGTGGTCATTATATACAGTATATATATATATATATATATATATATATATACATATGCAGTGCTTTGTGTTGTGCGTAGGGGAGGGGGGCCCTTACAGTTTTTTGCTATGGGGCCCTGTAAATCCTAGTGACGCCCCTGCACTGAGGTACAGATTCTGCGATGCATTTTGGCTTAGTAAGCCTTTATCACAACTGCGGTTTGATTTACCTGGCTATCCCCAGGCAGCTCCATGCACATACCTGCAACCTAAAGATTGAGGTAGAGTGACCACCTGAGCATTTGGCATGTTTATGGTTAAAGGGGTATTCCCCCCAAAATTATTTTTGCATTAATACGCTGCCCACCAGTAGCTTTCCATCTTTCCAATATAAAGTTATTACGGATTCTGCACAATTTTGCTGTTATCTAGCTGCATTCACCCCCATGGATTGCATAGAATCATCAGACCTCAGTCCAACCCGACACGCTCCCTGCTCCTGGCTTCTAACCCAGTCCATTGAAGTGAGGGAGGACACTGAGACAGTGACAGCTGCTGCAGATCACTGTCTCCCTCCCCCCCCAGGTCACCGGCATTGTGTGCCCCCCCCCCCCCCTGAGCTCACCCACGGACCACCACACAGTGTGACTCCTTCCCCATTGATCTGCGGCCCCATCTCCTGCGGGGCACCTGCGGCCCCCGCTACCCCCTCCCTGTTCGCCTGCGGCCCCCGCTCTCCCCTCCCTGTTTGCCTGGGGCCCCGTCTCCCGCTCGTCCTCCCCCATTCATCTGCGGCCCCGTCTCCCGCTCATCCGCCCCCCCCCCCCCCGTTCACCTGCAGCCCCGTCTCCCCTATTCATCTGTGTGCCCGCGGCACCTGCTCATCCGCTCCCCCCCGTTCACCTGCGGCCCCGTCACCCCCTCATTCCCCCCCCCCCCCCCCCCGTTCAACTGCAGCCCCGTCACCCGCTCATTCCCCCCCCCCGTTCAACTGCAGCCCCGTCCTCTCGCGGCACCCGCTCATCCGCTCCCCCCCCCTGTTCACCTGCAGCCCCCGCTCACCCACCCTCCTCCGTTCATCCGCCACCCCCCCTCCCTGTTCAACTGCGGCCCCGTCCTCCCGCGGCACCCGCTCCCCCGCCCCCCCCTGTTCACCTGCGGCCCCGTCACCCGCCTCAGCTCTGCTATGTGGTCAGCTCTTCTGCTCAGCTCTGCTATGTGGCTCAGCTCTTCTGCTCAGCTCTGCTATGTGGCTCAGCTCTGCTGTCACTCAACTCTGCTATGTGGCTCAGCTCTGCTATGTGGCTCAGCTCAGCTATGTGGTTCAGCTCTGCTATGTGGCTCAGCTCTGCTATGTGGCTCAGCTCAGCTCTGCTATGTGGTTCAGCTCTGCTATGTGGCTCAGCTCTGCTGCTCAGCTCTGCTATGTGGCTCAGCTCTGCTGCTCAGCTCTGCTATGTGGCTCAGCTCTGCTATGCGGACTTTTGTTGTGTTTAAACTTTTTTGAGGTATGAAAGCTAGGGCCCAGGGTTTCTCAGCAGAACATTGTCCAGAGCATCACACTGACCCTGCATATTTGCCTTCTTCCCATAATTCACCCTGGTGCCATCTCTTCCCTGAGTAAGTGATCCATATGCACTGGCCATTCAGATGATATAAGAGAAAATATGATTTATCAGACCAGGCCACCTTCTTTGCATGGCCCCATGGTCTGATTCTGATGCACGTCCATTGTAGCAACTTTCAGCAGTTTGTGCTTTAGCTCTTCTGTGAGATCGGACCAGATGGACAAGCCTTTACCTCCCACATATATCAATGAGCTTTGGGTCCCTTGACAGATGCCACTGTCAAAAGATAATGTGTTATTCACTTCACTTGTCAGTGGATTTAATGTTGTATCTGATCAGTGTATGAAAGATTACAATATTTGTAGACATATGAAGAGCTGGGACAGAGGGAGAGGAGGGGGAATCAAAATGAAGATGTATTTCTGGTTATATGTTTATTTGCTTGTGCATGGAAAATTGCCAACTCTTGTAATTACCCTGGAGCTCCACTTCCTCCCTCTGGCTGCCTCAGAAGTAAAGGTCCTATTACACGGCTCGATTATAAACTGCTAGATCGGCGCTCGTTTACTGAGCAATTACACGGGCCAAATATCAGGCACGGACTGCACGGACATTGCAAGGGCTGCACGGACATTGTTAGCGTTTGGTGTAAAATAATAAAGTATTAAAGGGAACCTGTCACCCCCTGTGCCGGGGTGACAGGCTCCCGACCCCCCGCTACAGCCCCCTATACTCACCTGATCCCGCCGGGTCCCGCTTCTGGATCCGGTCGGGACACAGAGATATCAGCCACTGCAGCCCTGCACGCGCGCTGAGAGATGAGTCCAACGCTCATAGAGAATGACGGAGAGTCCAGCGCTCCGTCATTCTCTATGAGTGCTGGACTCATCTCTCAGCGCGCGCGCCGGGCTGCAGCGGCTGATATCTCTGTGACCCGACCGGATCCAGAAGCGGGACCCGGCGGGATCAGGTGAGTATAGGGGGCTGTAGCAGGGGGTCGGGAGCCTGTCACCCCGGCATGGGGGGTGACAGGTTCCCTTTAACTTATCTAACCAGGTTCCAGGGTGTCCTTGGGCCTTATCTGGCGTCCTCAGGCCTTCCCTGGTGTGCTCGGGGGCCTTTCCTGGTCTCTGCAGCTCTGTCTTCTTTTCTGGTCTCTACACTATCAGGCTCAGCCAATCACTGGCCACGGTCTGTCTTGGCCAGTACAGAGCCTAGAACAGAAGGGAGCAGAAGACAGAGCTGCAGAGAACAGGAAAGATCCGATGACACTGGGAAGGCCCGAGCACACCTTGGAACGTGGTAAAGTAAGCTAATACTTTAATATTTTATGCACAAACCTGGATGACAGAAATGGCTGCACATCCCACCCATGGTTCATACGAAAGCCTATCAGCTACATTAAAAACCAACATCAGAAGTTAGTATATAACTTGATCAAACCATATTGCCTCATGTACCATGTGCAGGTCTCTCATACACATGCTAAACGACACTGTGCAGGTCAGCGACCGCCAGCCTTGCCAAGCATGGCCCTACAACCCCACTGTCACACGACCAAACCCCAAGGGCCATCCCCCCAAACCTTGCAGGCGCCTCCGGCGGATAAAGCAGCCACCAAGCAACACAAGTGTGAACAAGGTGTTACTACTCACCAAACCATCAGTAGATAGAAAGGGGAAAAGAGGAGGTACTTACCATATGTAATTTGGATCACATTGGTCTTACAAGGGAGGAGTGCTAGCCACAATGAAAAAAGGGAAAGAATACATAAAATATGCACAAACCTGGAAGACAAAATTGGCTGCACATCCCACCCATGGATGATAAGAAAGCTACATTAAAAACCAACATCAGAGAGGCATTGGCGAGAGGCATTGGTGTTAGCCATAGGTGTGAGGTGAAGCAGCTCCTTTCTTTCCATGTCTGTATTTTACTTTTCTCCCCTTTTTGAGTGGCTAGCACTCCTCCTGATAAGACCCATGTGACCCCAATTAGCACCTGTGCACACATGGTAAGTACCTCCTAGTTCTCCCATTCTACCTCCGGTGCAGTGGTGAGTAGTAAGGCCTTGTTCACACTTGTGTTGCTTGGTGGCCGTTTTCTCCGCCGGTGGCGCCTGCTAGGTTTGGGGGGGCCCTTGGGGTTTGGTCCTGTGACATTAAGGTTGCAGGGCCATTCCATGGCCTCCCTTCCCTGCTTGCGCTCGCTTTGCGGGGTTGACGGTTGCTGACCAACACAGTGTTAATTTAGTGTAGGGACTCATGTGGGCCATGGGACCTGCACCAATCCTATACTCGCACGACAGGAAATCCAGTCTGGATAATTCAGCCAGAGAGCGATGACTATGTTTTACATTTATTCATTAGTTCAAGTAGCAAATATTCCGAACATCCTTAACAATTATTTCTCTATCAATATTTTTTCGTTCTGAGGCGGATGACCAGTCCTCTTGACAGTCTCCTGGCTGGATCCCAGCATACGCATCCGCCATAATTAGCAGCCTATAATACCAGAATCCCTGTCATTATTGTGATGCTCATTGCGGAGAGACGCTGATATATTCATTAGGATTGTGCAGACTTGGCCTCGGGGCCGCTTAAAGACATGAATGGGTCCAGTACAAAGGCCTAATTAGCCGACTCCCAGACAACACCTGTGAAATCCAGCATAACATGCAGCCATGGCAGGACGGTATTATAGCAAGGCTTATGGCTTGTACTGTGTCTTTTCTTCTATCCTTAAGAGATGATGTCATCTGGGGATTGTTTTCATTTTTTAAGGATTAAAGTTGACAGGATTAGATTTATAATAAGATAGTGTCGCTATAAATTTGATTTGGCTTGGATTATGGATTCCGAAAAAATTGAGTTCTGCGGTAGAAATCTTGTGCTGGTCCTGGGGACTATCTTCTGTTGTAAAGACTGGAAAGTGATATGTGTGATTGATTCAACCATATCTAGTGAAGAACCCAGCGTACAGGCCTTAATGCAATTTTGGAGGGAAGAAGACCAACTGGTAAGTTGCAGGTCTCCCAATCATTCTTCAAGACATATACGAGAGGTGAATTGGTGATGTAGACATTGGATATTCCATAAAGAGGTGATAAATAGGAGTGGGCAGAACCTTTCTATTCTCATATGTCGACTATATAGGTCACATAGCTTAGGGTCCTTTTACATCAAACGATTTCTCGGCTGCGGGTGGCATGAGAAATTGAGTGGCATCATTCCTGCACCTATGGAAACTGACTGCAGTCAGTTTCCAGATCACGCAGCAGTACATACTTACCTAGTGTGCTGCTGCTGTGTTCCGGCATCCTGTTTTCTGGCTTTTTCGTCCAGCTGCTGTGTCTTCGGGCCCTGCTACTCCAGCTGTCAATCATTGTGAAGGAGGCGGGGCCTGAACATACAGTGGCTGTATGGATAGCCAGAATACAGGATGTCAGGTCACAGCAGCAGCACACTAGGTAAGTATGTACTGCTGTGTGTTCTGGAAACTGACAGCACGGATATATGCATATTGATGCTGTCAGTTTGCCTTCCTCGTTATCAGCCCCACATTCCTTGTTTACACAGGAAGATGTGTAATCATAAGTTTTGAAGCAGGCTCAAAAGACACGGTCAGCCGAGGATCTGACATTTTTCCCGTCCTTGGCTGATCGCTGTCACTTTTACACGGCCACAGGAGCATTTCCAGAAACCGTTAATCGGCCCATGTAAAAGTCCTGAACTGCATTTCACTGTTGCAAAATTGCAGCTGTTTATTCACAGTACCTACATGTTAAACCTACTTAAGGTACTTACCGGAATGCTAAAGTTATTGTTTACAGCACTGCATTCATTACTCCAATATAACACTCATTTGCATAATTTTTAAGCCTTTCAATTATACATTTGTACAATTTCTCATTATTGCGAACATTCCATTTGCAGAAGATTAATGTTATACTCAGCAATTCAGGGAACAATACTTATTTCCAATTATACTAATGCATTTGCGTTTCTCCGTATGGACAGCAGGGGGCAGCTGATCCTCAGGAAAACAAAAGAAATCGGTAGCAGGAAACTTAGTAACCATGCAGAGCTTTGGAATGACTGCCTGCTGCACAACGTTTCTTAGGTGTTCTCCTGGAGCCTGTAAAGTGCTATTTTAAGACAAAGAGGAGAAAGCTATAGTGTCATAGCAAAAGTGTTATGTAGTCAAGTAAATTCGAGGTATTGTATTTTCAGTTTTGTTATACTGTGGGTGACTGGTGGAAATCTTGTACAAGTCAACAGAAAAGTGGATTTTTATGCCTTTCACTATTTTCACCGCTTGGGTTTCCTCCTCTGGACCCGGGCTTTCTGAATAACAATGTTGAGATCAGTGATACTAAACCATCTGGATTTTCAAGCCTTTGGGTACTGGACTGAAAACTTGAATTTTCCTATTATTTTACATAATAGGCACCATATGACTTGTTTAATCAACAAATTACGAGGACTCTCGGCAGTAAGTCATCATTCTGCATCTGGATTGTAATAAAATGAAATTAGATTATTTGTATCTATCCATTTGTGCGGAATATTTAGACGAGCGCGGCACACGTGATTGGGTATAGTCATTGATCTGACTGTTGTCGTAAATCACATAAGAGACGTAATAACCAATGTAAACTAGTCACACAAACACTTCTGCGCAATATAGCAAACACTGTACACAGCATTCTCAGTGTAATGGGACAGGAATCAGGCACTTACATTAAACTGCACATGCTGGTTTATAAAAATGATAATCTCCTATAATTAGTCCTATGCAATATATTAATATTATTTAGAATGGGAATAAATAAGAGCCATTGGATCATAACTCGACCAGCCACAATTTTATTGCATTAACTGTGGTGTCCCACCACGGGTGTTGCTAGTAGTTACACCCTTCTCCAAAGCCTGTACTTTTTGGATGTAAGTGGTGATGTAGTAGTGTTAAAGTTTTGCCACAAGATGTCGCTATTGTAAGTATATGTACTTAGTTATTGCACAGCTGTAGTATTGCAAGGGTTGTTGTTTATTTGTATGTCGAATGGATCTGTAGACCAATGAGAGTACTTTCTTCTTCTATCCTATCATTTCTCTCTTTACTTCTTATGCACTCTTCACCCATTCACAGCACACCTTACAGGGGCTAGAGATAGGAAGTTACATGGGTAGAGGAAGTGTTAGGGCTTTTGACATAAGACTCTGTAGAGGAAGGACACAAGCAGAACGCTCTCTACAGCAGTCCAGTTGGGCCCTGGCCCTCTGCCAGGTCCCCAGTCTCAGTGTGCAGTCTAGAAGCAGACCCAAGCACATGAAGCTAACCTTTTCTTCTCAAGTAACTCCACTTGACACCATGCAGTGATAATTCCTTCACTAGAGAGGACAAGTCAGAGATCATCTCAATCCACTCCGTGGACAAGGAGAGTCACAGTGCAGGACAGTATCCACAAAGCAAGGCTAGGAACTGATCCGGATATAGCAAAGTTGCTAGAAGCTTATGAACTCTATCTCGCAGCGCGTGTGTAAGCAGGGGACCCTCAGCATTCTGTTCATCCCATGTATCAAGGTCCGGGGCTTGTGTCACCCACTAGGACAGGTCCCCTGACACTGGTGGGCAATAGATGGTGCGAAGACCAAAAGAGTCAAAACACAGACACAAATATTCTCTCTTTCTTCTCAAAGTATTCTTCTATTTCTGCCTCCAACATCCCGGCAGAGCACAGTACTACTTGGGTTGGGACTCACAACATCCTCCTCTCTACTCTCCTGATTCTTCTATATACCTCTCAACACGCAACCCAGTCAGCACGACTGTACCACTCTCTATACTCTCACTACAGATCTGGATCCTGAACTATTAAGTGTTTTATCAAGTGAAGCATCTTATGTCAATGTAAAGCTATATGACCTGTTGCACATAAGTATTCTTGGAGTAAAACAGATTTTATTTATGAAAAAGAGTTTCTGATGTCTTATCAGGCACCAACACAGTACACACACACAATCTCCCCTTTCTGTGGGTGGCAGTAACAATAGTCCGGGTGGGTCACTATTCCATTCCGGACCACCATGATAACAGCCCAAAGGAACCCCGCAACAACCTGGCAGGTCACTGTCCACAGGGAAACAAGGTACAACCGGCCCTTTAAACTTAAAGCAGGTGTGCCACCATACCTGTGATACTGGGCTCGGCTGTATCTCGGCCAACCACCATAGAACTGGCGTCACCCCTTACCATCTGGCAAGTGACTGGCCGTACCTCCTCCATACCACTACAGGAGGTCACCATATTAACCCCTTTAGGACTGGGCTAATTTTGCCCTTTGAGGGGTTCTCCAGCGCTACAAAAACGTGGCCACTTTCTTCCAGAGACAGCACCGCTCTTGTCTCCAGTTTAGGTGTGGATTATTCCTTTAAGGAACAGGGTCCATTTTTCAAATCTGACCTGCATCCGTTGGTAATAGCTTTGTGATGCTTTGTGATGTAACTTATCCCAGTGATTTTGAGATTGTTTTATAGGTACTTGAGGTTATTGGTAAATTGTGGCCAATAGCCATATGGTTTTCTTGTGAGAAATGAAAAAATGGCAAAATTTGAATTTTTCTAACTTCTTTGGCCATTGTATGGATTTAGCCATGTAAGGATTTTATCAGCGTCAATAGACATGCGAAGATACTAAATACCAGCTATGTGCTTGTGGTGTTCCACCACGGGTGTTTCTGGTCTTTACACCCTTCGCAAAAGTCTGTACTCTAAAGTAGAAGTAGTACCCAAGTTTTGCCACTAGATGTCGCTGTTATGTGTGTTATGTACCTAGGTATTGTACAGCTGGACTAAAGGGTTATTGTTTTAGGATCTGTGCACCAATGGGAGTTCTTTTTCTTTTCCTCCTATCTCTATCCTTTCTCTTGCACTCTATTCTCACCCACTCACAGCACACCTTACAAATGCTGTAGAAGGAAGTCACATGGGGAGAGGAAGTGTAGCCACATCTAGTGAGTCTTACTCTGGCTTTTGTAGAAGAAGGACGCAAGCCAGATTGGTCCCTGTAGTAGCCGAGAAGGGCCCTGGCTCCTGCCAGGTCCTCTGTGGACAGTCTTACTCAGGTCTCTGTAGTGAATGGATGCACATGAGAGACCTTTGCATTCTTTTCTTGAAGGCAGCACTCCCACACACTATGCAGTGCTAAAAGCACTCCTAGAGAGGTCAAGTCAGGGATCACCCCAGCCCATGCTGAGATCCAGTCTAAAAAGCAGGACAGTATACAGCAGAAGTAAGGAACTGATCCAGTTAGAGCACAGTTGCTTGGAGCCTACATACTCTATCTCGCAGCATGGGTGTAATCGGAAAATTCTGACCCCTCTGCTCATCCCAGGTAACAAGGTCTGGGGCTTATGTCGCCCTCTAGGATGGGTCACCCGACACTGGTGGGCAATAGGTGGTGCAAAAACCAAAGAGTCAAAACACAGGCAGAAGTATTCTCTCTACTCTCAAGTATTCTACCTATTCTCCTTCTAAAGTTCTGGCAGAGCACACTTCTAAATTGGGTTGGGACTCTCTCGACATCCTCCTCTCTACTTCTCAGAACTTCTACTACCTCTCAGCACGTAACTTAGTCGGCAAGACTGTATCTGTCTCTCACAACACCCCAGCGCAGTTTAAGTTACTAAAGATATGATCAAGTCAAGATGTTAAAATATATCACTGTATTGAGTCTTCCTACAGTTAAGAAGAGTTTATTTTAACTGCACTCCTAACTGGACTCGCTAAGCACCTACACAGCCATTGCTTCCTCCTTGGGTCATCTCCACTTTCTGTGGGTGGCGGTACCAATAATCCGGGTGGATCATAGCTCCACTCCGGACCACTGTGATAAGCACCCAAGGGACCCCCTCACATCCCAGCAGGTCACCGACTACAGGGGAAAGGATATAGCCAGCCCTTTAAAATAAAAGCAGGTGTGCCAGCATACCTGTGTGCCCAACCGGCACTGGCGTCATGACAACCTAACACATCTGGCTGAGCTATATTCCGACCAACCACCATAGTGGCGTCACACGTTACCACCTAGCAAGTGACCGGTCGAACGTATACCACATATTTATTTATATATATATACTAGAAAATGTACCCGGCGCTGCCCGGGTATAAAGTGTCAGTGTCCTGTATACCTGCAGGGTCGTATTTACCATTAGGCACCCATGGTCTGGTGTGTAGGGTAGCACCTTGCAGAGGGGCAGTACCCTCCTGTTCAGACTTGCCAGAAAATCTGGTGTCTTTTTCGAGGGGGGTATGGCGGTATTGGTCTGGTATAGCGGTGTTTTCCAGTCACAGTATGGCAGTATTGGTCAGGTCTGGTATGGCAGTGTTATTCAGTCACAGTGTGTCAGTATTGGTCATGACTGGTATGGCGGTGTTATCCAGTCACAGTATGGCGGTATTGGTCAGGTCTGGTGTGGCTGTGTTATCCAGTCACAGTATGGCGGTATTGGTCAGGTCTGGTATGGCAGTGTTATTCAGTAAAGTGTGTCGGTATTGGTCATGTCTGGTATGGCGGTGTTATCCAGTCACAGTACGGCGGTATTGGTCAGGTCTGGTGTGGTGGTGTTCTCCAGTCACAGTATGGCGGTATTGGTCAGGTCTGGTATAGTGGTGTTATCCAGCACAGTATGGCGGTATTGGTCAGGTCTGGTGTGGCAGTGTTACCCAGTCACAGTATGGCGGTATTGGTCAGGTCTGGTATGGCAGTGTTATCCAGTCCCAGTATGGCGGTATTGGTCAGGTCTGGTGTGGCGGTGTTACCCAGTCACAGTTTGGTATACCTGTCCTGTAGTGCCCTGTATATACATGTACTGTATAGATGGAGTAGGGGGTCCTGTATATACATGTACTGTATAGATGGAGTAGGGGGTCCTGTATACATGTACAGTATTGATGGAGTAGGAGGTCCTGTATATATGTACAGTATTGATGGAGTAGGAGGTCCTGTATATACATGTACTGTATAGATGGAGTAGGGGGTCCTGTATATACATGTACTGTATAGATGGAGTAGGGGGTCCTGTATACATGTACAGTATTGATGGAGTAGGAGGTCCTGTATATACATGTACTGTATAGATGGAGTAGGGGGTCCTGTATACATGTACAGTATTGATGGAGTAGTAGGTCCTGTATATACATGTACTGTATAGATGGAGTAGGGGGTCCTGTATACATGTACAGTATAGCTGGAGTAGGGGGTTCTGTATATATGTACTGTATAGATGGAGTAGGGGTTTCTGTATATACATGTACTGTATACATGGAGTAGGGGGTCCTGTATATATATATATATATATATATATATATATATCAATAGAAAAGTAGACACGGCACTCGAGGAAAATGGCGTGGTCGGTGCCAGCAGTATATACCCTTGAGGACCGTGGGTATGAATGCATATAGTAAAAGAAAATCACTGCGGCACTCCGGAACAGCTCGTGTTCAAATCGTAAGGTTTATTTCTCCCACAAAGTGCATAAGCGACGTTTCAGCTCAATCCTTATGAGCTTTTCTCAAGCTGTGCAATATACATGTGTAACAACAGGCTTTAAATAGGTACAAAATGGTTACTCCCATAAATCACGTGATCAATCAAAAAGCAGTGAAAAAAAGTGAAAGATGTAGTTCACATCTACAAAAGTACAAATATATAAAGCATAATGTGAAATGAGACATGATATACATGTCATAAGGTATGCATATTAGAAATGTGCTATAGTGTCCAAAAAATTAATAAAAGTCCTTCAGACATTCACAATTGAAGACAGGTGGGATGATCGCTCACCAGATCGCGTCAATGGGCCACATATGAGTCATACGGAGTACCTCGTGGAATAAGTTTGTAAACAAGATCACAGCGCATGCGCCAATTGGAGCCGACCAAAATAGATGACGTGGCACGGTCGGATAGGCGCAGAGGCATCAAGGATAGCATGACGTGCGGCGTGACCAAACCATGTGGTAATCAGCAGGGCAGCTTAGCAGGTAACCATGGAGAACAGACGCTATGACCGGACTATACAGGGTTTTAACCCATTGCTGGTAAACGGCATCTCTTCAGTCACCAGTCGGGAATCATAATGGCCAAGGAAACATGGTCAGTAACACGGGCGGGTTCCTGCATAGGGCTGCGCCCTCAGACCAATGTCAGTCCTAGACAATCCAGAACTGTCACGATTCCTGTATCGGCCTCATCCCAGGGACTGTAGTATAGCCAATAACCTCGCGCCGGCACGTCTAGTCCAAGTTATATCACGGAATACCGCTTCATTGCCGCCGTCACAACCGCACCATGTGAATAACGATGTTGGAGATAGAAATCCAGAAAATATGTTCAGGCCCAGACGTCGATCAGGAGAGTGTCACACTCTGCTTCACTAAGATAACAGCTTGTTACTGTAATAAAAAATAAGAAATATATCGTAAACATATTGTAACATTTTTATGGTAATAATCAGGAAAAATTGTATTTACACATGTATAACTGGGACCAGAAATAAAGGAGAGGAGAGGAAGCCGGAGTCAAAGCTGCAAGGTGAACCAATGTAAATTATTAATTCATTTGCAGTAACTCGGTAAAATCTTAAAGTCTACATTGAGACCATTAGGTCTAAGTGTGTTAAATTTGTCAATCCAAAATAGTTCCCTTCTTTTTAATGATACTTGTCTATTGCCACCTCTGCGTGGTGCCGGTATTTGCTCAAATATAATGGCTCTCAAATCGCTCTCTCTGTGCCCCTTTTCCAAAAAGTGTTTCGAGACAGGTAGGTCAGTTCTCTGTTTGCGTATACTGTAACGATGTTGTACAAGACGGGTTTTAAAATCCAATGTTGTCTCGCCAATGTACAATAAATTGCAGGGGCATAACAGGATATAAATCACCCAATCACTCTCACAGGTCAGATGTTGCTTAATCTGCACGACCTGTCCTGATGTGGGATGTGTGAACTGGTCACACTTGACAATGTGCCTACAGTTCACACATCTCCGACAAGGATAACAGCCATTTCTTAAAGGACCCAAGAGGAACTGTGTGTCTTTTTTTTGGTGATGTATGGCTGTCTTTACCAAAAAATCTTTAAGGTTTTTTGGTCTTCTGTAAGACATGAGGGGACGGTTATTAAATTCAGGGATAGCAGGAAAACTATTACCCAAAATTTTCCAATGTTTACATAAGATCTTTTCTATGTGTTGACTCATACCACTATATTCACTCACAAACGGTATACGTGATGTACTAATTTTTTTGTCTTTTTTTGTTAGGAGTTCCTCCCTGTTCATCTCAAGAGTCTCACTCCTATACCTTGCGGTAAGTGAACGTGGGTAACCCCTGTGATGGAAATCATCTGCATATTCGTCTATGGTGTGTGCTAGTATAGTCTGATCACCTACTATGCGTTTCACTCGCATAAACTGACTTTTGGGTAAAGATTTGATGGCACTCTTAGGGTGATTAGATTTGTAGTGTAGTAAGGTATTTTTGTCAGTGTCTTTCTTGTAGAGTCGGGTATTGAAATGTGTTCCATCTCTGTATACCAATGTGTCCAAGAATTGCACATGAGTTGTTGAGTGATTCAGAGTCAGTTTGATATCAGGGTCGATGGAGTTAAGATACCGGAAAAAGTCAAAAAGCTCCTCCTCCGAACCCCTCCATGCCAAAAAAATGTCATCGATGTATCTCCACCAGCCCACGATATTGTGGGCATGGTGGGACACATCGATGTAAGTGCCCTCAAGGTGGGCGACAAAGAGGTTGGCGAAAGCAGGCGCCACATTCGACCCCATTGCCGTTCCCTTGCATTGTAAATAAATCTGGTTGTCAAACATAAAAAAATTACCTGTGAGGATTAACTCCAATAGAGAAAGCAAAAATTGTTGGCAACTATCAGAATATGTCGTCTTTTGTAATGCTACAGCTACCGCTTGAATGCCCTTAGAGTGTGCAATTGAAGTATACAGGCTAGCAATATCCATTGAAGCTAAGTATGTGACATCTTCAGAGCGTAAGTTCTGTATTTTAGTAAGAAAATGTGTTGTATCTTGTAAATAGGAGGGGACTTGTACAACCAAAGGCTGCAACACCCGATCCAGAAATTCTGATGCTCTACTCAGAACTGAGCCCATCCCCGATACTATCGGGCGCCCTGGGGGATTTTGTAAGCATTTATGTATTTTAGGGAGTAGATAGAAAAGGGGCATAATGGGATATTCCACCCAGATGAATTCCCTACATTTCTTATCTATATTCCCATTAGCCACTGCTCGTTCCAATAATTCGATAAGTTTTGCTTTGACCATAGGTGTGGGGTCCTGTTGCAAAGGTATATAAGTGTTCCTGTCCGCTAGCTGTTTATATGCTTCTGCCATATATTGTGCAGTGTCCATCACCACGACACCACCACCCTTGTCAGCTGACTTGATGGTGATGTCGTGGTTATGGGCCAACTCGTTTAGAGCCCTCATTTCCTCTCTAGTCATGTTAGGATGTGCAATGAAATCTGTAGGTGTAGGTTCTTTAATGTCCTTTTTAACAACCTCCATATATGTTTCAATAGGGTGTACAGTTTGTACAGGTACAAAATCACTTTTAACAAATAAGTCAAGATCTTTAAGTACAATATCAACATCGTGACTCATCAGATTGGAACTAGGTGCAGACTGTTCAATGGTGTCGCCCCAGACCCGCAATTTAATGCGGCGGAAGAACTGCCAGAGATCCAAACAGAGAACTGACCTACCTGTCTCGAAACACTTTTTGGAAAAGGGGCACAGAGAGAGCGATTTGAGAGCCATTATATTTGAGCAAATACCGGCACCACGCAGAGGTGGCAATAGACAAGTATCATTAAAAAGAAGGGAACTATTTTGGATTGACAAATTTAACACACTTAGACCTAATGGTCTCAATGTAGACTTTAAGATTTTACCGAGTTACTGCAAATGAATTAATAATTTACATTGGTTCACCTTGTAGCTTTGACTCCGGCTTCCTCTCCTCTCCTTTATTTCTGGTCCCAGTTATACATGTGTAAATACAATTTTTCCTGATTATTACCATAAAAATGTTACAATATGTTTACGATATATTTCTTATTTTTTATTACAGTAACAAGCTGTTATCTTAGTGAAGCAGAGTGTGACACTCTCCTGATCGACGTCTGGGCCTGAACATATTTTCTGGATTTCTATCTCCAACATCGTTATTCACATGGTGCGGTTGTGACGGCGGCAATGAAGCGGTATTCCGTGATATAACTTGGACTAGACGTGCCGGCGCGAGGTTATTGGCTATACTACAGTCCCTGGGATGAGGCCGATACAGGAATCGTGACAGTTCTGGATTGTCTAGGACTGACATTGGTCTGAGGGCGCAGCCCTATGCAGGAACCCGCCCGTGTTACTGACCATGTTTCCTTGGCCATTATGATTCCCGACTGGTGACTGAAGAGATGCCGTTTACCAGCAATGGGTTAAAACCCTGTATAGTCCGGTCATAGCGTCTGTTCTCCATGGTTACCTGCTAAGCTGCCCTGCTGATTACCACATGGTTTGGTCACGCCGCACGTCATGCTATCCTTGATGCCTCTGCGCCTATCCAACCGTGCCACGTCATCTATTTTGGTCGGCTCCAATTGGCGCATGCGCTGTGATCTTGTTTACAAACTTATTCCACGAGGTACTCCGTATGACTCATATGTGGCCCATTGACGCGATCTGGTGAGCGATCATCCCACCTGTCTTCAATTGTGAATGTCTGAAGGACTTTTATTAATTTTTTGGACACTATAGCACATTTCTAATATGCATACCTTATGACATGTATATCATGTCTCATTTCACATTATGCTTTATATATTTGTACTTTTGTAGATGTGAACTACATCTTTCACTTTTTTTCACTGCTTTTTGATTGATCACGTGATTTATGGGAGTAACCATTTTGTACCTATTTAAAGCCTGTTGTTACACATGTATATTGCACAGCTTGAGAAAAGCTCATAAGGATTGAGCTGAAACGTCGCTTATGCACTTTGTGGGAGAAATAAACCTTACGATTTGAACACGAGCTGTTCCGGAGTGCCGCAGTGATTTTCTTTTACTATATATATATATATATATATATATATGTACTGTATAGATGGAGTAGGGGGCCCTGTATATACATGTACTGTATAGTTGGCGTAGGGGGTCCTGTATATACATGTACTGTATAGATGGAGTAGGGGGTCCTGTATATACATGTACTGTATAGATGGAGTAGGGGGTCCTGTATATACATGTACTGTATAGATGGAGTAGGGGGTCCTGTATATACATGTACTGTATAGATGGAGTAGGGGGCCCTGTATATACATGTACTGTATAGATGGAGTAGGGGGTCCTGTATATACATGTAATGTATAGTTGGAGTAGGGGGTCCTGTATACATGTACTGTATAGTTGGAGTAGGGGGTCCTGTATATACATGTCCTGTATAGATGGAGTAGGGGGCCCTGTATATACATGTACTGTATGAATGGAGTAGGGGGCCCTGTATATACATGTACTGTATACATGGAGTACGGGGCCCTGTATATACATGTACTGTATGAATGGAGTAGGGGGCCCTGTATATACATGTACTGTATGGATGGAGTAGGGGGTCCTGTATATACATGTACTGTATAGATGGAGTAGGGGGTCCTGTATATACATGTACTGTATAGATGGAGTAGGGGGTCCTGTATATACATGTACTGTATAGATGGAGTAGGGGGTCCTGTATACATGTACTGTATAGATGGAGTAGGGGGTCCTGAATATACATGTACTGTATGGATGGAGTAGGGGGTCCTGTATATACATGTCCTGTATAGATGGAGTAGGGGGTCCTGTATATACATGTACTGTATAGATGGAGAAGGGGGGTCCTGTATATACATGTACTGTATAGATGGAGTTGGGGGCCCTGTATATACATGTACTGTATGGATGGAGTAGGGGGTCCTGCATATACATGTACTGTATAGATGGAGTAGGGGGTCCTGTATATACATGTACTGTATAGATGGAGTAGGGGGTCTACCAGTTATTACTGTGGATGTTGTAAGGCCAGGGGCGCCGCAATCATGAGGCGACCTGAATCGTCTGCCTCAGGCGGCGCCACTAGCTGTCACCATGGGGGCGGCATTCAGTGGCAGATTATAATATGAGCGGTTCGGCGGCCGCCCACATTATAATCCGCCACTGACTGTACCATGTACTGGAGCACCCCCGCCTCCGGGCAGTATCTGTAATGAGATGCTGTGAGCAGGGGAGACTGTATTCATAAGCGCCGCGCTGTAATGAATCAGCCGCGCAGTGCTGTTACTACAGCGCGGCGCTTATGAATACAGTCTCCCCCGCTCACAGCATCTAATTACAGATACTGCCCGGGGGCGGGGGGGCTCCAGTACATGCATTCCACGTCCGTGATCCGTCAGGATCACGGAACGTGGGAATGCAGCCTTTAGTCCCCCGGGTGATGCGCGGCTGCCGGAGGTGTCCCATCCTGTCCCCGGCAGCCGCACATCAGCCGGGACAAGACCAGAGAGGCTCGACGGGGGAACGGAGGGCAGGTGAGTTGTGTGCTGTTTTTTGTTTTATCTGCTGTGCAGGGGGGGGGGGGGGGAGAGGGGGACCATCTATAAGGGAGGGGGGAAAGAGGGGGACGATCTATAAGGGAGGGGGGAAAGAGGGGGACGATCTATAAGGGAGGGGGGAAAGAGGGGGACGATCTATAAGGGGAAACCATCTATAAGGGGGGGGACCATCTATAAGGGAGGGGGAGAGGGAAGAGGGGGACTATCTATAGGGGGGAGAAGGGGACCATCTATAAGGGAGGGGGGAAAGAGGGGGACCATCTATAAGGGGGGGGCCATCTATAAGGGAGGGGGAGAGGGAAGAGGGGGACTATCTATAGGGGGGAGAAGGGGACCATCTATAAGGGAGGGGGGAAAGAGGGGGACCATCTATAAGGGGGGGGGGCATCTATAAGGGAGGGGGAGAGGGAAGAGGGGGACTATCTATAGGGGGGGGAAGGGGACCATCTATAAGGGAGGGGGGAAAGAGGGGGACCATCTATAAGGGAGGGGGACGATCTATAAGGGGGGGGACCATCTATAAGGGAGGGGGAGAGGGAAGAGGGGGACCATCTATAGGGGGGGGGAAGGGGACCATCTATAAGGGAGGGGGGAAAGAGGGGGACCATCTATAAGGGAGGGGGGAAAGAGGGGGACCATCTATAAGGGGGGGACCATCTATAAGGGAGGGGGACCGTCTATAAGGGGGGGGAAGAGGGGGACCATGTATAAGGGGGGGAGGGTGACCATCTATAAGGGAGGGGGAGAGGGAAGAGGGGGACCATCTATAAGGGAGGGGGGAGAGGGGGACCATGTATAAGGGGGGGAGGGGGACCATCTATAAGGGAGAGGGGACCATCTATAAGGGGGGGAAGAGGGGGACCATCTATAAGGGGGGAAGAGGGGGACCATCTATAAGGGGGGAAGAGGGGGACCATCTCCTAAAAGATCAGCACCCTCATCTCCTGACATCCTCTGTGCTGCTGGGACTTCTCCTATAGGATTAGCACCCTCCTCTCCTGACATCCTCTGTGCTGCTGGGACCTCTCCTATAGGATTAGCACCCTCATCTCCTGACATCCTCTGTGCTGCTGGGACCTCTCCTATAGGATTAGCCCCCTCCTCTCCTGACATCCTCTGTGCTGCTGGGACCTCTCCTATAGGATTAGCCCCCTCCTCTCCTGACATCCTCTGTGCTGCTGGGACCTCTCCTATAAAGTCAGCCCCCTCCTCTCCTGACATCCTCTGTGCAGCAAGGGACCAAACATTATGTTTATTGGGGACAGCAGTGGGGGGGGCAGTAGTGGATTATAATGTGGGCGGATTGACGGGGGGGGGGGGGGGGCGTCATTCTATAGTTCGCCTCGGGCAGCAGAGAGGCTAGAATCACCCCTGTGTAAGGCAGCTTCCCTAGCAACCATTGCTCCCTGTGGAAATGAAAGCAGTAATCCTATTGGTTGCTAAGGCTCCAACTGCCGTGTCTGCTGCAGCTAATTATATCACCTGTGTTTGCAGTGAGGAGATTTTCCAATTCATCTCTATGGGGCGCCTCTCTTTCCCCTCCCCCTCCCCTCCTGTACATCTGGCGGGGACGGGACCTTCGCAATAACCTTCCCGGGCACCCAATGTATCTGTGTGCCAAATTTGGGGTCAAACGGTTCAGGCGTTTGGAAGTCTATAGAGGACAGACAGACAGACAGACAGAAGGACAGACAGACTTTGATTTTTATGATATAGATATTTATATATGGTGTTTGTTTTCACTATTCTATTGCCTGATGACAATAATAGAACTGATCTGCACTGCATTGTATTATGTCATAGCCATAACTGATCAGATTCTTCCTTAGGGCAGAGCCTGATCAGCTTACGTAGCTATGACACTGGAGGCCTCCGGTTGTTATTCTCCCTCTGTTCTTCTCTATAGATGCTGCAATTGCACTGACCGTAGCATCTATTGGGTCAATTGCTGAGATCCGAGCATGGAACTTCTGAGGACGTAACTGTATGTCCATGAGTGAAAAACACTGCAAAAATGGATGTACAGTCATATCACTGGTCCTGAAGGGGTTAAAACATTGTAAAACATTGTAAGGCAATTTTTTAAAATGTATTATGGTTAAACAAAATTAATGGTTGTGGGGTTGGTTCAGAGAGGGGTCCCGGCTCTGAACCACTGCGATCATATCAGCTACCTGCGGTCCGATCACCGCACCTGCTAATTAGACATTTAAATGCAGCTGTCAAAACAGCAAACTTATGTGCCCCTATCTCTGGTGTCTAAGAGGGAGGGGATCTCCCCCCGCAATGTGATCACGGAGGGGAGATCCCTTCTGCTTACTGGGCCATCTGTAGATCTGGACTGCAGCAGTCCAGAGTATTACAGCACTGATCTTATCGATCAGTGCTGTATTAACTATACTGCAGTGATCTTTATGGGAGATCACTGCAGTAATAATTAAAGTCCCCCAGGGGGACTAAAAGTTAAAGTATAAAAAATACAAATAAAGTCTTTTCATTACTGAAAAAAATCCCCTCCCTTAATAAACGTTTAAATCATCCCCCTTTTTCCATTTTATATATAAAAATAAATAAAACATATTTGGTATCACCGTGTGCGTAATCACCCAGACTATTAAAGTATCACTTTCCTGATCTCGCATGGTAAAAAGGCGTAAGTGCAAAAACTCACTAACGTGCATTTTTTTGTCACATCAAATCCAGAAAAATTGTTATAAAATGAATTCAAAAAGTTGCATATATGCAAGCAAGATAGAAAGAACAAATCATGGCGCAAAAAAAAAAAAAAAAAAAAGAAACATCACAAGGCCCCATAGACCAATTCAATTGGATTAAACAGCAGAAATAATGTATTATAAGTAAAGGGTAACTGAATCATCTGATCATACTCTTATAGCGATTTTAAAAAACAATAGCCGCCAACCATGCAGTTCTCCTTAATGGCCTGCCTCAGCAAAGACGGCTTCATAAGTGCCATGAGGACACCCGGGGAGCCTGGAGAGGTAAGTATTAATTTTATTGTTACAGCAAGGACAGCACAATCATCGAGCCATGTAATAGGCTCGATAAGTGAGCCTACATAGAAAATTGGGCTGTGTAATACAGCCCTTAGATAAAGCCAGTTTACATCCGCTGTCTCAGAAGGGGAGGGGGAGGGACAGAGATAAAGGCTTACACACAGATTTTTGTGTTTTTAGCACAAAGAAGAATGGAATGAATTGTTAGTATCACCATGTTCAGCAACATATCAAAAGGTTATGGTTGAGTGAAATACCCCTTTAACTGTTTGGTTTTTCCGTTCACTGTTTCAACCAATCACTGGCACGGTATCTCACACACCATCCTCCTATTACACTTCTTCCCTCTCCTTTTATGGTATTTTTCCCACCAATAAGAGGTTAGACCGGGTCACCCCTATATAAGCTAGTTAGTTCCTGGTGGGAGGGGCTCTTGTTAGTTCTTAGTCTTCTAGTAAGTAGGGGAGTTGGTGTGACAGAGACACAGTTTTTCTCTAGAGAGACTTTCCAAGCTAAGAGGCACTGCTAAGCCCAAAGGTGGGGTAACTGTCATCTGGGTCAACCTTGCCTACACCTGGGATCCTTCTAAACAGTCTGGATAATCTACCAAGTTAAAGGATTGATCCTCAATGGGACAAAGGGCCTAAGCCGAAGTATTCCACTTGTACCTGCTTAACCCTCTCAGGTAATCTTGAGACGTTAGCTTTGTCCATTAGTTCAAGCCTGGGACTCGTGCTACCAAACCTGACAGTCTCTGGACTTGTTTGGCAAAAAGCGGTGTTCTATTCAGTTCACTTCAGTTCAGGATTTTTTAGGCAACACTAAATCACGCTCTACACTATCCCAGCAGAGTACTGCACTAATTAAGGAAGGTCCCAAAGACAACTCCCGAGTCTATCCTCAAGTCCATCTACACTTCTTCCATCTCTACCTTCTTCGCACTACCTTAAGCACAACCTAAAACTGTACCTACACTAAGCACTTGTTTACTCTGTATTGCACTTAAAAGACTAAATAAAATCTCAGCACCCCCGGACAGCATATGTGTAGTGGCCCAGGTGGTTTACTAAGTCTATAACCACCATGGTAAAGTACCTCTGTCAGGTGTCACACCAAGAGCTATGAGCTGTGATTTCCACTCCAGTCACTAGGTGTCTCACTTCTCCCCCTTCGCTCAGCTGCAGTGTGTATAAAGGTTTAGCTATTAGTTGTGATGACCAATCACAAATGCAGACACTCTACACCCCACAACTTCTCTACTCTTCCTTTTTCCCTGTTACAAATGCCTATAGGGGAGGAGTTCCTGTTTGGAGTTCAATCTAGTTTTAGTCTGGAGAGATTTCAGATCTGCACAGAGACCACTAGTATGCAGTGCTAAATCCCTTAGAAGTGGGGTAACCGTGAACATGGGTAAACCCTTGTCTACACTTGTGATCCTTCTTAAACCTCAGGACAGTCACCGCCTAAAAGAAAGGAAGAGGGACTGTTTCCCAGTAGAACAAAGTTGCTATATGCCGAAGTATCCTACTGACTATGCCCAACTACCTGGGGAAAGCTCCAGAAGTTAGCTACCCCCAAAGACAGAGGCCTGGGGCTGGTATTACACTACTTTGAGCTGGTGAGGCAGAAGGTGTCATATATGCAGAATGCATGAGTGAGTATGAGGAGTTCTTCTTTCAAGCATCAAGTATCTACACTACAATCCGGGCAGAGTACTGCACTAATTAGATAAGGGCCTCTACACGGTCCCTACACTACCCTTGCTACACCTAGTCTTTCCCTACTTATTCAACTCTACCTAAAGCCTACCTCAAGCACTGTTGTTTTGCACTAGCCCCTGTGATCGGTCCCTTTTATATACTTTGGTTACTGCACTGTAGTTTTATTAAGTAAAGATTCAACTTCTGGTTAAGTGCTGTCACCTTTCTGACGTCGCACCTGCACCTGCATCCTCACAAAACACTACTGTTCTTTTCCAGCGCATTGCCCGTGTGTCCGGGGGTGTCTATTACCACTCCTGGCCATCGTGACAAGGCTACCCCCAAAACACCAGAGTCCACCGGCTGTTGCAACACCAGCATTCAGCCCCCATGGCGTATGCACCCATATATGTGTATTTCACGTGATAGAGTTTTCACAAGTGAAACGACCTGCCGTCCAGCTAAGTACACACCACGACGTTAAATAAAGCCGGTGAACTTTACAATTTTAAGACTTCACAGCTCATTTTGTAATTGCCGAACATCGGAGTGAATGACATGGAGCCGCAAGCATCATTTCGGCTGCACATTGTGCATGATACATTAGATATTCCATTAGCGGTAATATAAACCACGCTGTTTCGTACTGAAATGCTGTTTCTTTGCTGATTGCTGACGCACAAGCTCCGTCACCGGCTCGGTAACAGCGGAGTTATTAAAGAAATGTCTTTCTATTTCACGCTCCTGCATTTATTCCCTACACCTGCTATAGTAAACAGCAGACTTCATTGTCTCATTTAGGGATATTAGGAGACGCTGCATCTGTCCGGGTGCTGGTGCACTTAAAATGAACCTTTGCCTCGTTTTTATGGGTTTTTACCCGTCCCTTCACTTCCCACCTAACAGGAAATTTAATTTTACAAGACAGCAATCAAGCTTACCGCGTGCGTCTAATCTAACGCTGCTGTTGCTGATCTCTTTCAGCTGCTCCTGTGGTGTTGCTTGCAAAATGTACTTCTTATAGGATTTAATAGACTTTTCTAGGTCTGGCATCAGTGCACCTTTCAGTCTGCTGTAAATGACTATGCATAATAGTGCTTAAAGCAGTCTACTGTGTCAAAGACAGAGACGGCAGACGAAGCCCAACAAGCGGTATTAAAAAGATATAAAAGCTGGAATTAGAAGAATATCTCCACTCCAAAACCTGGACGCTTCCACCTGTTTGATATTCACATGGGTGACGAAAGATGAGACATGGGGATGTGTTGTTTAGTGGGGGGTCCAATTGATCTGCATTTGTAATGGTGCGTTTACACGTAACGATAATTGGCCCGATCGTACGATTAACGTTTTTTTTTTCATAACGAGTTTAGACGGTACGATATATCGTACGGAAAATTCGTTTTGCGATCGTTTTGCGAACGCTTAAGCCTATCTCAAACATTGGTTAAATCGGCGAACGACTGTTCACACGGAACGATTTGCGGATTTTTTGTGAGCGACGAACGACGATTTGATAACATGTTGAAAGATCAAAATGAGCGATGTATCGTTCGTCGTTTGATCGTTCGCCGCGTTTACACGCACGATTATCGTTCGAATTCGATCGTTATCGCGCAAATTTGTACGATAATCGTTACGTGTAAACGCACCATAAAGGGGTTGGATGTAGCCATAGGGAGTCTGGGAAAACATGGATACAGCCGTAGGGTTAAAGGGGTACTCTGGTGAAAACTTTATTCTTTTAAATCAGCTAGTGGCAAAAAGGTATACGGATTTGTAAATTACTTCTATTTAAAAATCTCAGGTCTTCCAGTACTTATAGGCTACTGTATGTTCTGCAGGAAGTGGTGTATTCTCTCCATTGTGACACAGTGCTCTCTGCTGCCACCTCTGTCCATGTCAGGAACTGTCCAGAACAGTAGCAAATCTCCATAGAAAACCTCTCCTGCTCTGGACAGTTCCTGAGATGGACTGAGAGCACTGAGTCAGGGCGGGTTCAGACTACAGAATTTTCGCGGATAAATTCCGCAGAGTTCCGTCGACTGTACACGTCAATTCTTTCGGCGGATAGCGAAATCATCAGGCCCATAGAATGGTGTCTATGGTGCCGGCGGAAAGGCGCACGGCCGTGAGCGTGTTCTAGTGACGGAATTCGGTGGAATTTATCCGCGTGAATTCCATAGTTTGAATCCACCCTTAGACTGGAAAAAATACACCACTTCCTGCAGGACATACAGCAGCTGATAAGTACTGGAAGGCTGGAGATTTTAAAGGGGTATTCCCCCCAAAATTATTTTTGCATTAAAGGACAACTCCAGCGAAAACATTTTTTTGGCTTATTTAACACACATTACAAAGTTATATAACTTTGTAATGTGGTTAAATACCCGCTCACCCCCTGTGTCCAGAGCCTCAGGGCTGTGTCCAGCACTCACCCGCAGCCACAGCCCCCCGCCCCACAACCAACCTCCCCCCCATCAACTGCGTCATCCCGCAGCTCAGCACCCCCCCCCCCCCCGCGGCAATCTCTGCCCCCCCATCTCCCGGCGATCGCCCGTGGCTAGCTCCGCCCCCTCCGCAATCGCCCGCGGCTAGCTCCGCCCCCGCAATCGCCCGCGGCTAGCTCCGCCCCCCCGCAATCGCCCGCGGCTAGCTCCGCCCCCCCACAATCGCCCGCGGCTAGCTCCGCCCCCCGCAATCGCCCGCGGCTAGCTCCGCCCCCCGCAATCGCCGCTGTCACCACCAACTCCGCCAACTCAGCTCTGCTACGCCGTCACCTCCAACTCAGCTCTGCTACGCCGTCACCGCCAACTCAGCTCTGCTACGCTGTCACCGCCAACTCAGCTCTGCTACGCCGTCACCGCCAACTCAGCTCTGCTACGCCATCACCGCCAACTCAGCTCTGCTACACAGTCACCGCCAACTCCGCCAACTCAGCTCTGCTACGCCGTCACCTCCAACTCAGCTCTGCTACGCCGTCACCGCCAACTCAGCTCTGCTATGCCGTCACCGCCAACTCAGCTCTGCTACGCCGTCACCGCCAACTCAGCTCTGCTACGCCGTCACCGCCAACTCAGCTCTGCTACGCCGTCACCGCCAACTCCGCCAACTCAGCTCTGCTACGCCGTCACCGCCAACTCAGCTCTGCTACACCGTCACCGCCAACTCAGCTTTGCTACGCCGTCACCACCAACTCCGCCAACTCAGCTCTTCTACGCCGTCACCGCCAACTCAGCTCTGCTACACTTCATCATCTCCTTCATTGTCTCAGCTCTGCTACTTCACCATGATCAGGCAGAAGCATTGCATGATGGGAAATGTAGTTTTCTATCTTGGTTATAGATCGGCTAGAAAAACTTGTAACTCAGG
This sequence comes from Dendropsophus ebraccatus, assembly GCF_027789765.1. Taxonomy (NCBI): domain Eukaryota; kingdom Metazoa; phylum Chordata; class Amphibia; order Anura; family Hylidae; genus Dendropsophus; species Dendropsophus ebraccatus. Next base: position 146,689,106 of record NC_091458.1, read on the forward strand.
AACGGCAGCAGCTAGAAAGATGGGAGACGGCTCAAAATACTCAGGGGGACTTGGTGAGTAAGGCCAGCTAGGTTTGGGAGTATTTCATTTTTTTAGCTCTTGGGGGGAATACCCCTTTAAGATAGAAGTAAATTAGAAATCTATATAGCTTTCTGATTTGAAGGGATTTTTTGTTGGAGTTCATCATCACAACTCGGGGGGAAAATGCCTTTATAATCCATCGTACTTCTCCTTTAAGTGATAATCTTTCCGTGTATAGGCAGGCAACGATCAAACGACTTACCAAAGTTTGTCTGTACCCTCACTCCTCCTGGCGCCCCATTGCTGCTTTCTACTTGGCTTATTTATATTTATATTCTGTATGTAATGCTTTGTGCGATCTAATGGTGAAAACACCAACGATCCAGCACTTACGGAGAAAGAAGCTTTTACTCCATTTCCATAACAATTGCAACGCCACAGTGCAGGGACCCCACAGAGGCCAGACGCGTTTCAAGCGCATGTACGCTCTTGCTCACCGACTGAAAGGGAACTCTACATGACATTCTGTATATTCATCATTCACCAGCAGATGGCAGTGTTCATTACACACAGACAACAGTGCAAATAGAGAGACACTTTATAGGTCCGCTGTCTTCAGGGGGCCGTTGCTGTTTGTGTCCCCTTTGGTGAGAGAGAAAGTCTAAAGAACTTGTGCAAGTGTGTCACTGTGTGTGTGCATATGTGTTATTGTGTGTATATATATGGGTCATCATGTGTCATGATATGTGCATATGTCTGTGTGTCAGTATATGTATATATGTCTGGGTGTCAGTATATGTCTATATATCTGGGTGTCAGTATATGTGTATGTGTATATGTCTGGGTGTCAGTATATGTGTATGTGTATATGTCTGGGTGTCAGTATATGTGTATGTGTATATGTCTGGGTGTCAGTATAAGTGTATATGTCTGGGTGTCAGTATATGTGTATGTGTATATGTCTGGGTGTCAGTATATGTGTATGTGTATATGTCTGGGTGTCAGTATATGTGTATGTGTATATGTCTGGGTGTCAGTATAAGTGTATATGTCTGGGTGTCAGTATATGTGTATGTGTATATGTCTGGGTGTCAGTATAAGTGTATATGTCTGGGTGTCAGTATATGTGTATGTGTATATGTCTGGGTGTCAGTATATATGTATATGTATATGTCTGGGTGTCAGTTTATGTATAGGTGTATACAGGGCCGCCATCAGGAATTTCGGGGCCCCATACAACCAAAGTGTCTGGGCCCCCCACATTAATAAAAAAAAAATTGTGTGTTCGCCCCACGCCTTGCTGGGAGGTATAATTTGGTTCAGATCAATTCTAGAGAACTGGCTCATATATCCCATTTTCCCCAGTGGCTTAAAATGTAACCTCTGTTATACAGTTATAAAATTGTAGAAACTAAATGTGAACAAGGTGCAATTCAAATAGACACTTACTTGTATAGCTGTCTCTTGTGCTCTGTATGCAGTGCATTATATTCACCCTTGCAACGTACAATTTATAGCGTGTCTACAAGCCCAGCGGGGCTCATTATGATGGAGACTAAAACTTATACAAGAGTGGGGTAGGGGTTCCCCTGTATCCAGAATGCTGTTGAGTACTAGGCAATGCCCCGTTTGGGGTTATTGAATTTCGAGGGTCTGGGGGGCTGTGTGATTTGTATATGTTCACCAATATCCCCCCCCCCCCCCCCGGTATGCTCACTAACATAGAATATGTTGATAAGGCTAATATAATGAGGCTGTTCCATGTTAGTGAGCATATACAAATCCCCCCCCCCCCCAGGCAGACTAGTTTAGCTCACCCAAGACAGTGATAGCGAATACATGGCGGTGAGAACGCTTTCTAGCAGATCCTGTTTGTGCAGCAGAGGTGTCTTTATCCTGCTCTGCATAGACCCTCGAAATTCAATAATCCCAGACGGGGCATTGCCTAGCACTCAACAGCATTCTGAATACAGGGGAACCCCTACCCCACTCTTGTATAAGTTTTAGTCTCCATCATAATGAGCCCCGCTGGGCTTGTAGACACGCTATAAATTGTACGTTGCAGGGGTGAATATAATGCACTGCATACAGAGCACAAGAGGCAGCTATACAAGTAAGTGTCTATTTGAATTGCACCTTGTTCACATTTAGTTTCTACAATTTTATAACTGTATAACAGAGGTTACATTTTAAGCAACTGGGGAAAATGGGGAATATGAGCCAGTTCTCTAGAATTGATCTCACACACAGACACCAGCACACATGTATACAGACACCAGCACACATGTATACAGACACCAGCACACATGTATACACACATACAGACACCAGCACACATGTATACAGACACCAGCACACATGTATACAGACATACAGACACCAGCACACATGTATACAGACATACAGACACCAGCACACCAGGGCACGATGACGTTTGAACTTCTGCAACCTGGAGAAATCACCTGCAGTCCTATGTAACACCACATAACACAGTGGTATCTCTGAGTACAGATAATGTAGTAGATTTCACCTGAAGTCCTATGTAACAGCACAGATAACACAGTGATATCTCTGAGTATAGATCATGTAGTAGATGTCACCTGCAGTCCTATGTAACAGCACAGATAACACAGTGATATCTCTGAGTACAGATAATGTAGTAGCTGTCACCTGCAGTCCTATGTAACACCACAGATAACACAGCGATATCTCTGAGTACAGATAATGTAGTAGTCACCTGCAGTCCTATGTAACACAACAGATAACACAGTGATATCTCTGAGTACAGATAATGTAGCAGCTGTCACCTCGGGGCGCCCCTACTAAATGATGTTCTACAAAATAAGAAAAGTGTCATACAGTGACTCACAGGTGACGTCTTCTTTGATCTGAGGCGTCACTTTCCCTTTTCCTCTCCATCCGGCCCAGACCTCCATGATGATTCCTTCCAGATACGTTTCATCCCCTTAGAACCTGCGAGACAAACAATTTAGGCTCCGCACATTTCTAGCAACTTCCTTTCCTTTCTCCCCCCTGTAGGCTCCCATAGTAACTGCGCTGTGTGGGATCCCCTGCTGTGCCCCCTGTATGTAGGATTCCCAGCTGTGCCCCCATGAGCTAATAATGCCCCTAGAGGTGGCCCCCATGAACTAATAATGCCCCCAGAGGTACCCCCATGCACTAATAATGCCCCCAGAGGTGCCCCATGAACTAATAATGCCCCCAGAGATGCCCCCATATACTAATAATGCCCCCAGAGATGCCCCCATGAGCTAATAATGCCCCCAGAGGTGCCCCCATGAGCTAATAATGCCCCCAGAGGTGCCCCCATATACTAATAATGCCCCCAGAGGTGCCCCCATATACTAATAATGCCCCCAGAGGTGCCCCCATACACTAATAATGCCCCCAGAGGTGCCCCCATACACTAATAATGCCCCCAGAGGTGCCCCCATACACTAATAATGCCCCCAGAGGTGCCCCCATGAACTAATAATGCCCCCAGAGGTGCCCCCATGAACTAATAATGCCCCCAGAGGTGCCCCCATGAACTAATAATGCCCCCAGAGGTGCCCCCATGAACTAATAATGCCCCCAGAGGTGCCCCCATGAACTAATAATGCCCCCAGAGGTGCCCCCCCATACACTAATAATGCCCCCAGAGGTGCCCCCATATACTAATAATGCCCCCAGAGGTGCCCCCATATACTAATAATGCCCCCAGAGTTGCCCCCATATACTAATAATGCCCCCAGAGGTGCCCCCATATACTAATAATGCCCCCAGAGGTGCCCCCATATACTAATAATGCCCCCAGAGGTGCCCCCCATATACTAATAATGCCCCCAGAGGTGCCCCCATATACTAATAATGCCCCCAGAGGTGCCCCCATATACTCATAATGCCCCCAGAGGTGCCCCCATATACTAATAATGCCCCCAGAGGTGCCCCCATATACTAATAATGCCCCCAGAGGTGCCCCCATATACTAATAATGCCCCCAGAGGTGCCCCCATATACTAATAATGCCCCCAGAGGTGCCCCCATATACTAATAATGCCCCCAGAGGTGCCCCCATACACTAATAATGCCCCCAGAGGTGCCACCATACACTAATAATGCCCCCAGAGGTGCCCCCATACACTAATAATGCCCCCAGAGGTGCCCCCATACACTAATAATGCCCCCAGAGGTGCCCCCATACACTAATAATGCCCCCAGAGGTGCCCCCATATACTAATAGTGCCCCCAGAGGTGCCCCCATATACTAATAATGCCCCCAGAGGTGCCCCCATACACTAATAATGCCCCCAGAGGTGCCCCCCATGAACTAATAATGACCCCAGAGGTGCCCCCATATACTAATAATGCCCCCAGAGGTGCCCCCATATACTAATAATGCCCCCAGAGGTGCCCCCATACACTAATAATGCCCCCAGAGGTGCCCTTAAAAAAAACAAACAACTTACTCACCTAATCCGCGCTGTGCAGGCAGCAGCTCTTCCTCCTCCTCTTCGGGCTCCATCTTGCGAGCCGCAGGGACGGGACTTCCGGCAGACGTGATGACGTCATATCATCACGCCTGCCGGAGGGGCACATGACCACGGCCCGGCCTCCCATAGGCTGCTGGTATGAAGTGCCGGCAGCCTATGGGAGAGAATACAGGAGGAGGACGCTGACAGGTCCTTCTCCTGTATTCTGATCGCTTTGATGTTCCGCCCGCTGTGCGGGCGGAACATTAAAGCGATCAGTGCATCCCGAGAAGCTGCGTGGCCGCAGCTTTTCGGGATGCTCAAAAACAGGTGGCAAGGGGTGCCGTGCGGACCCCCCTAGCGTAGCGGGCGGGGGGCGGCGGGCCCGCCGGGCCCCCCCCCGTGTCTCTTAGGGTCCGGGCCCCATACGGCAGTACCACTTGTACTGCCCTATCGGCGGCCCTGGGTGTATATCTCTGGGTGTCAGTACATCACAGGCTGCATATATCTGCCTATGCATGTGAATGTATATATGTGTATGTATTTGTGTAAGTATATCTCCTGTCAGCCGGCTGCCTTTGAACTTCCTGGACATCGGGACGTGGAATATTGAACTTGCATAAATTACAAGAGAATTTTCAGCCTGTCAGCATTAAGGTGACATTCTAGAAGTAAAATTATCAAAGCCTTTAGAGATTGTAGGCATAGCTACAGTATTATCAGCTGATGATCACCAGCTCGGGAATGATTTATGCCTCCTTTACGCCGTTCGTCCTGTGGTAAAACTGACATGTAATCTATGTTCCTCAAGTCAGTACGATTACAACGATAGGCAACTTATAGGACTTTTATTTTACTGCCTTTAAAAAAATTAAAAAATAATCCGCTATTCCCATCCTTATAACGCTTTTATTGTTTGGTCTATGGGGCTGTGTGCGGTGTCGTTTTATTGCCACGATCTGGCTTTTCTATCCGTAGCATACTTTTGTATATGGGACTTTTTGATAACTTTTTATTCAATTTTTTTATGTTGTGATGAGACCAGAAAACTGCAATTTTGCGCTTTGACACTATTTTTCGCTTACATTGTTTACCGTGCGAGATCAGGAATGTGATAATTTAATAGTTATAGCGGTCATAGCAAATATGTTTATTATTTATTTTTATTTTTTTTATTTGAAAAATAGGAAAAACGGGGATGATTTCAACTTTTATTATGGGATGGATTTATTGATATATTAAAAAACTTTTTTTTTTTTACTTTTATAGTCCCCCTCAATACCATGATCTCATAAGGATCAGTGATCGTACAAATGTACTGCATTGATCGATGTTATCTGGGATCGGCTGCTGCAGACAGCCTAAACCTATTGAAGAGTTGGGGACATTGCCAGGAGCCAAAAGAGGCCAAGGCCGGTAAGTATAAGGGATCTGACCACTAGACCACCAGGCATGGCTTTCACAAGTCTTTCAAATGCAGCTTTCAGTTTCAACAGTGGGATTTTATTGGTTAATTAGCTGGCACAGTCAGAAGCAGCATGGTATTGACAGGGCTCACATCTCAAGCCCTCTCTGTACCCCCTTAGGAACCTCATGTCGTACCAGGTATGTCATGGGTCTTTAAGGGGTAAGATCAACGTTCTGCATATGGCCAAACCATGGTCCATGGCGATATTTGGTCTTTTCTCTGTTCAAACAAAGGCCAAACAGCAAGTCCCCGTCCTTTGTGCACTCACATCAGGAAAGACACCCTCATCATGCAGGTTGTATATCAGAGAAGGGCAATTAATTTAGGCTAATTATATTATTAACAATGTCCTTTGTTGTCAGTATAATGTCACTGTGTGGTTACAGAGATTTTTGTACTGTGTGACAGGAGAGCTGACCATACAATGCGATTCTCTGCTACTGAATGTGGACACGCAGCAGCTGGACACGTGCACAGTGAAGGGAGACACCTAGTGGCCATATGTATAATGTTGGCTTAAACATAGAAAAAAAAGAGTATGTAGCAAAATTGCTCGCTATCACGACTCCTGAAAAAAAAAATGTAAAAAGTTTGCGCCAATGCCTTTATCTGTTGTCATTGTCACTTTTCACTTCTGTGGCCGGTTCAATGTCTTGTTACAATCTGCTTTTCCATGGGCCCCGGCCAATGTCACAACCGAAACATTTTGCATTACAACATTTTAGAAGTCTCACTTCAGGCTCCTTCGCTTCATAGAGAGATTCTTATTTCCTCAAGCCATTGTGTGAGATCAGGAGAGATCAGCAAAGGTCTAGTGTGCAGCACAGCTAGAATCTAAGAACAAACAACCAGTCTGCGTTTTACAGAAACTATGAAAACATGGGTGCAGGGATCAGCGAAAATAATACAAGATATTTGTGATCTGTACTAAAGGATCCCATGCTACTCCCTTCTGCAACCCTCTTCCGGAGTTATCATGGAGCTGGGTTACTGCAAGTCCACAGAGATATCCTCTATATATAAGACTTTTCCTATTCACCCAGGAAACGCTATTGTTTATTTCTTTCCAGTGTGAGGTTTTCTATGAGGATTTGCTACTGATCTGGACAGTTCCTGACATGGACAGAGGTGGCAGCAGAGAGCACTGTGTCAGGCTGGAAATAATACACCACTTCCTGCAGGACATGCAGCAGATGATAGGTACTGGAAGAGGAAATTTTTTCAATAGAAGTAAATTACAAATGTATGGCACTTTCTGGCAACAGTTGATTGGAACATTTTCTTTTTTTGCCGATTGACCCCTTTACTGTAACATCCTTACATCCTACATGTAAATGAGCTGCATTCATATAATACCGATCAAGGTTCAGTGGTATCTGTTGTTTTGATAACAAGAATCATCCTGCATGAAGAACTTCTCTTGCTGTCAAGTGTGATGGAACACTGGATGGACCCTCTTATGTGGGGGGAAATATGTTAATGTTTTTATCAGAAAAAAGCTGGTGTAAAAGACAAAGTAAAGAGTAAGGCTATGTTCACACTACATAAGCGTCCGCAGAAAACCCTGTCAGTGCACACCATGGTGCGAGCGGCTCCATCCCCACACTCCCTAGTGTGCAGTGGGGAGTTTTGATGCGGGCGCACACGGATGTGCCCGCATTAGAACTCTGCGGCTGTAAAGATCATCCGGCCGGTACTGAGACTGGCCATTCCGTGACCCAGCCTGGTTACGGAATGGCCAGTCTCATAAAACATGTGAACATAGCCTTAAAGAGTAAAAGTAAGAGTAAAACACAAAAAAGGTAGCAGATAACACAAGTAAGCAATGGATCAAAAATTAGCAAAGTATTTTGGCCAAAATCTAGACATATCGGCTATGTTCACACTATGTGTAAAAAAATGAGAAAAGATAGCCGCTATTTTTTTTTTTTTTTTAAATAAAGTCTATTACCGAATTATAATTATCTTCATTGAAGTCAATAGAATGAGCGCCACCCAATACACATAGAGGGGGATTTATCAAGACCGGCGCACTCATAAGCCAGTCTTAAAGTAGACCCGTCCCCTTTTCCCTGGCTGAATTCACAAAGAGGCACACACCTCTTAGTGAATCTGGCCCGCCGTGCACCTGGCCCTGCACCCGGCGAACCAAAGCAGGAGAGCAGGCTGTAAATCATGATAAATGAGGCGCAGGAGGAAGCCACACCTTCTCCCCGCCTTGGAGCCCCCTCCCAGCCCATCAGGCGAGCTGGGGGTACAGCAGGCGTACGCAAGGGAAAAGGGCTGAATCTGCACCTTCTCCCTGGCGTACGCCCCTGCTGTAACTTTGATAGATTTCCCCCGTAGTGTGTTGAATAATGGATGTCTTTAGATACGACCGTTAAATAATGTTCTTTAATTTTTTTCAGAAATCAATTACACCAGGTTTAAATGACAGCTACACTTTAAATAATGTAGCAATGGCCGCCATTGCAATGACGACCACCAAAGTATGGTAAACAACGGTTGTTATTTTGAGTATCAAATCAAAATCTTAGAAAATCGTTAAGTGAACATATCCCTTCTTACAGTTGATAAGGTTAACTTTTAATTTGCCTGACTTTATGAAGTCAGACACTCCCCAGGTATAGGATGGTTCCTAATTAGAGTTAGCAGCTGCAGTTCTGCTTACAACTTAAAATCACAAACACAAACAGCTGATGTACGTATCAGTAACATAACTTTGGGAAGCACCCCCTTTATTGTTTTGTGTTAACTTTTATAGACAAAATATGTGGCGGTACTACTCATGCGCAGTGTATTTACATTAAATATATAAACTTTTAATACAGGCAGGGTATCAAGTCACAAGACACATGCATATCCCACTCTGATAGGTCAATAGATAGATGGTCAGCAGTTTCCTGTCCTGCGCAGTCAGCCATGAACTGATAGGGAGTCTCTGAGGAACAGTTCATGATGAGATAACACTTGTTATATCCATGTATTCAAGGCTGAAGTAATAGCCGAGGATTAGAATCATCCAGGTTAACCCTATCACAGTGGTACCCCCCCCCCAGTATGTTTATAAATTAATTTCATATAAGTAATGTATCCTTTATTGATATTAGTAGATAATTGAGCGTAAAAAAAAAAAAAAAAATCACCCAGATGAATTGCCATTTTTGTTTGCCAGGGGAAATGAGCCTCCAGAGGGTTGTCATAATCTGTCCCCCGCATTAATAGAGCTCGATTTTACAATACATTGACTTATCATAACTTTCCATTTACTGTATTTGACTGTTTCATTTTAGCCATTGTTCCCCCTTCAGCGTTAACATCTCGAACATTTGTTTTCATGGCTCTGTAATTGCTTAGAGCCGTCGATTTTCAAAATTTCACACTAAATGTCTCCGTGTTTTTTTTCTCCCAATAAACTGCCCCTATTCTGCATTGTGTTGTGAATAATGGCTTTTCTGCTCTATTATTGAGAGTGTTCAGTGTAGAGCAGTAATTCACGGTTTAGTATTGCTGAAGTCAAGCAAAATATCTACAGCATTCAAGACTGGATGAATTTGCCCAATTATGTTATTTTTTCACCGAAGAACATTTCATTGCCTAAATTCGCTTTAAGCCATTTTATCAGGCGACAGCCGATTGGTTAACATAACGTTCAGTTATTCATTTCACTTAAACATTCTTAGTATTAAATGTTAAATATCTTATGTGACTGTTAATTGTACATTTATCGTGTGGATGACTTTTAGGCTATGTTCACACAGTAAAATGAAAGCAACGTAAAGCCAACGGCTATGCTCCTACTACAGGAGTGGGCCTTCATTTAGCGGCAAAAGGCGGCCATTAGAGATGAGCGAGTACTAAAATGCTCGGGTGCTCGATACTCAAGACAAATATTTCCCGATTCTCAGGTGCTCGTTTCGAATAACAAACCCCATTGAAGTCAATGGGAGACTCAAGTATTTTTGCAGGGGACCAAAGCACTGCACAGGGAAGGTTGCGCGAAAACCTGGAAACCTCAGAAAATGATGGAAACTACACGGAACTGGACAGGAAACAGCAGGGTCAGCATGCATGGATGCCTCTGAGGCTGCCTAATCCCACCATTACGCCAAATTATGGGCAACAGCAACAGGACAAATTGACTACTGACAGCAGATTTGGGGGTAATCGTATAGAGTATTTGTGTAACTGGTGTTTTTTTTTTCTTTTTTTAAAGGCACCACATGCACAGAACACGGAACAGTGAGGATAGGTATAGCTGAACTACAGATCCCAGCCAGCCATGAGAATGTCAGCAACAGGACAAATTGACTACTAACAGCTGCACTACAAGTCCAAGTCAGCAGCCAAGAGTAGCAAAAAAAAAGTTTAAAAAATTTTAAGCCCTTAGAAGGACTGTTGGGTTCTTCGTGTTGGATTCCTGCCTAACAGACACTAATTCCCTGCCTAACACTCTCCCTGACAGACAGCAGCTCTCTCCCTGTGCTCATCCAGCCTGCGTCTGACGCGTGCATCGCGGGACCTTGATTCTTATATGCCCAGGTCATCTGATCTGGCCAGCCAATCGCTGCTATCGACATGTAGGGTTCCCATGTGATGCTATGAGCTCCCAAAGACTCTCCTGGAAAAAAAGCCGCCAAACATGCAGGAAGAAGAAGATGCCATTGTCTAGTATCGCGAGATGCTCGTCTGAGTACCATCAAGTACCCTAATACTCCAACGAGTACGGAGCTCGGACGAGTATGCTCACTCATCTCTAGCGGCCATCTATTGATAATGACAGCTGCAGATAAATATTTAAGATCATTATGATCAAAGTGTTGAGAAAGCACTTAAAGGAGAGGTCAGGCGTTTTCTGAAATCCGTCAGCCTGCAGGGGGGAAATTGATTTCAAGTAACAACCCTGTGCCGCAGTGAGTCTGCCGGAAGTTATTTGTCCCAGCTGATGGACGGACTGCTCAGCCAATCAGTGACTGAAGTGGCGTCCCGCCCCAGTCACTTACTGGCTGAAAGGCCAATCCATCAGCTAGGTCATCACAGGGACACCCCAGAGATCCCAGAGCCCAGTGGGGGTCCCTCTGCCACTCCCGCTGCTCAACGCAGGCATGGGGAAAGGTAAGCTGCTACTTGAAATCAATTTCCCTCCTCCCCCTGAAGGCTGCCAGCCTTTAGAAAACGCCCGACTTTTCCTTTAATTGCTCGAGTGCTCGTTACTAGAGTACAAAATTTTTTGATGCTCGAGTGCTAGACTGAAGTAACAAGCCCCACTGAAATCATGGGAGCATTTAACCAGGTGACCCCCACTTGACAGAGCAGAGGATGCTTGGTTAATTTTTTCCATTCACATTTTTTATATTTCGCCCCTTTAAGGGATGTTTAAAGGAAATATACACAAATTAGAATAAAAAAAAAGTACTAGGTTTCTGCAAGAAAATCCGGTAGGATGTCTGAAATGTCTTGCTGAAATTTTCGAATTTTCGAAGTTTTTGCATGAGTATTGAACTCAATCGAGCACTATGCTTGACCCAGCATACTCGCTCAACAATATTCATTATTTGTGGCCGTCATTATCAAAAGGCGACCGTCATTTCATGCTAAGATCCTGTGGTGGAAACATAGGGGAACATTAACTAAGGAATCTAATGTGTGCGACTATACTAATGCAGATTTTTAAAGGAGAAGTCCGGCCAAAATTAATTTTTGATATGTTGTTACTTATGAAAAGTTATACAAATTTCTAATGTACATTAATTATGGGAAATGCACATATAGAGCTATTTCCCTTAATTTAGTAGATCAGGAAGTGTTAGAAATATCTCTGAAGAAGTGACGTCACGACCCAGGGTGTAATTCCTATGGAGTGTCCAGCAGGGGGCGCTCTCTATATAGAAGTCTATGGGACTTTATTGTTTCTATGGGTTTCTATGTAATGTAATGTAATGTACAGTGCTTTATTGAATGAATACATCTATGGAATACTTTGGGGAGCAAGTGTCCTTGCTCCCCAAAGTATTGCATAAATGTATTCATTCAATACATTCAATACACAGTAAGCCCGCCGATCCGCCGCATTTCCGCCGAATTTCCGCCGATCCGCCACACGCTGATCCGCCGCATTCCCGCCGATCCGGACCATATACATTGAACTACAGCTCCCATCATCTGCTTCTAGTATGAACAGGTGATGGGAGCTGTAGCTGGGTAATGGATATGACATGCCGCCGGGCGCAGGGGGGAGCCGCTCAGTACACAGGAGCGCTCCCCCCTCCTCCTCCTCCTTCCGTGATAACTTCCGCCTATACCAATGCTGACTCCCTGCCTGGCCGCCGCTCTCCGCTCTCCCCCCCATACATACCGGCTCCCGATGCATCCTGGTGTCCGCGCTGATGCCGGGAGCCGGTATATGAGAGCGGAGAGCGGCGGCCAGGCAGGGACTCAGCATTGCTATAGGCGGAAGTTATCACGGAAGGAGAAGGAGGGGGGAGCGCTCCTGTGTACTGAGCGGCTCCCCCCTGCGCCCGGCGGCATGTCATATCCATTACCCAGCTACAGCTCCCATCACCTGTTCATACTAGAAGCAGATGATGGGAGCTGTAGTTCAATGTATATGGTCCGGATCGGCGGGAATGCGGCGGATCAGCGTGTGGCGGATCGGCGGAAATTCGGCGGAAATGCGGCGGATCGGCGGGCTTACTGTGTATTGAATGTATTGAATGAATACATTTATGCAATACTTTGGGGATCAAGGACACTTGCTCCCCAAAGTATTCCATAGATGTATTCATTCAATAAAGCACTGTACACTACCTTACATTACATTACATAGAAACCCATAGAAACAATAAAGTCCCATAGACTTCTATATAGAGAGCGCCCCCTGCTGGACACTCCATAGGAATTACACCCTGGGTCGTGACGTCACTTCTTCAGAGATATTTCTAACACTTCCTGATCTACTAAATTAAGGGAAATAGCTCTATATGTGCATTTCCCATAATTAATGTACATTAGAAATTTGTATAACTTTTCATAAGTAACAACATATCAAAAATTAATTTTGGCCGGACTTCTCCTTTAAGTGAATACCAAAAGAAAAAGTTGCACCTAAAAAATAATCGCCTGTCCAATACTGGTTTATAAATAGAACTTAGGCCCAAAATAGGCAAAAAAAACCAATTATTCTAAATAGGCACAAAGCCCTTAATAAATTCCCCCCATAGCCTTAAAATAAGGGGGGGGGGGGTGTAGGGAAATACAGCCGTTTTTCTTACATAGTAAGGCCATGTTCACACTATGTATAACACCGGCCGTTCTGTGATCCGGTACTGCATAGCACACAATGGAGAGTGCGCCCACAGCCGCACACTCCATTGTGTGAACTGACAGGTTCTCTGCGGCCGCAATTCAATGATGAATGACATGTCAGTTTTTTGCGTGGCCACTAGTAATCCCGGCCGGAGTGTATACTATGTGTATACACTTCGGCTGTGATTTCATAGACGGCAGCACAATGTTTCATATTAATCACGCCCGTTGTTGCAAATCGGCCGTGATTAATATGAAACTTACGTAGTGTGACCATGGCCTAAGGTTGTAAAATTATTACTGATTATTTTAGTTGTTTATTACTTTATGACATTTTTAATTCTTGTGGTTATAATGTACACTACCGTTCAAAAGTTTGGGGTCACATTGAAATGTCCTTATTTTTGAAGGAAAAGCACTGTACTTTTCAATGAAGATAACTTTAAACTGGTCCTAACTTTAAACAAATACACTCTATACATTGTGAATGTGGTAAATGACTATTCTAGCTGCAAATGTCTGGTTTTTGGTGCAATATCTACATAGGTGTATAGAGGCCCATTTCCAGCAACTATCACTCCAGTGTTCTAATGGTACAATGTGTTTGCCCATTGGCTCAGAAGGCTAATTGATGATTAGAAGACCCTTGTGCAATCATGTTCACACATCTGAAAACAGTCTGGCTCGTTACAGAAGCTACAAAACTGACCTTCCTTTGAGCAGAATGTGTTTCTGGAGCATCACATTTGTGGGGTCAATTAAACGCTCAAAATGGCCAGAAAAAGAAAACTTTCATCTGAAACTCGACAGTCTATTCTTGTTCTTAGAAATGAAGGCTATTCCATGCGAGAAATTGCTAAGAAATTGAAGATTTCCTACAACGGTGTGTACTACTCCCTTCAGAGGACAGCACAAACAGGCTCTAAGCAGAGTAGAAAAAGAAGTAGGAGGCTGCGTTGCACAACTAAGTAAGAAGATAAGCACATTAGAGTCTCTAGTTTGAGAAACAGACGCCTCACAGGTCCCCAACTGGCATCTTCATTAAATAGTACCCGCAAAACACCAGTGTCAACATCTACAGTGAAGAGGCGGCTGCGGGATTTTGGCCTTCAGGGCAGAGTGGCAAAGTAAAAGCCATATCTGAGACTGGCCAATAAAAGAAAAATATTAAGATGGGCAAAAGAACACAGACATTGGACAGAGGAAGACTGGAAAAAAGTGTTGTGGACGGATGAATCCAAGTTTGAGGTGTTTGGATCACAAAGAAGAACGTTTGTGAGACGCAGAACAAATGAAAAGATGCTGGAAGAATGCCTGACGCCATCTGTTAAGCATGGTGGAGGTAATGTGATGGTCTGGGGTTGCTTTGGTGCTGGTAAGGTGGGAGATTTGTACAGGGTAAAAGGGATTCTGAATAAGGAAGGTTATCACTCTGCACCGCCATGCCATACCCAGTGGACAGCGCTTGATTGGAGCCAATTTCATCCTACAACAGGACAATGACCCTAAACACACCTCCAAATTGTGCAAGAACTATTTCCAGCAGAAGCAGCAGCTGGTATTCTATCATAGGTAATGGAGTGGCCAGCGCAGTCACCAGATCTGAACCCCATTGAGCTGTTGTGGGAGCAGCTGGACCGTATGGTACGCCAGAAGTGCCCATCCAACCAATTCAACTTGTGGGAGCTGCTTCTAGAAGCGTGGGGTGCAATTTCTCCAGCTTACCTCAACAGATTAATAGCTAGAATGCCAAAGGTGGGCAATGCTGGAATTGCTGCAAAAGGAGGATTCTTTGATGAAATCAAAGTGTGATGTAAAAACAATGTTATTTCAAATACAAATCATTATTTCTAACCTTGTCAATGTCTTGACTCTATTTTCTATTCATTTCACAATGTATGGTGGTGAATAAGTGTGACTTTTCATAGGAAACACAAAATTGTTTGGGTGACCCCAAACTTTTGAACGGTAGTGTACATATGTAATAAGTAAGTTATGAATAAATGCTCAATAATATCTTCTTATAGTAAGGACTTGTCTGTTAAATCTGTCACAGAGATGATACTGTTTTATAGGTAAACAGCATGCCACAAATCCCTCTGTTCATAGTGTGACCTGTGCCGGTAGGTATCAAAAACCATCAAAATCCCGACATGAGAAATCCACTTTATGCATAGGAGCAGACCATGCTGAGTTTAGACAAACAAATATTTTCCCTTGATCTTGTTGTGCGGAGATCAGAAATCACTAATCCTGTACACGCACTTCTTTATCCTCCTTCGCTGGTTTGCGAAGTGCGTTATGCTTCAATGACGTGATATAAATGCAAACATATGTTCTGTACAGACACTGGGCTCCTCAATGCATCTCCTCACAGTAGTCATACACACTTGAGTTGGGAGGCAGACACATACACGTGTTCTGTGCGGTGGCATATTTGGCTTCTCCGCATTCCCGGGGCCGATAGAGGCGGGGTGCTTGAGGGAGAAGGTGGCCTCGCTGGAATTTCCTGAGGCAACATAGAGATTTGCAAGAAAAACATACCTTAAATACAGATGACCTTTTGTAGACAGGCAGCGGGAGGATATTTTGATTTTTTTTTTTTTCTGTAGTGCATTTAGAGTCCTGTAAAGCGGACTCTATGCAATTTCTCACCATGAGAACCTGTTCTTCCAAGGGCTCAAAACATCTCTAAACAATCCATCATTTTTATAATCAGGGAAGGATTTCTTATATGAATTCCGTTTGCATCAAGAACCAAAAATTTATTATTTTTCACCTTATAAAAAAAACTGTATCAAACCAGATCAGACCTTATGATGTTGGGAATTCATCAGCTTTATCAAAGGGGAAGTCCGATGTCGGACATTTTTTTTAAAAGAGCCGTGGGGAACATAACACCATGCATCTACCCCCCCAGCTCCAGTGCTGGGGTCCGCTGTCCCCCGCTACAAGGGCCCTATTACATGGGACTGTTCTCGTGCGAAAAATCGTTCGAATTTAAACTATAATCGCTCTGTGTAATTGCAGGCAACGATCGAAAAATCGATCGTACGTCGGTGATTGTTGATTTAGATCTGAACCTAAAATTATCGTTAATCGTTCGCTGTAATTCCACATTTGTTCGCTCAACTTCCGCATTTTTTCACTAATCGTTCAGTGTAATTGCACATTGTTCATTGTTTTGCTGGGATCAGAAGGAGTAAAACGATCATAGTATCGATCGCAATAACAATCATAGTAACGATCGCAATAACGGTCATAGTAACAATCGCAATAACGGTCATACTAACAATCGTAACTAACGATTATGGTTCTGTGTAATATGGTGAATGATTTCAGGTTAACAATAAACAATCTCGTTTGCGATCGCTCAGTGTAATAGGACGCTGACTCTGGTCCCCCAGCTGCTTCTTGTCTGACTCGTTACATGTCAGCCCCGCTCAGCCAGTCAGCGATTGAAGCGGGACCCCACTGCAGCCTCTGACTGGCTAAGTCTCCACTCAGACCAGGAAGCGGCTGGGGGACCAGGAACTGTATGGGGGACAACAGACCCCTGCACTGGGACCGGGGAGGTGCATAAGGTTATGTTCAGTCACTTCCTCCCCTTTTGAAAAAAATGTCCAACACTGCTGAGTTCTACATCAGTCACCAGAAAAGGGGAGCCCAGTGTAGCAGGCCTGATTAACCCCCGTCCAAATTTACCCGAGTATAGTTTGGCCTAGGCCAGAGTATACCCCGGGGGATTTAAAATAGCCTAGGCCAAACTATACCCCTCCAGGCCAGTATATACCTGGGGTATAAAATCATACCTCCCAACCGTCCCGGATTTCGCGGGACAGTCCCGTTTTCGGGGTGCTGTCCCGCGGTCCCGGAACGGCCCCCAGTGTCCCGCAATATATGTGGCCCCAGCGAAAAAAACAATAAACCAGTAACTCACCTGTCCTCCGGTCCCAGCAGCTCCTCTCCCGGCAGAGCGCGCACTCCCGTCATCCTCCGGGGCGGACAGCGGGGTACAGAGTCACTGACAGTACCGGAAGTAATTCATATAGAGGCTGCAGGTCACTTCCGGCACAGGCACAGGATGACGGGAGTGCGCGCTCTGCCGGGAGAGGAGCTGCTGGGACCGGAGGACAGGTGAGTTACTGGTTTATTGTTTTTTCCGCTGGGGCCACACTAATGGGGGGTATTGGCTACTATGTGGGGCACTATATGGGGGGATTGGCTACTCTGTGGGGCGCTATATGGGGGATTGGCTACTATGTGGGGCACTATATGGGGGCATTGGCTACTATGTGGGGCACTATATGGGGGATTGGCTATGTGGGGCACTATATGGGGGATTGGCTACTATGTGGGGCACTATATGGGGGATTGGCTACTATGGGGCATATATGGGGGATGGGCTACTATGTGGGGCATATATGGGGGATTGGCTACTATGTGGGCATATATGGGGGATTGGCTACTATGTGGGGCACTATATGGGGGCATTGGCTACTATGTGGGCACTCTATGGGGGATTGGCTACTATGTGGGGGGCACTATATGGGGGGATTGGCTACTATGTGGGGCTCTATATGGGGGATTGGATAATATGTGGGGCACTATATGGGGCATTAGCTACTATGTGGGGCACTATGTGGGGATTGGCTACTATGTGGGGCACTATATGGGGATTGGCTACTATGTGGGGCACTATGTGGGGATTGGCTACTATGTGGGCACTATATGGGGGGATTGGCTACTATGTGGGGAACTATATGGGGGCATTGGCTACTATGTGGGGCACTATATGGGGATTGGCTACTATGTGGGGCACTATGTGGGGATTGGCTACTATGTGGGCACTATATGTGGGGATTGGCTACTATGTGGGGAACTATATGGGGGGATTGGCTACTATGTGGGGCACTATATGGGGGCATTGGCTACTATGTGGGGCACTATATGGGGGCATAGGCTACTATGTGGGGCTCTATATGGGGGCATTGGCTACTATGTGGGGCACTATATGGGGGCATTGGATACTATGTGGGGCACTATATGGGGGATTGGATTCTATGTGGGGGATTGGACACTATGTGGGGGATTGGACACTATGTGGGGCACTATGTGCGGGATTGGATACTATGTCGGGCATATATGGGGCATTGGATACTATGTGGGGCATATATGGGGGCATTGGATACTATGTGGGGCACTATAATGGGGGATTGGATACTATATAGGGCATTTTTGGGGGGATTGGATACTATATAAGGCACTATTCAGTCAGCAGCATGTGGTGACTGTAGGGGAGTGGCTATGGAGGGTTGCTATGGGGGCGTGGCTATGGAGGGTTGCTATGGGGGCGTGGCTATGGAGGGTCGCTATGGGGGCGTGGCTATGGGGACCGCGGCGCACATGTCCCTCTTTGCTCTTTGCAAAAGTTGGGAGGTATGATAAAATGGCCTAGGCCAATCTACTGTATACCCCAGAGTGTAAAATAGCCTAGGCCAAACTACACCCATCCAGGCCAGAATATAGCCATCTAATGTTGAACCAGGCCACAGTATACCCCAGGGGATAAACTGTATATCTAGGGGTGTAAAACAGCCTAGGCCAGACTACATCTTTCCGGGTGATAATGTTATTACTTCACTGGTTTTCTCACCCCTGGCTAAGGCCACAGTATACACCAGGGCATATATTTTCGTACCCAGGGGTTTAAAATAGCCTAGGTCATACTATAAATCTGGGTATAGTCTAGCCCAGACCACAGTATAAACTCTATATTTGGCGGTGTAAAACAGTCTAGGCCAGACTATATCCCTCCAAGTTATCATGTCACTGGTTTTCTCAGTTATGGTCCAAACTACAGTATACCCCAGGGGATATATTCTATACCAGGGGCAGACACAGTATAGTGGTATAGTTCAGGTCTGGTGTGGCGGTGTTAAATGTGATGCCTGGAGCTATTACCTACCAATCTACCAATCCTGTTTTGGGGCATCCTCAAGGGCAGTAGCAGCTGTTAATATGGCCCTGGCCAGACAGTGTAAACTAGGCCAGAATATATCCCTCCAGGTCACTGTGTTTTCACTTCACTGGTTTTCTAACTTTATCTCTAATTTGTTGAAAAGTGCGCAGATCTTTTTTTTTTTTTTTTAATCATACTCATATACACAGTAGGAGAGGTATTCTATGGGGATTTGCCGCTGCTCTGGACAGTTCCTGACATGGACAGAGGTGGCAGCAGAGAGCACTGTGTCAGACTGGAAAGAAAACATCACTTGCTGCACGACATACAGCAGCTGATAAGTACTGAAAGAATGGAGACTTTTTTAATACAAGTAAATTACAAATTTATGGCACTTGCTGAGACCAGTTGTTTTAAAAGATTTTTTTTCCCCGCGGAACTACCCCTTTAAGCGCCATCATCATTTAACAGATTTTAAGAAATAGTTTTAAAAAGAGATGATTGTAGTCAAATTGTGCTGTGCCTTGATGATTAAGACTTTCTTCAAACCTTGCTGGACAGCAATCCTGCTAACTGGGAAGCAGTGAGTCCTTTGCACTAAGCGTACTGTTACAGGTCTGGATGGCGGCTTCCAAACATGTTTGGTGTTTGACGACCTAAGGCGAATATTCAATGCTACCATTTTAAATAACTAACATTCTTTAAATGCAGCCCTAGTCTTTTTAAAACTTTAATATAGAACCCTCTGAGTCTGAGCAAAGACGGGACGAAGAGAAAATAGCCCCTCTTTACACAGATTTATACGGAAGAAAGGCTGCTAGCCTGGCCTCTTGAGTAGGAAAGCCTCCTTTATTCTAAGGCTATGTTACAATTGGCCATAAGCTAGATAATAATCACGGCCGTTTTGTCGATTTGTGACTACTACGGAACCTACGTAGTGCTGCCTTCAATGGAATCCCGGCTCGAGTGTATACACATAGGGGGGTTTACGAAGCCAGAGGCGTACGCCATGAAGAAAGGTGGAAGCAGGTGTAGATTTAGTATGCCGGGCGCCCGAATCTGCGCCCGGATTCACTAAGAGGGGTGCGCCTATTAGTGAATCCTGCCGGGGAAAAGGGGGTGGGGCCTTATTTAAGACCGGGCTACTTGTACGCCGGTCTTCTTATATTCCCTGTAGTATACACTCTGGCCGGGATCCCTAGCGGCGCCGTGAGAAACTGAGAGGTCAGTTTTCTTCGGCTGCTTTTCAGTGAAAAACCCTGTCAGTGCACACAATGGCGCCCGCATCAGAATTCAGGGGCGGTAAAGATCACCGGGCCGATACTGCAGTACCGTCTGGGATGATCTTTTCTGACACCCGGTGTCTCACGCCATGTGAACAAGGCCAAAAGGTGTAACCATTAAGCATATTTGTAAACAACATTACATATTACAGTGTCAGGACCCCTGCAAAATAGGTATGGTTAAATACTATTTCCCAGACTATGACCCTCATTTGGCAACTGTCAGGAAACAGAAACAGGTGTGTGGGTAAATGCACACTACGGATTAAACACGACATGTCAATTCTTTGGGTGGAAGAAGGATGATTGAGTCTTTG
Source organism: Dendropsophus ebraccatus (assembly GCF_027789765.1). Taxonomy (NCBI): domain Eukaryota; kingdom Metazoa; phylum Chordata; class Amphibia; order Anura; family Hylidae; genus Dendropsophus; species Dendropsophus ebraccatus. The sequence goes on from NC_091458.1 coordinate 146,709,934, forward strand.
GGACAGGCGGAACTTCAAGCGGAGACCGCCGTGTGGACTCTGCTTGAAATTTACGCCTAAATTACGTAGTGTGCACATACCCTTAGAAGGAATAAAGCTATAGTTTTTGTAGGGACCCGAGTGACTACAGCCAACGTGCCAGTAATTAGCATAAGGAAGCCAATATCTTTCTCAGCAAATGAACTAGACTCAAAGTAAAGAAGCTAGTAATTGTCATTAGAAGACAAGCTGAACCTAGGACCGACATTACAACAATAATTGGACGTGATAATTGGAAGAATCAGTTCGAATCGTCCAATTGTCACTCTGTATAATAGAGAGAACAATCAACGGCTGATCGTTACTTTAGGCCCAGACCTAAAATCATCGGGTGTCGGACGCCACATCTCTATGTGTAATCAGCCGATGGCTGAATTATTGTAGTATAAAATAATGAAGTATTAACTTACCTTCTCCGGTGTCCTTGGGCCTTCCCTGGTCTCTGCAGCTCTTTCTTCTGTTCATGTCCCGAGTCAGGCCACACCCAGTGATTGGCTGAGCGTCCGGCAGCCTGTCAGTGTAGAGACCAGAACAGAAGGCAGAGCTGCAGAGACCAGGGAAGGCCTGAGGACACTGGAAAGGGCCCAATGGCACCTTGGAAGAACCAAGGACACCGGGGAACGTGGTAAGGTAAGTTAATACTTTATTATATTACACTAAAGGTAATTGCTGCATGGACATAACTAACAATGTTTGTGCAGTCCTTGCTGCCCGTGTAATTGCTCTGTAAACGAGCACCGATCTAGCAGATCAGTGCTCGTTAACAGTTTATGATTGGGCCATGTAACAGGACCCTAACACAACCAGTTGATCGCTTACTATAGTGTTTAGTAATGAGCGAATCTTTTAAAATCTTTTTGGGTCTGGTTCTTTTGGTTACACGTTTTAAGTTTGATACTGCTACTACTGTTCATCTACTACTATCTCTTCTTGTAATATTATTTTTTATTTTTAAAAGAAAAAAAATAAAAATAAAACAGCACACATGTTTTGCCGTCACTTTTTATTTACTAATGCTGTTTTAGCATTTAGGAGTTTGAACTTGGTTGCCGGGCCATTCCGTGGTCCCCCTTCCCTGCTTGGGCACGCTTTCCGGGGGTTTGCGTCAGTATTGTTTGGTTAGAGACTCATGTGTATCAGAGACCTGCACGTGGTACATGAGGCAATATGGTTTGATCAAATTATATACTAACTTCTGATGTTGGTTTTTAATGTAGCTGTCAACCATGGGTGCGATGTGCAGCCATTTATGTCCTTGAACTAGTGTCGATACAATCCTAGGATACCTCTGAGTGTCATGCATGACTTTTCTAGGCAATTGGGGAATTTCCTAATTCGAAACCACATCCAAATACAAAATTAGTGTCATGAATGCAACTTTGGCGCAGTCCTCGGTGCGTAAGGTACGACCGAGACTGCGATTTTGGCCATAATTTTTGATTTATTCTGTGTTTTGTTTGCCTTTGTTTGTGCCCTGTCTGAACTGTGTCTTATTTCTTCTGGTCTGCTAATTGTTTTCCCTGCCCCACCCGTGTCTGTGCTGCAAAGTTTCCTCTGGTCATGTAACAGTTAACCTGCCTTGCCTCAGTGATTGACAGCTGGTCCCTCCAATCATCTTCTGGACTTGGTTCCTGGTCTCCTATTTAAGATTTCAGCTTCTGCCTGTGCCTTGCCGGTTATTGACTTAGTCTCTGCCTGCTTGTGTGTTCTGTTTTCTGGTTTCTCCTGATTCCTGCTTAGTTTCTTTTGACCTCGCTTGCTTGCTGCCTGCCCCCGACCTTATTGCCTGTTTTCTGATTACTCTTTTGGATCCTGATTTTGTACCTTTGCTGCCAGACCGTTGTGACCCTGATTGTTGACTATTCTTATTGTGTTTGTTCGTTTTGTCTTGTCTATTGTATCACGTATCCAGGCCAGGGATCGCCGCCAAGTTGTCCGCTGCCATTTTAGGGCAGATTGCGGCAATTAGGTAGGGACAGTGGGCGGGGCTGAGCTCAGGGCTCACTGTCTCTTTGTGTTTGGTGTGACTGGTCATGACAATTAGTTTGTATAGAGTAGCCCTATGGATGAGACATTACTCCCTGTGTTCATTACTCTTCCTTACATTTCCCGTACACTGCTGTGTATATTTAGAGCATCAATGATTACATCCTACACTTCAAGTACTCAATTAAATCTATTCTTGTACCAAAACCAAATGTCTGGTTGGTGACGAAAATGAGTTGATTAAGAAGATGGCTTTGACTATAGCGAAAAAAATATAGCTTGTAGATGCTGAGATTTTTGGATGTGGGTGCTGCAAACTACTTACAATAATGGGAAATAATACAAAGAAAATGGCCTCCTTTGTGACTGTAGAGGTCACAGAGGCCAAAGGCGCTCTACCGAGGTCCATCCACTCAGTTCTATCAAAGTTATTTCTATTCATTGTTGCTCACAGTCCGTAATACCCAGGGACAGCCAGGGGATAAGTTATCTCGGAAATGTTTGACCTTGGAAATACTCTCAGTGTTCACCAGCTACTTATCAATTTTTTATTCTTCTACATGGTGGATTAAATTCTTACCATCCATTCAATAAATCATAAATGAAAAAAAAAAGTAATTAAACCCGACTATTAAAATGTAAATATTCTTCCATAATGGTTTTCTGCAATGATTCTGATGTGGACGGTTGTGTGTGTGTGTGTGGGGGGGGGTTCTGCTATATCATAGGGTCGTATGTACTGGTTCAGCCGCAATTAACAATGAAAAATATTTAAATTGCTCCGTTCCAATATAAGATTGAGCATCATATGTAATGAATGTAATGTGAACAAAGTTTTATACGACATATGATGTTGGTCGCATCTTAACCCCTTCAGGACCAGGCTTGTTTTTTTTCTCTTTGTGTTTAAAAGGCCATAGCGCTTGCCTTTTTCCACCTACACACCCACATGAGCCCTTATTCTGTGCAACACCAATTGAACTTTGCAATGACAGACTTAATTTTTCCATAAAGTATGCCGTGAAACCGAGAAAAAATTATTTGCGCAATAAAATTGAAAAAAAATAAAATAAATAAAGCAATTAGTTTTCATTTTTGGGGGTTTCATGTTTACGCCCTTTGTCCTGTAGTAAAACTGACATGTTGTCTATGTTCAGTAAATCAGTACAATTACAACGATTTATATAACTTTTATTATATTTG